>NC_060173.1:88945104-89250104 GCF_021184085.1 Oncorhynchus gorbuscha
TATATCACTAGCCACTTTAAACAATGCTACCTTATATAATGTTACTTACCCTACATTATTCATCTCATATGCATATGTATATACTGTACTCTACAACATCGACTGCATCCTTATGTAACACATGTATCACTAGCCACTTTAACTATGCCACTTTGTTTACTTTGTCTACACACTCATCTCATATGTATATACTGTACTCGATACCATCTACTGTATGCTGCTCTGTACCATCACTCATTCATATATCCTTATGTACATTTTCTTTATCCCCTTACACTGTGTATAAGACAGTAGTTTTGGAATTGTTAGTTAGATTACTTGTTGGTTATCACTGTATTGTCGGAACTAGAAGCACAAGCATTTCGCTACACTCGCATTAACATCTGCTAACCATGTGTATGTGACAAATAAAATTTGATTTGATTTGAAGTAGGAGGGCAAGGATAGAATAAGAGGACAGAAGGAGTAAGAGAGTGAAAGAGTGTAGAGAATACACCACCCATCACTCCAAACACAAAAAGAACGAGACACAGCGATTCAGCAGTAAAGTTATGACGATCATTTATTAATACAGTGATCACTGATGGTTACAATATCAACAACTGAACACACTGTATTGGCATGCAGGGGTGTCATGCACCCCAAAAATCTGAGTGGGCACAAATTGGGGTGGTCTGGAGTGATGGGAAGATGGATCATTTAGCATTTTTCAACCACCTGAAAACAGCTTTTTCCTGCCATCTAGAGCCATAATCATTTTGTCAAAAATATTTGTATTTTTCAAAATATCTAAGCAAACCTCTTGAGCTGTCTGTATAATCATGACTGGTGTCTTTTAGTTTTAAATAACAAATGTTCTTCTCTGCATCTCTGCAAAAATCTGAGTAAAAGATGGAAAGGAATGTGTCTTATTCAGTACATTTAGTAATTGCTTGCTTTTCTAAAATCTACCAGCCTTTTCAGCATGCATGCAAACTAAGATAGTTAGACAAGCTAGCTACTCTAACTTGATTGATAGCCTGAAACGACTTCTTGGTAGCTAGTTATGAGGTTGGGAACTTATCTGGGCTAGGTAAAGCCAACAACAAACAACAACTAAATGTTTTACCAAAAAATGGATACATCTTTTTTAAAACAGGATATGCATGATGCCTCTGTTGGCTTGCTATAATAGCTGGTGCTGAGTTGTTTAAAAAGGTTGGCTACAAAACAACGTTTTAGCTTTTCCTTAACGCTGCAACTTTGGATTGCAATATTTATTGACTGGTCACTTTTACACATTTGTTTTGTTCGTTTGGTAGGATTTAGTGGTCTGCTTAATAACAGTACACTGGCTTTCTACTCTGCTTGAGGTGAGGGAAACTGGGGACCCAACCTGTTCACGGGATTTCACATAATCCATCCATTTTAGGAAAGGAAATTAATGTCAATACACTGGGAGTTCTTGGTAGCATTTTGTTTAAAGGTTCAGCTACCGGTTGTTTACCTGGTATATGGAATGGTGCTCTAATTTAGTATCAATGAAACAAATAAATTAATCATAGGTATTATTGTATAATTACCATTTTACCATGCAATTTCTATGTACATACCAGTAATCCCTTCCATAAAAAGATTTCATGCAAAATAGTTGAGATTTTAATAACCAAGTATTGTAAATCTGAGTCATTAGTGAAAACTGCATACATGGGAGACCCAGAACCAGGGCTGAGATCCCTTGTATAGACGGGTTGGTTGTTCAGCAACAAAACCGAACCATGTACAACTAATGGGGCAAAACATACAGGGTTGGCTTGGATTGTTGATCACAGGTAAACTATATTTCGTCTCCAATGTTTACTGAAAACATAAATAAAATTGCACAATGAGCACTCAAATACATTGTTACAAGTTGTTGGTTAGCTAGCTCGCAAATCTTTGCCATAATAGCATAGATGTGACGTGGCATAAGTCAAAACACCTCACAACAAGACAAGTACAAGAGCGAACGAGCCACTTTCGATTCCCCACACGTCAGTATTGCTAGCTATCTGGTCATCCAGAAGCACAACAACACACAGCTTCTGCCCCTTTGAAGCACACGCAATGTTTTCATGACGTTGTCAGCGAACCCGTCTATAGCACAGAGGTCCCAGCTGCCTCTGTCATGACTCTAAGACATGGACATACATACATTCACAACACCATAAGAGGCCCCGGTCGGAGCGTTGAAATCATGTCATTGACCTGAGCCGTACATCTATATGAGCATTGACTGTATCTCAAATGATACCCTATTCACGGTTAAACACTCATGTCGGGATTCCACCTCTACTCTTTCTCACTCACTCACACACAAACGTGCACAAAGATGCACAATCGCAAGGCAGACATACAAAAAAATGAAATGTCAACAATACATAAATTAAGCAAAATGTAAACATAGGTCTATATATCTCAACATGTGGCACAAAAACACATAACATCAATAAAATCAATAAATAATACTATTTATCAGAATCAGACAATACTAAAACACACAAATATTACAAGAACATACAAATAAATCCAAACAGCACAGTGTTCCAGACCAAAGTCGGCACACACACATCATGATGTGTTATTATAATAAATGATAAATAACCTAGGAGCGCGTAAGACAGAGGAGGTACGTGGGAGGAGCTATAGGAATGGAATACATGGAACGTATTGAAACCACGTTTAACTCCACTCCAGCCATTACAATGAGCCAGTCCTCCTATCGCTTCTCCCACCAGCCAGAGTAAGCCACATTTACACATCCACAGACCAAATCAATTGCACAGTTCATTGTTATCTAATGCCATAGATATGGACACAATTGTCAGATATCATCCATGTAGCAGCAAAAAAAGCAAAGATGCAACTGAAAGGCTAAAGTTAGCTCTAAATGCTCTCTCAATGTTTCATCAACATATCTTCTCTAAATGTCTGAAGTTTAGGCATTTACAGTGATTAGGAACATCATGAAAATACAGTGTATGTCGGCTACTGTATATATTTATGTGGGTTAATAATGTAATGTCTATTCAAATATGTGCATCGCTTTGGAGATGCTAGGGCCTATATGGAGCATGCCAGACCACAAGGGGGAACTGTGAGAGGACAGGGAGACACAGGGGTCAAAGACTGCTAAGGAGAAGGATGACGTTGCCCCTTAGCACTAATGCAGGGTCAGATATTAATTCATTATCTTAATGGTTAAAGTTAGCATCAAGGGTGGGGGTGAGCTGATCCTAGACCTGTGCGTCAGGGAAACTTCTCCACAGTGTCAGGGACTGCTATGCTCATATGGAGTAGGAGGACGTTGCCCCTAGATGCTGGTCCAAGGTCAATCTTGTGTTGGGGAGGGTAAGCTGATCCTAGATCAGTGCTTACTTGCAACTTGTACCAGCAGAGTCATTCAGTGGAGGAGTTTAAGGTACTGAGAGAAGCTCATGGCACAGTAGCATTAAGGAATGGTGTTTCTTTACAATAAGTTACAATAATGAGAGGGGGGAGTGAGAGAGAGAGGGGGGAGGGGAGAGAAAGTGAGAGAGAGCGAGAGAGGGGGAGAGGGAGAGAGCGAGAGAGAGAGGGAGAGGGGGAGAGAAAGTGAGAAAGAGAGAGAAATTGAGAGAGAGGGGGAGAAAGTGAGAGAGAGGGGGGGAGAGAAAGTGAGAGAGAGGGGTGGAGTGAGAGAGAGAGGGGGAGGGAGAGAACGTGAGAGAGAGAGAGCGAGAGAGGGAGGGAGAGGGGGGAGAAAGCGAGAGAGGGGGGGAGGGGGGTTAGTGATGCAATGTGCTAGTGTTGTGGGGATCTTCTGTCCCAGTCTACCAAGATGCTGTTCACCCTCTCCTCTTCATCTCCCTAAAAAAAAAAACACATAGGCTCTTAGATGTGTGTATAGTGTGTGCGTGTGTGTGTAAGTGAGAGAATAGTCACTAACCTGCTCTCCCAGCTACACCATCTCATACTGATTAGCTGTAATGATCCTGGACAGACAACATGCCAGCAACATGCCAATCAACTGAGAAGGAGAGAGAGATAACTTTAGATCAGTGTTTTTCAACATACCCCCAGCAGTACACATTTGTATTGTCCGGGGCTACAAGAAAATGTGTACTGGAGGGTTGGAGTTGGGAAACACTGCTTTAGATTATAGTAGACCTTAAAAACAGCACTCATATCAACACACAAGTGCATTCTCTCTATCTCACCTGTGAGAAGGCGATGCCAAAAGTCACTCCTGCAATGATGGCCATGTTGATCTCGAGGAAGGAGGTGACCAGTTCATAACAGCCCTGAAACACAGGGGACGGGTTAGTGTGTAACACAGTGGATGGTTACAGACACACAGACACACAGACACACACACACCTGCTGGTTGATTTTGGTGTGGTTTATGGTGGTGTTCCGGAGGTCCTGTGGGCTGCAGTCAGAGGAGTTGGAGCAGCAGCTCAGGGGAAAGCCGTTAGCAGGGTAGTACACACTGCCCAACCAGCTGGTGTAGTTGTACACCCCACAGCAACGCAGCTGGTGAGAGACACACAGACAGAGATGTGATTGAATTGTGTGTTGTTGTTAGAATAGTAGTTTTGTTGTTGTTGTGACTCACGCTGCTTTGGACGTTGTCCACAACCAGGCTCTTCTCATCCTCAGCATCATAGTTCAACACCGCGTCAGTATACGTCCTCAGGAAGGTTCCCTTTATCTGTGGACACACACGCACAAACACGCGGGCACACACACACATACACACGTGATGTGACGTATTTCTATTGGCAGGTAAGCGGCTGAGATGGGGCCAGATGAATTGTGGGTAATGTATTACAAATAGAGAAACTGACCTCATGACGAAAAACAAAGCCAGAGATCCCAGCCACCAACTCAGCTAGGAACACCAGGGACAAGAACATTGCATACTGTAGAGAGATAGAGAGAGATGGGTAGAGAGTGGGGAATACACACACACACACGAAAACATTTTGTCCATTAAAATAACATCAAATTGATCTAAAATACAGTGTAGTCATTGTTAATGTTGTAAATTACTATTGTAGTTGGAAACAACAACCATCACTCCTGTGTTCCAATGGCACGTTGTGTTAGCTAATCCAAGTTTATAATTTTAAAAAGGCTAATTGATCATTAGACAACCCTTTTGCAATTATGTTAGAGCAGCTGAAAACTGAAGTCCTGATTAAAAGAAGCAATAAAACTGGCCTCCTTTAGACTAGTTGAGTATCTGGAGCATCAGCATTTGTGGGTTCTATTACAGGCTCAAAATGGCCAGAAACAAATAACTTTCTTCGAAAACTTGTCAGTCTATTCTTGTTCTGAGAAATTAAGGCTATTCCATGCGAGTAATTGCCAAGAAACTGAAGATCTCGTACAACGCTGTGTACTACTCACTTCACAGAACAGCGCAAACTGGCTCTAACCAGAATAGAAAGAGGAGTGGGAGGCCCCGGTGCCCAACTGAGCAAGAGGACAAGTACATTAGAGTGTCTAGTTTGAGAAACAGATGACTAACAAGTTCTCAACTGGCAGATTCATTAAATAGTTCCTGCAAAACACCCGTCTCAACGTTAACAGTGAAGAGGCGACTCCGGGATGCTGGCCTTCTAGGCAGATTTGCAAAGAAAAACACATTTCTCAGACTGGCCAATAAAAATAAAAGATTAAGACAAAAGAACACAGACACTGGACAGAGGAACTCTGCTTAGAAGGCCAGCATCCCGGAGTCACCTCTTCACTGTTGACGTTGAGACTGGTGTTTTGCTGGTACTAGTTAATGAAGCTGCCAGTTGAGGACTCCAGATACCCAACTACTCTAAAGAAGGACAGTTTTATTGCTTCTTTAATAAGAACAACAGTTTTCAGCTGTGCTAACATTTGCAAAAGGGTTTTCTAATAATCAATTAGCTTTTTAAAATGATAAACTTGGATTAGCTAACACAACGTGCCATTAGAACACAGGATGGTTGCTGATAATGGGCCTCTGTACGCCTATGTAGATATTCTATTTAAAAAAATCTGCCGTTTCCAGCTAAAATAGTAATTTACAACATTGTCTACACTGTATTTCTGAACAAATTTATGTTATTTTAATTGACAGAAAATGTGCTTTTCTTTCAAAAACAGGGACATATCTAAGTGACCCTTAACTTTTGAATGGTAGTGTAGATAATTATCATTGTGTTTCTCCAACTGCTCTGGGTTAATCAGTATCAAAACAATGCTTCACAACCCCACCTGCAGATTCCCAGCTTCAGTGTGTGTGTGTGTGTGTGTGTGTGTCTGTCTGCATGCTTCTCTCCTCCCTCTCCCCTCACCAGTTTGAGCATCCATGGGCTCCCCCTGCAGGTGGCGAAGCATCCGAACAGGCCGAAGACGATGATGACAGTCCCAGTGCCGATGAGGACGTATGGAGCGTTGGTGGTGTTCTCAGCTATCAGCGAGATATAAGGGCCCAGCATAAACTTCCCCCATACTCCCACTGCCAAGAGGATCGCTCCTGTGATCTGGAGAACAGAAAGAGAGAAACAGAGCAGGAAAGGAGATGAGTGAAAGGGGAGAGGACAGAGTGAGGTTAGGTATTAAAGGGGAAATATATGAGCGAAGGGTGATGACGATGGGTGGAAAGAGGTGAGAGAGCAGATGGAGGAGACAGAGGAGGAGAGGGGAGAAGATGCCTGACAGATGTTGACATCCAGAGGTACACTATTCAGCCAGCAGAGTGCAGTGCTGCTACTGATGGTCCTACTGATCGTGCTTAGACCAAAGACTAGAGAACACCCCCCATGTCTCAACAATGCATAGCCACCCACCCTACCCTGTGCCTCTCCACAGTATGGGACAATGAAGTTTCCCCTGGACACAGATCTAAGATAATAGCAGGTTTAAATGTAGTTATAAACTGGCTGGTTTGAGTCCTGAATGCTGATTGGCTGACAGCGGTGGTATATCAGACCATGTGTATGACAAAACATGTATTTTTACTGCTCTAATTACGTTGTTAACCAGTTTATAATAACAATAAGGCACCTCTGGGGTTTGTGGTATATGGCCAATATACCACGGCCAAAGGCACGTTGCATCGTGCCTAAGAACAGCCCTTATATGTTGGCCATATACCACAAGCCTTCGGGTCTTATTGCTTAATTATACCATGGAATACTCCTTTCTGATTGGTTTGAAGGGCATTCTAAAGCGTGCATTATTTCCCTACAACACGGTAGAATTCAATGGCTATGGTTATTTTTTACATGTTTTGTTTGAGTTGCTTTTGAAAGCAAAAGTCAAATTGAAAACAGTATTGGTATTGTTGAATTTGATTTTCATAATAGCAAGCTAGGACTCATGGTTCGGTTAGCTAAACTAGCAAGTCTGTTTGGTTACCACGGCAACTACTGTAGCTATCTAGTAAACTTCATTCCTACTGGCAAATGAACACATTTCTAATTGCAAATGTGTTAAATTATAGCCATGGTATAAAAGGGATAATCAACTCGGGGCTCTATGCTTTCTCTGGAAAATAATACAACTCGGTAGAAGGTGTGTTTCACTCCGCTAATGCGTTGTGGAACACACCTTCCACACGTCGTTCATTATTTTACACAGAACGCATAGCCCCTTGTTATTTATCCCTCACATAAGTGATAACTTATTTCAACCTTTCAGCTTGTCCTCTCTGACCAAGGAGCAAATAGCAGTTGTTTCTAGGTGTCATAACAGAGAGGGGAGTGCAGAGACAGAGAGAGGGATGGAATGGGGGGAGGTTTTTCTGTGGAACACACATACGCGCACACACACAAAGAGGGAGCGAATCAAAAGAACCCTTTGATCCAGAGCGAGCCGCTTCATCCTGTGGCACTGCTCTTAGCATTTCTAATGAAGGCCACTCATAAAGGAGTGTTGTGTGGGCCAGCTAAATGCCCGTGTCCCAGCTGGGGGGCAGCTGCTTTTTGGGAGGGGGTACAGAAGAGGTGCCGATCTGTTAATGCCACCGAACTAGCAAAGCCTGTTGCCAACTCATCATCAGCCCCCTACCCCCCACCACGAGGTCCCTCTCTCCTGCCGGCTGTCATACTGCCACATAGCAGGCATGCACACACATCCACATAAGCAGAACCACACAGGCACACAAACAATGTGACATATAGTTTTACTGGCAGGTGTCAGGCCCAATGGTGGTCTAAATGCATTATCATTACCTGAATGAGGTGCAGTGCTCGACTGTAGCAAACGTCTGCACATCATAGGACTAGTTATCAAGGCCTTGATTAGTTGCATCAGGTTTGTTAGTGCTGGGCTGGGACAAACATGTGCACCCGTTTGGGATGGAAGAACACTAGGAGAGGTGTCAAGGACAGGGACCGTTTGGCTGGCAGGGCCAGAGTTAAACTGTATCCATGGTAACAGACATCCATCTCTGAGGTGCTGCAGTATCCAAGCAGAACTCAGCCAAAACATACAAAAAAGCTCCATCTCCTCCTCTCTTTGTTTTCTAACCTTATATGAACAGCAGGTGGCAAACCCTCTCCCTCTCCATAAGTCTAAATGTACTAACTGCCCTCGAAACCTGAACTGTTCTTCACAAATGAAAAGACTGAGGCACTACAATCCCTTAAAAACCACAAAATGATAAAACTTTACTTTTTATCAAAGCACCACCACAGACCTAAATCAATAAAATGTCCCTATTATCTCTGAATATGTTTATTTCTCAACCATTCATAAGTAATGACACCAACACAGACCAAAGTGCTCATTTTAGTAATGAGTGGAAACACAAACACGGCATGAATGATTCAAGCTCAGATCCCCCTCTGAACTGTATAGCTGGTACTACATAATGTACACAGTATAATGGCAATGCTCCTACATTTATCACTGTTGGAAGTCTTGCGGTTTCAATGTGCGTAGCGAATTTAGCAGAGAATCAATTATGCTCCACCTCGTGGCCTGTGTGAGCTTGTACTTAATGACCATTCAGGATAGACAAGACTATTTGCCATCATTATAAGAATACTGCCTTGATAATGGTTTATTCTACTGTTCTATTATCGCTGATATTCAAGAATCGCTTGCAGATTTCTATAAACATAAAACAAAAAGTAGTTGTCAGGTAGGCTAACTATCATGTAAATACCGTTTACCAAGGGATTCAAGAAAATGTGTATTTTTTTCAGAATCTCTTGGGACTTTTTGAGAAATGATAATATCTTAATCACAAGTTATAAGTGGGTGCACACACATAAGATAAGTGCACAAGCCAATTTCCCACACTAATAGTCACATGTTCATGCCAGCTGTCCTGCGGTGAGATGACAACAGGTGGTCATATGTATGCCCTTGTCCAATGGCCCTGAGAGGTGAGTTCTGCGTGTTAAGGAGTGTTTTCTTTGTCGTTGTACCAGTATACTTATCCCTCTACTGATTGATCAATGTCTATCAATCTATCTATCTTGTCTTTGTATTATAAAAATCCTTGCATCTATGTTTTTTATTTAACTAGGCAAGTCAGTTAAGAACAAATTCTTATTTACAATGACGGCCTACACCGGCCAAACCTGGACGACGCTGGGCCAATTGTGTGCCGCCCTATGGGACTCCCAATCACAGCTGGTTGCGATACAGCCTAGATTCAAACCAGGGTGTCTGTAGTGACGCCTCGAGAACTGAGACGTAGTGCCTTAGACTGTTGCGCCACTCGGGAGCCCCTATTACATTGATAGTCAGGCCAGAAGATAGACTAGACAGTGTGTTTGTCTGCATGCAATACAGCTGATGTCATATGTTGAAAACAGAACCCAGGCTAGGGCTGGAGGAAGTGATGATGTTGTTGTTGAAAACAGAACCCAGGCTAGGGCTGGAGGAAGTGATGATGTTGTTGTTGAAAACAGAACCCAGGCTAGGGCTGGAGGAAGTGATGATGTTGTTGTTGTGATGCAATCGACCATTGTAGAGGTTGCCCTTAGTCCTAGATCTAGGATCGGATGACTAACAATCTGAACCATTAGGGTTATGAAGACCCTGTATCATAGGTAACGAGGCAACATCTAACTAATAAATTCCAATGCAATCTGGGAGATTACTCAGAACCCAGCAGCCATGACAACATGAATGACCCCTTTCCCCCCAGTCCCCAAAAGAGAAAATATGGCCCACTTGGTTAAAACTGGTTGAATCGACGTTGTTTCCATAGCATTTCAAAAACAACAAAAAATCAAATGTGAATCAACGTGGAAAACTGATTGGATTTGCAAAAACTCAACCTAAGGGAATTTCACTTTTTTTCACCCAACTTTTAATGTAATTCCAATGATATGGTGACATTTTTTGTTGATTTCACACATAATTCACATTAGTTGAACACTCAACCAAATGTAAATCAAAACTAGACATTGAAATCAGAGGAGGTTGGTGGGAGGAGATATAGGAGGACAGGCTCATTGTAATGGCTGGAATGGAATGGTATCAAACCACCCGTTTGACTACGTTCCATTTATTCCATTCCAGCCATTACAGTGAGCCTGTCCTCATATAGCTCCTCCCACTAGTCTCCTCGGTGAGTGGGGGAGGTCTATTTTTAACATTAAAACATGCCAGTGTCTCACATATCCCAAGTCTGCCAACTGCACTACTGGAGACCACAGCGTGTGAACTAGAGTCTGAAGCACTCGCCGGAAGACATTAGCTGTCATGACAAGCTGACGACAGTGAAACTCGGGAACCAAACTATCTGGAGAATTTCAAACCACCACCAACACCCACCCCTCTGATCTCAGCCCATTCCAAGGTGTAGACACCCACCCCTCTGACCTCAGCCCATTCCAAGGTGTAGACACCAAGGCCTCTGACCTCAGCCCATTCCAAGGTGTAGACACCAAGGCCTCTGACCTCAGCCCATTCCAAGGTGTAGACACCCAGCCCTTTGACCTCAGCCCATTTCAGCCCATTCCAAGGTGTATACACCCAGCCCTTTGACCTCAGCCCATTCCAAGGTGTAGACACCCACCCCTTTGACCTCAGCCCATTTCAGCCCATTCCAAGGTGTAGAAGGAGCATCACTCTATCCTTGTCTAACAAAGATATCTCTCAGGATAAGAGCTGCAAATACACACTGAGTTTGTTTACTTTTGGTTTGACTGTAGAGGGATTGCTTATGTGTTACCAAGTTACCCATCCAACTTGATGCCCATCTGTAGGCTACTGTTTCTCATGTAGCCTAATAGAGCCTAATAGACACAGGAGTTGGCTCAAGAAATACATGCTATGGTATGACCCTCGAAGCATTGTGCCATTGTGCAAAAGCCGCAGCCCTTGCAGAGCAAGGTGAACAACTACATCAAGGCCTCAGAGCGAGTGACGTCATCGATTGAAACGCTATTAGCGCGGACCACCGCTAACTAGCTAGCCATTTCACATCGGTTACACCAGCTTTGGAAGAAAACAACAAATGTAGACATTTAGGGTTTATTTAGTTTACATATATTTTAAAGGCTATTTATACATATTTTCTGTTTTATAAAACCAGTATAAACTGTATTTATTATTATATGACAATATTTTGCAGTGACAGTATTTCTATTACCATTTTTTAATATCACATGAATTACTTTAATTTTCCAGCATAAGTAAAAGCAAGAAATGCATTACCTCAACTCTGGTCCTCAATGCCAGTTCCACTATATTGTTCCCCTCTAATCAGGGAATGATTTAGACCTGGGACACTAGGTGGGCACAATTAATTATCAGGTAGAAAACCAGCATGCTCTGGACCTCAATGGGTAAGAGTTGAATAGCCCTGACCTATGCCTATACGGCCATTCTTTCCAATTAGACTGGTTTGGATTTATCACTGACCAAAATGGCTGCCATTTTCACATCATTCTGGATCTTTGAAGGTTTATGACATAGAGATCCTATTAAATTAATAGAGGGGCTATGATTAAAACAAACAACTTAACAGGATGCAGACAAATAATTTCAAATGGGCTGTAGGCTATGTTTACAAACTCAGGTGCACATCCATGTCGGGGCTATATAGTGCCACATATCCAGTATGGTTAGTCTAAATCAATGACAAAACATTGTATGCTGGTATAATCACCAATGACGAGAGCATATGCATACTGTTGCCTTGGCATTGACGGGGTGACTTCCATGTTAGCTACGCACCAAATGATGGACCAGACAGAAACCGTTACATGAGTGGCTGCTGATTTGCCTGCATCAACAGCCTCGACTGATAACCTCTGCCTATCTCTGTCACCACAGACAAGCTGCCGCGCTCTATATTCGACGCATATGCCATGCATATGTATTGAGGTCATACTGACAATTTCGAAATAGAGAGAGCAACATTTCGCTAGCTGGAGTCGGTGACAATGTGCGCAATAAGCCTACAGCTGGGTTGGACAGCTGAGGATGTCGCATTTCGCCAAGCGTGTGGTTGTAAACATTACCCGATAAGTCATCGTCACAAAAGGCACAGCTGAAACACATTTATAGCATTACATGTACGGTAGCAAGAAGTCCTAGAAAGACGAACGTCCACCCTCGAATTAACTGAATGAATCATTCATATAGAAAAATAAGGTAGGCTACCCCGTTCGTCATGGAGGGCATGCATTTATTTTCTATACGGGTACACCGCACATGTCTGCATCTACAACGATAACTATCTCCCCAAGGCTTACATTGGGGAAAGGATAGACCTAGGGTAACGTTAACTTACCCAAAATACGAAGGAGTAAACGATGAGAAGGGTTTTGAGAAAGGTTATCACTGGTTTGGTCTCCATTATGCCCAATGCCATACCACAGTAAACTGAAAAGGAGGTTTCTGCAAACCTTGCGCTACCATGACTCTCCGCTGGAGGACATTCACAGCGCAGCCGCCAAAATTGCCCCATTAACCACTGATACAGGGTCAGATATTCTTTCTCCGGGATAGTAGGTGAGATTCGCTTTGACAAGTGTTATCTGTTCGTAGATCTGATCTGTGGAGCAAATAACCCGAGAAACAACACAGCTCCATTACACCCTCTTGGCGTGCGTTCCCAAGGGCAGTATTAGCAGTCAGGGTTGCGTTCATTACGATAGAACGGTGTTCAACGTTTATTTATTTTTTGCATACAAGCAGTTTTACTATGATTTATGCAGTGCATGGTTGTACTAATCAAGTGTCAGGCCCTGGGAAATAACATTTTAAAGGACCCCCTATTGGCGTCAGAAATAAAATTTTAAAGCAAATGTTCTGCAATTCTAAGCATTTTGCCTTAGGGCAGAGATACCATTTAGCACTTTACAGGCTTAAATTACCATGCTTTTAAATTCAAACAACACCCCCCCCCCCCCAAAAAAAGAAGAGGCTGCAGACCACCTGCAGTACATCGGACCCTTCTTTGGGAACCCCTGGCCTAACCTACTCTGTCTAGTTGTAGAATAAGTGGTAGGGAGTCAGATCTGGGAGTCATATGCCACCCTGTGGTCAATGCAGTACACAAGCACAAGGAAACGACTATGCATCAATGCCTGGAAGGCTACTGAACACCAGAAATAGTTATAAATAATTCGTCTGGCTGTGTGTGCTTGAACGTGAATTCAACATTTTGACAGGCATTTTGATATTAAAAAGTCAATGTATAGATTATTCCTATCGTGCAACACGGTAGACAGTCGGATGGTGATATAATGTAGTAAAACTAAATGAATCGCTGTTCGCCACTTTGTCCTAAACGGCATTCAATTCTAGTCGATATGATGCGTTACCGGTAAAGTTAGCTAACCTGTCAGCAGATAATGCTGGCACTGGAGTCACTACCACTCCCACTGATGTGTATGACTCATTCATACCGGACAATGGAGACACGGTTATTAAGAGGGCGGGGCGCGGTTCAGCCATTGCACTCCGGCTATGATGATCCATGCACTGTTGAAATAGCGATTGCAACATTTCTGGTAGCTCTGCCCTGATCTTGCTGTCTAAAAGTACTTGTATGTAATTAGTCTGTTGCTGGTGGTCCAAGTAGTGATTTTGTGATCTGTTGAGTTTCGTGTTGAGAAATAGATTTGTTAGCATTTACCTTTAGGTTACTTTAGCTTTGCTTCTTCATCGGATGAATGGTTTTATAATTTAGCATCTACTGTATTTCAAAGCGAATAGTCCGATTGTTGGCGGATATGTGCTGATCATTTCTTAGGTCCACTTTTGAATGGATTGTTTTGCGTCCTCAGACGTAATCGGTTTTATTTGCTAGATAATAAAGTGTATAACAGTTTGTAATTCAAGACCACGATAAATATTAGATTACTGCTCATTGTAACATAAATACACATTTGTGTGCAGCTATATGGTTAGTTCAATAAAACATTATTGAATGACTTTCGGGGAATCACGTTAACTTGAAAAGTGTGCCTAAAGTTGAATTGTCCAGCATCTGACAATTGTATCACATCAAAATATATTGGTCGGGTACACAGTTTAGCAGATGTTAAAGCTTGTGTTACTAACAGTGCAGCAAACATGTCAAACAAGTACACAAATAATAATTACAAATTAAAAACAACAAATTACTAATGTCAGAACGAATCCAATGAATAACCCAATAACACTATCATCCATGCATACATACACGAAAAATATATACTTTTTCGTGTATTTTTATGTACAGCAGTATATATATATACAGTGAGCTATGTTGAGCAACCAGTGCATAAATAAACAGTGTAACAAAATGCAATACAGTAGTAGATTTAGTAGAATGAGCTCTGTGAATAATGCAGTATAAATACACTGTGTGAAAACAGTATAAAAAACAGTATAAACAGTATTTAAAAAACGGTCCAGTGTTAGTCTCTACAGTGCATTCATAAAGTATTCAGACCCCTTGACTTTTTCCACATTTTGTTACATTAGTCTTATTCTAAAATGGATTCTCTTTTTTTAAATCACCATATTGACAGAGCAAAAAACGTTTTTTCTGAACTTTATTTACATAACTATTCAGACCCTTTGCTATGAGACTCGAAATTGAGCTCAGCTGTTTATACAATTTGACTGTTGTCCAGCTGGGGTAAATTCAATTGATTGGACATGATTAGAACGGCACACACCTGTCTATATAAGGTCCCACACCTGTCTATATAAGATCCCACAGTCGACAGCGCATGTCAGAGCAAAAACCAAGCCACGAGATCGAAGAAATTGTCCGTAGAGCCCCGAGACAGGATTGTGTCAAGGCACTGATCTGGGGAAGGGTACCCTTTTAGTTAACCCTTCGCCTAACCATAACCATAACCCTTTAACCTAACCTTAGTACCCTAAAGCTAGTTAAAGTTAGTGTTAGTCACCACAAATTTTAATTCGTAGCATATCATACAAATTGTAATTAAAAAAAGATCATACAAAATGGATGATGGATTAATATGTACAATACAAATGTATCAGATTTACGTACAGAATCATATTAAATGCTCTGAGACCACGTTGGTGTTTTGTGTGTGTGACTTTCTTTTTCTCTTACTACAACTGATGGCCTGAAGCTAGAAGCAGATTTTCAGTCTTTTGGTCCGGCTCAGATGCACCAGGGGCCTCATTTATTAATGTTGCGTAGTCACAAAATATGCCCCAAAACATGCGCGTGCCAGTTTTCACGCAACAGTTGGGATTTATGAAAACTGAACTTGACATGAGATTGTGCTTATCCTCCGGCAAACTCTATAGAGTCTAGACCATGCGTAGGAACAGTTCCTAGTAGTTGAAGTATTGCATTGCAAGAAGGCAAAAGTAGTCTAGTAGCTTTGTGCAGGACAATACACTGAGAGTACAAAACATTAGGAACACCTGCTCTTTCCATCACATAGACTAACAAGGTGAATCCAGGTGGAAACTATGATCCCTTATTGATGTCACTTGTTAATTCCACTTCAATCCAATTTAATTTGTCACATGCACCGAATACAACAATACAGTGAAATGCTTACTTACAAGCCCTTATCCAACAATACAGTTTTAAGGGCTGGAGTTATGGAGCTCTTATAGGACCAGGGCACAAATAATAATATAACAATAAATCAATCATTTAGCTCTTTATTTATCCATCTTACATTAAAACATTTATTTGTTCATCAAAAATTGTGAATAACTCACGACATGTTAATGAGAAGGGTGTGCTTGAAAGGATGTACATACCTGCAATGTTGGGTTGTATTGGAGAGAGTCTCAGTCTTAAATCATTTTCCACACACAGACTGTGCCTGTATTTAGTTTTCATGCTAGTGAGGGCCGAGAATCCACTCTCACATAGGTACGTGGTTGCAAAGAGCATCAGGGTCTTAACAGTGAGAAATGCCAAGGCTGGATACTCTGATACTCATTGCCATGCCCACCAGCATTGTCCCAGCCATATCTGCGGCAGCAGGAAGAATTAAGTCCTCCACAATAGTATGGGGCTTGCCTGTCCTAGCCACTCGGTAGCTCACCATATAATACTCTTCTGGACCCTTCTTATTAATGGTATCTGTTGCTTTTATACATGTCTTACTACTCAAAAGTCATCTTTATCCTCGCTTAAAAAACTCCTGTGGCTGATTTTTCAAAATGGCATGTTTAGTTTCTAGATTTCTGCGCAAGAGTGAAGGTTTCCCACGGGAGAGTAACGGTTAATGTGATTGGTTGTTAATTATTTGACTAGGCTACCTGTATTTGACCATGTGTTTGCTGAACTCGAGATGGTTGAATTTGATTTTTGGCAGTGAAATGAGGCTACTCTAGTGAGGAAAAAAATGTCACCCAAATGTATAGCGCCGTTGGAAAATATAAATGTACGGTTTGAAAATGTGAAGAAAAAAAGTATATATATATATATTTTAAATATATGAATCACATCTTTATTTGGCTTCCCCCCTGACGGCATTGCACCCCAGTTTAGGAATACCTGATCTTTCTGATCTAGGGGGTAATCACTAGTCCAACAGTTGCAATTAGAGTTTCTATTGGTCAATTCAGGTATGTTTATCCACATTTCATTCCGTGTGCTTCCATTTAAGAAAAGTTTTTCAACAGAATCAGTGGAATGAATACACCCCTGATCGCATGCAAAACATTTCACTTTCATAGCAGCCACATAAAAACAGCATGATCACTTTGCTCGTTATATATACACAATTCCTTCTCACAACGATCTATGCGCTCTCCTCCTCTCACATTTTCCCTTCGCTTGTGGACTTCAGTGCAAAACACATCAGCTGTCTGTGACCAGGCAACAAAACCTTTCTGTCAGGACCCGGTTACGAACCCGGGTCTCCGGAGTGAGAAACAGTCACTTAACCAACTGAGCCACGAATAGTCGGCAGAACCCAGAAGATGAGGCAGACACAGCAGTACATGAGACGGTGTATTTAATGAAGTAAAAAGTGAAGTTCTTCAGGAAAATATGTAACTCCACAACCTCAAAAGGAATCCTACCAGAACAAAGGTAATCCTCCAAGACAAAAAAGGTAAATCCACAAGGTGGAAGGTAAAGCACAAAAAGCCTCAAAAGATACTCAAAAAACAAACAAACAAGAACAAAAAACAGAATTCCACAAGAGAGTCCACCGGGATCAACAAGAGTTCTCAGAGTACTAGGGCTGGGTGCTAACATACAAACACAGAGCAAAGGACTGAGGAAAACAAAGGGTTTAAATACAATCAGGGGAAACGAGGCACAGGTGCAAATAATAATGGGGATCAAGGGAAAACAAAAGGTCAAAAGGCACAATGGGGGCATCTAGTGACCAAAAACCGGAACAACCCTGGCCAAATCCTGACAGAATCCCTCCCCTAGGAACGGCTCCTGACGTTCCTACCAGCTCTCTCAGGGTGGAGGGCCCTGAACTGACGAATGAGGTCAGGGTCCAGTATGTCTTTGGCAGGAACCCAGGAGCGCTCCTCGGGACCGTAGCCTTCCCAGTCCACCAGATACTGCCAGGACCGCTGCACCCGGCGGGAATCCAGTATCCGATGGACGGTATAAGCCGGCTGGCCTCTAATGACACGAGGCGGAGGGGGAGGTCTGTCTGCCGGGACAAGGGGAGAAAAAACAACAGGTTTTAATAAGGAAATGTGAAACGTGGGATTAATCTTAAGGGATCTGGGTAAGTGTAGGCGATAAGAAACAGGGTTAACTCTCCTGGCAACCTTAAAGGGACCGATGTATTTTGGGACAGCTTGCGAGACTCCACCCGTAGTGGTAAGTCTCTTGTGGAGAGCCAGACTCTCTGGCCGGGGCGCAGGGTAGGCCCGGGACGGCGACGTCTGTTGGCTTGTTGTTGGTACCTCTGTGAGGAACGCATAAGATTAAGACGGGTCTTCCTCCACATAAGCCGACAGCGTCTGACGAACTTCAAGGCTGAAGGCACTCTGACTTCTGCCTCCTGGTCCGGGAACAATGGAGGGCCATAGCCAAACTGACACTCGTGCGGGGACATACCAGTGGAGGAGGAGCGCAAGGTGTTGTGCGCGTATTCGGCCCAAACAATGAAGGACGACCATGTGGACGGGTTGTTACGAGTCATACATCGGAGGGTGGTTTCCAGCTCTTGATTCATCCTCTCAGTTTGGCCGTTGGACTCCGGATGGTACCCTGAAGATAGACTGGCAGAAGCCCCCATGAGTTGGCAGAAGGCCTTCCAAAACCAAGAGGCGAACTGGGGACCTCTGTCAGAAACCATATCTTGAGGAATGCCGAAGACTCGGAACACATGATTAATTACCAACTCAGCCGTTTCCTTGGCAGAAGGTAACTTAGTCAGAGGGACGAACCTGGCCGCCTTTGAAAACCTGTCGATAATGACTAGGATAGTAGTATTGCCATGGGATGGAGGAAGGCCAGTAATGAAGTCCAACGAGATATGGGACCAGGGTCTGTGGGGAACAGGTAAAGGGTGAAGGAGTCCTTGCGGGCGGAGGTGAGAAGATTTTCCCTGGCAGCACACGGGGCAGGCATTGACGAAAGTGGCAACGTCTTCTCTTATGGTAGGCCACCAGAACTTACGCTGGATGAACTCCAAGGTGCGACCTACGCCCGGGTGACAGGTGAGGCGAGAGGAGTGCCCCCACAGAAGGACCTGAGTCCTCACTGCCTTGGGGACAAACAACCGATTGGCAGGACCTCCTTTCGGGTCCGGTTCAATAGCTTGAGCTCGTCTCACGGTATCCTCAACTTGCCACGAGATCGGAGCCACGATCTTAGCAGCAGGAAGGACAGGCATGTCCGTGTCATCTCGAATGGCAGACTCGGGACAGGGCATCCGGTTTGAGATTCTTCGACCCGGGCCGATAGGTGAGGATAAACTGGAATCGATTGAAGAAAAGAGACCATCTAGCTTGTCTAGAGTTCAACCGCTTCGCCTGCTGGATATACTCCAGATTTTTGTGGTCCGTAAGCACTTGAAACGGGTGAGAAGCCCCCTCGAGCCAGTGTCTCCATTCCTTCAATGCCATCTTAACCGCTAGGAGTTCACGATCCCCCACATCGTAGTTCCTCTCAGACGGGGTAAGCCGGTGTGAGAAGAAAGCGCACAGATGAAGCTTCTTGTCTTCACCCCTCTGAGACAGGACAGCTCCAACACCAACCTCTGAGGCGTCTACCTCCACCACAAACGGTTCATCCGTAGTCGGTAGTATCAGGATGGGAGCAGAGAGGACGCGCTGCTTGAGTCCCTGGAAGGCCGTCTCAGCTTCTCTTCCCCACAAAAACCTTGCATTGCCACCCTTGGTTAAAGCTGAGAGAGGGGCTGCCACCAAGCTGAAGTTCTTGATGAACTTGCGGTAAAAGTTAGTGAAGCCCAGGAAACGCTGAACTTCCTTAACGGATTTGGGGGTGGGCCAATCCGCTACCGCCCCTACCTTCCTGGGGTCCATTTGGACTCGACCGGGTTCCACTACAAATCCCAGGAATTGTACTCGGGATGAATGGAATTCACATTTTTCCGGCTTAACGTACAGATGGCTGTCTAGGAGGCGTTTGAGTACTTGTCTGACATGCTTAGTGTGTTCTTGAAGAGAGCTCGAAAAGATGAGGATGTCATCCAAGTAAATGAACACAAATATGTTAAGCATATCCCTAAGCACATCGTTTATGAGCGCTTGGAACACCGCTGGGGCGTTGGTCAGGCCGAAGGGCATCACCAAGTATTCATAGTGACCTGTAGGCGTGTTGAAAGCGGTCTTCCACTCGTCGCCATGTCTGATCCGCACAAGATGGTATGCGTTCCGCAGGTCAAGCTTAGTGAAAACAACTGCTTCCTGGAGCAGCTCGAAGGCTGTGGCCATAAGGGGTAGCGGGTAACGGTTACGGACGGTTATGGCATTGAGTCCCCGGTAGTCGATGCAAGGACGTAATCCACCGTCTTTCTTGGCCACAAAGAAAAACCCCGCTCCTGCCGGGAAGGTGGATGGATGCATGAGGCCTGCTTCCAGAGCGTCCTTGATGTAGGTATCCATAGCAGCTCGTTCGGGTGGAGATAGGGAAAAGATCCGACCCCTGGGAGGGCAAGTGCCCGGAAACAGTTCGATGGGGCAATCATAAGGTATATGGAGTGGTAGCATGGTGGCCCTCTGTTTGCTAAATACCAGTTTGAGGTCATGGTAACACTCGGGAACTCGGGTCAGGTCGATGGATTCTAAACACTCGGGAGTAGAACTCGGGGAATTCGGGAAAATACAAGTAGCTTGGCACGTAGGACCCCACTGCTTGATAGTGCCCACAGACCAGTCGATGTGAGGGTTATGGCTGTGAAGCCAGGGGTATCCAAGGACTAGAGGGAACTCGGAACAGGAGATCAAATGAAAGTTCATCAATTCCTGGTGTTGTGAAACTGAAAGTCGCAAGGAGGTAGTGACATGAGTGACAAGTCCAGATCCCAAAGGGCTTCCATCCAATGTAGTAACCCTCATGGGGTCACTTAGAGGTTCAGAGGGAACGCCATTCTCCTTTGCCCAGACACCATCCATGAAGTTACCTGCGGCTCCAGAGTCTACCAAGGCTTGAAGGTGAAGCTTGTGGTTGTCCCAGGAAAGGGTGACTGGAATGAGCAGACGGGAGTTGGACGGATGGGAGGAGGTTATGTTTCCCGTTACAGTTCCCCCCGGTCTGTACGGGACAGAGCGTTTCCCTGGAGCCCGGGACACGTGGAACGGAAATGGCCCGGTTTGCCGCAATATAGACAGCGTCGCTCCCTCATCCGGCGGTCTCTCTCAGCCTGGGAGATGCGTCCGATCTGCATGGGTTCCGGTGGAGCCAGCGAGGATAAAGGTGGGGACTCGGAGCTGGGACTGATAGGGGCTAGAGGTCTACGGTTGAGTTCTCTCTCTCCCAGAAGCTGGTCAATGCGTGAGGCCAACTTGATCAGGGACTCGAGATTGTCCGGTGGTTCCCGAGTGGCCAGTTCATCTTGGATAGTGTCGGAAAGGCCTTTCAGAAAGCACACCGTGAGCGCCTTGTTGTTCCAGCCACTCGCTGCTGCCACCGTGCGGAACTGGATGGCATAGTCCGTCACGCTGCGCCGACCTTGGTGGAGAGTCAGGAGCTGTTTGGCTGAGTCAGGACCACTGCTTGGGCCTTGAAACACTCACTCGTTTGAATTCCTCAGCAAAGGCAGAGTAGCTGGCACAGCAGGAACTATGGGCATCCCACACAGCAGTAGCCCAGGCCAGGGTTTTTTCCGACAGCAGGGTGATGATATATGCGATCTTAGACCGGTCAGTGGGGAACGACGAGGGTTGCAGCTCGAAGGAGAGAGAACATTGGGTGAGAAACCCTTTACAAGCACTTGGATCACCTGAGAACCATTGGGGAGGTGGAAGACGAGGTTCAGCCAGAGGGTTAACTGCCATGGGTACGTGAATCTGAGGTACTGGGATGGGAACTGTTGCCGGGGTAAGTCAATCAGATATCTGCTTTATGGAAGTCAGCATCTCCGACAGAAGATGAGAATGTCTGGCCATTAAGGCCTCTTGCTGAACCAGGGCGGCTTCGTGGCATTGGACAGTCTCCTGGTGGTGGGACAGCATGGCAACAAGGTCCTGGGAACTGGCTGCCTCTGGGTTCATTTTTGGCTCTGTGTTTCTGTCAGGACCCGGTTACGAGCCCGGGTCTCCGGAGTGAGAAACAGTCACTTAACCAACTGAACCACGAATAGTCAGCAGAACCCAGAAGATGAGGCAGACACAGCAGTACTTGAGATGGTGTATTTAATGAAGTAAAAAGTGAAGTTCTTCAGGAAAACATGTAACTCCACAACCTCAAAAGGAATTCCACAAGAACAAAGGTAATCCTCCAAGACAAAAAGGTAAATCCACAAGGTGGAAGGTATAGCACAAAAAGCCTAAAAAAATACTCAAAAACAAACAAACAAGAACAAAAAACAGAATTCCACAAGAGAGTCCACCGGGATCAACAAGAGTTCACAGAGTACTAGGGGTGGGTGCTAACATACAAACATAGAGCAAAGGACTGAGGAAAACAAAGGGTTTAAATACAATCAGGGGAAACGAGGCACAGGTGCAAATAATAATGGGGATCAAGGGAAAACAAAAGGTCAAAAGGCACAATGGGGGCATCTAGTGACCAAAAACCGGAACAACCCTGGCCAAATCCTGACACTTTCTAAGCCAAACCTTCATATCATGACCGCTAACCACTACACACAGCCTACATCTTTGTCATGTGATAGTCAACTAGAGCTACTAGAACTAGCGTATTAGTAAACCTGCTTCAATCATGCAATATAGTGTACAGTCAGAAAGAAGATACACATGCAGGTCCTGGTGACAATAAAAAAACAAAAAGGTTACCTTAACCTGGAAGAGTTCCAGTGTTGTATAACCATAGCCAGCTAGCTAACATAGCAAACCTCTCTGTTTGAGTAGGCTAAACTAGCTAGCTGCATTAGCTTATGCTTCCAGTACTAGATTAATTCTCTGATCCTTTGATTTGTTGGACAACATGTAATTTTATGCCACAAGAGCACTGATAGGTTGAAGGACATCCTCCGGAAGTTGTTATAATCACCGTGTAAGTCTATGGAAGGGGGTGAGAACCATGAGCCTCCTAGGTTTTGAAGAAGAGGACAGAAGCTAGCTGTCCTCCGCCTACACCATGGTGCTACCCTACAGAGTGCTGCTGAGGCTACTGTAGACCTTCATTGCAAAACAGTGTGTTTTAATCAATTATTTGGTTACTTTAATGTTTCACTATTTTTATTTAATTCGCCTTCCTCTTCTGATGAGCCGCCACTGCACCATATTCACTCTTAATATGTTCCACATTTTTCCTTTTTTCCTGCCCACCTTCTTATCAACCTCAACCCCTTGACTCTATCTTCAATTGTGACAACCATTCAGGCGTACCCGCAATCTTGTTACTCCTTGTTAGGAAACTCAATGAACTTCACACGACTCTATGTGAACTGGAAACTATATATCTGGAGGCTGCATTGATTGTAGCTGGGGATTTTAACAAAGCAAATTTGAGATCAATGTTACTTAAATTTTATCAGCATATTGGTTGCACGACAGGTAGAGCTAATACTCTCGACTACTGCTACTCCAACTTCTGCGATGTACAAAGCCCTCCCTTCGGCAAATCCGACCATGACGCCATCTTGCTTGTCCCAGCTTACAGGCAGAAACTCAAACAAGATGTACCAGTGACGAGAACCAGTCAACGCTGGCCTGACCAATCGGAAGCCACGCTCCAAGATTGTTTTGATCATTCGGACTGGAATATGTTCCAATTCGCCTCAGAGGACAATATTGACCTACAGTGTACACTGACCCGGTGAGCGCGTTTATAAATAAGTGCATTGGAGACGTCATGCCCACTGTGACCATTAAAACCTACCCTAACCAGAAACCGTGGATGAATGGCGGCATTCGCGTAAAACTGAAAGCACGATCCATCGCACTTAACCTTGGAAAGAGGTACCGATGTCACGGATACCGAGATCACGCTTCCAGACAAACTAAACACCTTCTTTGCCCGCTTTGAGGATAATACAGTGCCACCGTCTCGGGACACTAACAAAGACTGCAACCCCCCTCTCCTTCTCAGTGGCTGACATGAGTAAAATATTTAAATGTGTTAACCCTTACAAGGCTGCTGGCCCATGGCATCCCTAGCCGTGTCCTCAGAACATGCGCAGACCAGCTGGCTGGTGTGTTTACAGACATATTTAATCGCTCCCTATCCCAGTCTGTTGTCCCCAAATGCTTCAAGATGGCTACCATTTCTCTTATACCCAAGAAAGCAAAGATAATTTAAATAAATGACGACCGCCCCGTAGCACTCACTTCTGTCATCATGAACTGCTTTGAGAGGCTAGTCAAGGATCAAATCACCGCCACCTTACCGGCCACCCTAGACCCACTTCAGTTTGCATACCACCCAACAGGTCCACAGATGACGCGATCGCCATCACACTGCACTCTGCCCTATCCCATCTGGACAAAAAGAATACCTATGTAAGAATGCTGTTCATTGACTATAGCTCCGTATTCAACATCATAGTACCCTCCAAACTCATCATCAAGCTCGAGGCCCTGGATCTCAACCCCTTCCTGTGCAACTGGGTCCTGGACTTTATGACGGGCCGCCCCCAGGTGGTGAAGGTGGGAAACAACATCTCCACTTCGCTGACCCTCAACACTGGGGCCTCACAAGGTTGTGTTCTCAGCCCTCTCCTGTACTCTCTGTTCACCCACGACTGTGTGGCCATGCACGTCTCCAACTCAATCATCAAGTTTGCAGACGACACTACAGTAGTGTGCTTGATCACCAATAAAGATGAGATAGCCTACAGGGAGGAGGTGAAGGCACTCGGAGTGTGATGTCAGGAAAACAACCTCTTACTCAATGTCAACAAAACAAAGGAGACGATCATGGACTTCAACCAAAACCCTGACAAAATTTTGCAGTTGCACAATTGAGAGCATCCTGTCGGGCTGTATCTGCTGTAACTGCACCGCCCTCAACTGCAAGGCTGTTCAGAGGATGGTGCGGTCTGCACAACGCATCACCGGGGACAAACTAATAATGACATTTTAATCATGTTTACATATCTTAAATTATTCATATCACATGTATATACTGTATTTTATACCATCTACAGCACCTTGCCTATGCCGCTTGGCCATCGCTCATCCATATACTTAAATGTACATATTCTCATTCACCCCTTTAGATTTGTGTGTATTCGGTAGTTGTTGGGGAATTGTTAGATTACTTGTTAGATATTACTGCACTGTTGGAACTAGAAGCACAAGCATTTCGCTACACTCACATTAACATCTGCTAACCATGTGTATGTGACCAATAAAATTTGATTTGATTACCACCACATATCACTTAAATTGGTAGAGCACTCTCACTAACAGGTGCAACAAGTATAAGGCACACCTCAAATGTATTAATGAGCCACAACAATACCATGCACCAACACAATAATTTTGGCACTCCAAAATGACATTGAGGTACTGTATTCTGTGGCAGTGGTACTGAATTGCAGTAAATTACTGTCAGGACAGTAGCAAGTAAATGACTGTGTATTTACAGGAAAAGGTTTTTAGATTCCAAAAATACGGTATGGTACTGTATTCTGTGGGGTGGTACTGAATTACAGTAAATTACTGGCAGCACAGTAGCCAGTAAGTTACTGTAGATATACAGGATAAATGTTTTTAAAAATACAGTATGGTACCGTATTCTGTGGGGTACAGAATTCTTACTAATGGGTGCAACAAATATAGCCTATTACAAGGCATGCCTCAAAATATGTTCATGAGCCCACAACATTTCACCATAATGTATTTATTTATCCGTTATTTTACCAGGTAAGTTGACTGAGAACACATTCTCATTTGCAGCAACGACCTGGGGAATAGTTACAGGGGAGAGGAGGGGGATGAATGAGCCAATTGTAAACTGGGGATTATTAGGTGACCGTGATGGTTTGATGGCCAGATTGGGAATTTAGCCAGGACACCGGGGTTAACACCCCTACTCTTACGATAAGTGCCATGGGATCTTTAATGACCGCAGAGAGTCAGGACACCCGTTTAATGTCCCATCTGAAAGACGGATGCACCATACTTCAGTCTGCTGCTGAAAATATACAGCGAAACCGGTAATACAGTACTTTACTGTAAAATAGTATTGTAAAATTACAGCACCTACGGAATGCCATTGAGTCCCACTAATGTATTGCTCTTTACAGTACTGTAATATAAAATTACAGTATGGAACAGAAAAAGTTTTGCTGTACATTCACAGCAATTTGTTACAGTTTAGGTTACTTGCTTGCTTGAAATGCAATACTTCAACCACTAGAAACTGTGTGTATGCATGGTCTAAAGTTTGCGGGAAGCTAAGCACATTCTCACGTCATCGACTGTCATCAACTGACAACTATAACATATAACATAGCTGATACTTAAAAATACATATCCAGGTGTTGTAAGATCTGTCAGGTGTCAGCGAAGTCAATGCATAGAAAAGGCTGAAGCAACCAACTTCAGACAAAAGTTGAGGAGTAGGCTTAAGTCAGGGAAGGTGCATCTGCTACAGCTGAAAGTCGGACACTGATGTAGTTTTCCAAAAGTAAGGCTCAATGCAACATGGCAGTGTTGCCACTGTTTATACAAGTTTTTCTTTGTAATGTCAAAATAAACTCATTTTTGTAAAAACACCCAGCCCCCTTCGGGATCCGCCCTTGTCTCACAAACACTGCTCTTGTAGGTCAGCTCCCGTTAACTCCCACAGACTAATGATCTGCATCTACAGATTCAGAATAAATAGACAAATCCAATGGTACAACCCAAATACACAATGTTTAAAAGGGGTTAGAAGTCCAAACGCACCGTTACAGTGAGCTCATTGGCTAAATTCTCTTAAAGTTGACCTTATCTCCCTCCATCTGTCCCACTCTCTCCAACCTCTCTTTTGATCCTTCTCTCTTGTGCCCACTCTCTTCCTCTCTCCCCTTCTCTCTCAACCGATGGGATTACTAATTCGTAGTAACCTTTAGTCTTCTAGCCAAGAGCATTGGACTATCTCACTTATAAGAAGCCTTAGAGACACCTCAGCTATTGTCTGCGTACGTGCACATGTGCGCCCATACAGTACCCTGTAATCTGTTAATTGCTTGAAATCTGAAATAGAACTCTGGACATCAAGGATTTAGTATCTAAATGAAGCTTTCTGAGGAGAGGGTATCCCTCTGTCTGTCTGTCTGTCTGTCTGTCTGTCTGTCTGTCTGTCTGTCTGTCTGTCTGTCTGTCTGTCTGTCTGTCTGTCTGTCTGTCTGTCTGTCTGTCTGTCTGTCTGTCTGTCTGTCTGTCTGTCTGTCTGTCTGTCTGTCTGTCTGTCTGTCTGTCTGTCTGTCTGTCTGTCTGTCTGTCTGTGTCTGTCTGTCACACACACATACCTGAGACCTGTTGAGAACCGACTCATGGCTTAGGACATACTGTAGCAACTATATGTACACACTGTTCACCTGTACATTTAAATTTCTTGGCTTAAAGGTCGACTCAGCGATATGACATAGACACAGAAAGTACAGATCATAGTGGGTCAATTTCTGCAACAGCTAAGAGCGTTGAAGTGCAAGGCTGGGGGCTAGGGTCAGTTTGTTTATCTGGAGTACTTCTCCTGTCCTATTCAGGTGTCCTGTGTGAATCTAAGTGTGCGTTCTCTAATTCTCTCCTTCTCTCTTTCTTTCTCTCTCTCGGAGGACCTGAGCCCTAGGACCATGCCCCAGGACTACCTGACATGATGACTCCTTGCTGTCCCCAGTCCACCTGGCCATGCTGCTGCTCCAGTTTCAACTGGCCTGGGCCCTAGGACCATGTCCCAGGACTACCTGACATGAGGACTCCTTGCTGTCCCCAGTCCACCTGGCCATGCTCCTGCTCCAGTTTCAACTGACCTGAGCCCTAGGACCGTGCCCCAGGACTACCTGACATGATGGCTCCTTGCTGTCCCCAGTCCACCTGACTGTGCTGCTGCTCCAGTTTCAACTGTTCTGCCTTATTATTATTTGACCATGCTGGTCATTTATGAACATTTGAACATCTTGGTCATGTTCTGTTATAATCTCTACCCGGCACAGCCAGAAGAGGACTGGCCACCCCACATAGCCCGGTTCCTCTCTAGGTTTCTTCCTAGGTTTTGGCCTTTCTAGGGAGTTTTTCCTAGCCACCGTGCTTTTACACCTGCATTGTTTGCTGTTTGGGGTTTTAGGCTGGGTTTCTGTACAGCACTTTGAGATATCAGAGTACGAAGGGCTATATAAATAAATTTGATTTGATTTGTTTTGGTCCCGTGGCTCCCACGCTGTTACAGCATGAAGCAAACCCATGCACAGGTGCAGATACTGTGGGTGACTGTGTGAGAGCGAAGTTTTGCATCTCACTCGTCTCAAT
This sequence comes from Oncorhynchus gorbuscha, assembly GCF_021184085.1. Lineage (NCBI taxonomy): Eukaryota > Metazoa > Chordata > Actinopteri > Salmoniformes > Salmonidae > Oncorhynchus > Oncorhynchus gorbuscha. Next base: position 88,973,581 of record NC_060173.1, read on the forward strand.
ATATGCGGTGTTGCTCATGGCAACATCATTTAGCTGAGTCTACCTTTAACATATTCTACCTTATAATAAACTCAATTGTCTGCAAGCATTTCGCTACACCCGCAATAACATCTGCTAAACATGTGTATGTGACCAATACAATTTGATTTGATTTAATTTTCACTCCTCCTTTGTTCTTGATTAATCAATTAAGGTAATTGATTAGTTAGGAATTCCCCTCAACTGGTTGTCTATAGGTCTTAATTTGACACAAATTGACAGCCCTCCAAGAATTGAGATGAATGCCCCTGGCCTACAGTGTGGACCAACTAAAGTAGATCTAATGGTCTACTCCACAGAAGGTTGGTGGCACCTTAATTGGGGAGGATGGGCTTGTTCTAATGGCTGGAGTGGAGTTAGTGGAATGGTATCAAACACATGGTTTCCACGTGTTTGATGCAAATTCCATTTACTCCATTCCAGCCATTGTTATGAGCCGTCCTCCCCTCAGCAGCCTTCACTGCTCTGCTCCCAGGGTTGTGCTCAGTTGGTGCGAAGCAGGATGAAACATTTCATGCTGTATGATTAATTTTTATACACAAAAAATGCATTATGCAGTTGAGCATTTCTTATAATTCCAATCTTCCCTCCATGAGTTTTGGTGGGAATGTCACATTGTCTGAGAATGGATGGCATCACTGACACTGCCTGTGTGTCATTTCCTGTCACTGACCTTTACCAGAGATACTCTATATAATGATGAGATGGTCTTGTCTCCGGCTTAAAAATGGGTATTGTTGTCCACAAACTCGGAACGGCAAGCTGTCAAGCTCCGCCTATTCCTCTTTTTGGAATAGTGGGTACCTTATTTCAATACTTTCTTTGGATATTAGATAAGGGGTGTTGACTATTCAATGAGGGGTGTTGACTATTAGATAAGGGGTGTTGACTATTCGATGAGGGGTGTTGACTATTAGATAAGGGGTGTTGACTATTCGATGAGGGGTGTTGACTATTAGATAAGGGGTGTTGACTATTCGATGAGGGGTGTTGACTATTAGATAAGGGGTGTTGACTATTAGATGAGGGGTGTTGACTATTCGATGAGGGGTGTTGACTATTAGATAAGGGGTGTTGACTATTAGATAAGGGGTGTTGACTATTCGATGAGGGGTGTTGACTATTAGATAAGGGGTGTTGACTATTAGATAAGGGGTGTTGACTATTAGATAAGGGGTGTTGACTATTCGATGAGGGGTGTTGACTATTAGATAAGGGGTGTTGACTATTAGATGAGGGGTGTTGACTATTCGATGAGGGGTGTTGACTATTAGATAAGGGGTGTTGACTATTAGACGAGGGGTGTTGACTATTAGATGAGGGGTGTTGACTATTAGATGAGGGGTGTTGACTATTAGATGAGGGTGTTGACTATTAGATGAGGGGTGTTGACTATTAGATAAGGGGTGTTGACTATTAGATGAGGGGTGTTGACTATTAGATGAGGGGTGTTGACTATTAGATAAGGGGTGTTGACTATTAGATGAGGGGTGTTGACTATTAGATAAGGGGTGTTGACTATTAGATGAGGGGTGTTGACTATTAGATAAGGGGTGTTGACTATTAGATGAGGGGTGTTGACTATTAGATGAGGGGTGTTGACTATTAGATGAGGGGTGTTGACTATTAGATAAGGGGTGTTGACTATTAGATAAGGGGTGTTGACTATTCGATGAGGGGTGTTGACTATTCGATGAGGGGTGTTGACTATTCGATGAGGGGCGTTGACTATTAGATGAGGGGCGTTGACTATTCGATGAGGGGTGTTGACTATTCGATGAGGGGCGTTGACTATTAGATAAGGGGTGTTGACTATTAGATAAGGGGTGTTGACTATTCGATGAGGGGTGTTGACTATTCGATGAGGGGTGTTGACTATTCGATGAGGGGCGTTGACTATTAGATGAGGGGCGTTGACTATTCGATGAGGGGTGTTGTCAGCAACTGCCTGAATTCTATGGTGAAGGTATTTCAAATTCATTGAGAAGTGAGAACCAACACCAACTTCTTAGAAAGGTAAGTCAGTCATTCATTTAGCAGTCATTCAATAGCAAAGCCAGCTAAATATAGGCTGTCATTTTTTTAATGAAGTAGCTATTGTCGCTTGGTAGATAGCTGACTGTTGTCAGAGAGCAGGAGTTGTTTAGGAAAGCTGACAGTGTTAGCTAACTATGTACAATAAATTGTTGCTACGAAGTAGAAAAACACCCTGATAGGGGAGGTGCATGCATGCAAGCACATGAGGAAATCTGGATAGGATGGAACAAATTACACCGAACAAAAATATGAAAGCAACATGTAAAGTATTGGGCCCATGTTTCATGAGCTGAAATAAAAGATCCCAGAAATGTTCCATACGCACAAAAAGCTTACTTCTCTCAAACTGTGTGCACACATTTATTTACATCCCTTTTAGTGAGCATTTCTTCTTTGCCAAGATAATCCATCCAGTTGACAGGTGTGGCTCATTTTTGGTTTTCAATGGAAGTAGAAAATAAGTACGTTTATAGAAGTCTATGTTTGGACCAAACCAAGGCTTGTCCGGAACGGACAAAATCTGAACCAAGATGTCTACCAAACACATTGCTATTTATTGCTGACCAGCAGATGTCACTGTTGTGCATTTTGAACAGATAGTGAAGCTCTGTGTAATGAACTGTTTTTTGGCTCAATTTGGTGAAAGCACCGAAGACTTCAGACAGCCTCGATTTCCCATCACTACTTACTTGCTGGTCTTATTTTGCATGGACAGATTTTGTGCAGAGTTAACCCTCTCACATCATCTCATCCTCTCTGGCTTTACTACCACCTACTGTAATGTCCTTTGATGACCCTATCAGCTCATCATGTCAATATGTGCCAACTTAACTCAATACTGGCTGTTTACCTCTGCCACTGGCCTGGCATGCCCAGTCAGCCTGACCTGAGAGCGGGGAAGGGGGTTAGAGAGACAGATAAAGAAACGAGGAGATGTGAGACTGAAAGGAAAAACAAGAGTTAATCAAATTTGAAAAATGAGAGAATGGGATAGGCAATGGAAAAAGGAAAAAACAGAACAAGACAAGGAGATAAGACAGGTAAGAGGCTGAAAGAGAGGGAGGGTGATTCATCAGGCTTATATCAGTCAGTGCAACCTCATATGGACTGTACCCAATCGATCATTGAGCAGTTCAGAGAAAAGCACTGGCCCATTTTAAAAGACTCACCTTGAGCTGTATTGTTGGATATAGCCTATATGCAGGGATTTGGCATAAATGAAGAATTCAAAATACAACCTCAAATACCCTAAAGACCAATGTATGAAAATCAAATATAAGATACTGTTGTAAAGTACTGTATTTAATTAAAGTACATGTATTTTGTATTTATGAATACAAATACAATTTCACCACTAACATAATTCTCAGTAATGGTAACAGAAACGTTTTACTTGCTATGACTGTGATGTGTTGTTGGTTATCTACCTTAGTTGAACACACTGACACTCTGGATAAGAGGGTCTGCTAATGACCAAAATGTAAATGAATATGTGGAAATGGACAACTGCAAAGTACATTGGGTATTGTCATTGGCCTTGTTTTGTGGCGGAGCTCATTTGAGTAATACTCAGCAAGCTTTGCAATTGTTCATTTTTACATATGCATTTATATTTTGTTCATTCAGCATCACACCATAGTGCCATCAGACTTTTGATACCAATGTAGGATGAAAGGGGGCCACAAAATTGTGAACCGCTATAAAGAAATGATATGATTTTTTTTTTTGTATTTTGAAAATACAAATGATAGCTTATGAAATGATATTGTTACGAAATACATTGGTGTGTAGTTCAGCCCAGTGTAATTAAAATACATATTTGAAATACTACTCATCTCTGCCTATATGTTTATGCTGTGTGTCATCACTGTAGTATGGATGCTTGTGTGACTGTATGTGTGTCAGTGTGTGTTTAGAAATGTGTTTGTGCATACAAGGGTCTTTTGTTAGCACCAGTCAATTTCTTCCCTATTAGTGTGACACAAAATGTTCAGGATAAAAAGAAAGATCTACAAACACAACACCTCTTCTCTTTCCTCTGAGTTAACCTACCGCTGATGAAAGGGGAATGACGCAGAGCTGTACCTTCATGGTGGTAGAACTGAAGAAAAACAACACTGTACACTGAAGAAAAATATAAACACAACATGTAAAGTTGTTGTCCCAGGTTTCTTTTCAACCCAGACACGCACGCAAAACTAAAAAAAAAAAAAATTGAGTTGATTTTATTTTTACAGGGACAGTGCACATTAATCAACGTTTCAGTAAAAGTGCCGGTTTTAGCCAGCCGGCTAATTTTCAACCGCAGTCCCTGGGCAGGTTATTAAAAACAATTACAATATAGACAATAGCACCATAGAACAAGCAAGACATAGCAACATAGGACAAGCAAGACATAGCATACAGACAGAGCAACATAGAACAAAAAGCAGCAAGACAAAATTCATAAAAGCAACAAAGTGTTTCCACACCTCACAAGCTACAGACAACAGACAAAGTGTGATATGTGGTGCAGTTATGTGTGTCTGATGGCAGTGTATTCCAGACATGGGAAGCTCTCACAGAGAATGCAGATTTACTAAAGGCGCTTTTCCTTAGGGGAACTATACAGTCACCTCTCATGGCAGACCTTGTGGATCTGCTGCCATATGTCTGGGTTTTCTGTTTAACAAAAATATTGAGTGGAGGGGGAGCCAGGCCATTAAGGATCTTGAATACAAGACATGCGTCGGTGTATTGCACAAGATTTTCCCAACTCAAGAGCTCATGTTTTCTAAGGATGTGACAATGATGATGGCTATTGGGCTTCCTATCAAGCACTTTGAGAGCCTGTTTGTAGACAGACTGAATAGGTTTTAATGTTGTACAGCAAGCTTGGGCCCAACTTGTCAAGCAGTATGTTAAGTGGGGGAGTATCATAGATTTGAAGTACAGTTTTGCTACCTCTGTAGTCAAACAATTTCGTATAAATCGGAAATTAGCTAGATTGAATTTAGTTATTTGAATTACCTTTTTCACATGCTTTTTAAAAGAGAGGTTGGAATCAAGTATGATGCCAAGGTACTTAAAATCGGATACCACCTGGAGCTTCTCCCCTGACACATAGACATCTGGCTCAGTAGCATCTGTTGCCCTCTTTGTGAAGAAGTTTTTTTCACATTGAGATGCAAACACGAGTCACTGAGCCACTTTGTAACCTGGACCATTACAGTAGTGAGTTCTTGTGCAGCTTGCAACTTATGCTTGCAAGTTCTTGTGCGCAAATTTGTTTACATCCCTGTTAGGGAGTGTTTCTCCTTTGCCAAGATAATCCATCCTCCTGACAGGTGTGGCATATCAAGAAGATGATGAAACAGCATGATCATTACACAGGTGCACCTTGTGCCGAGGGGTATTTCTGTCTGTAATAAAGCCCTTTTGTGGGGAGAAACTCATTCTGATTGGCTGGACCTGGCTCCCCAGTGGGTGGTTCTATGTCCTTCCAGGCCCACCCATGGCTGCTCCCTTGCCCAGCGATGTAAAAATCCATAGCCTATATTAATTTATTTAAATTGACTGATTTCCTTATATGAACTGTAACTCAGTAAAATCTTTGAAATTGTTGCATTTACATATATATATATTTAGTATAGTTACACCCACACAGTGCTTTAAACATAAGAGTTTGTGCCAGCAATTTTGTTGTAGTTCAGTAGCTCAGTTGGTAGAGCATGGCGCTTGTAACGCCAGGGTAGTGGGTTCGATCCCCGGGACCTCCCATACGTAGTATGTATGCACACATGACTGTAAGTCGCTTTGGATAAAAGCGTCTGCTAAATGGCATATATTATTATTATATTATTATTATATATTAGATAACACTTTTCAGGCTGACAATTGAGTAAACAAAACAAAAAAGCCCGTAGAAGTAGTTGAATCAAAACATTTTTTAAAATTTGGGTTATTTGGTAACCGAGTGCTGGTTTTACTCTCATCCTGAGTTGACCCAGCTGCTGGGTCTTCTTTAATGTAATCCTTAGGTTATTTTCAAGAGGCTTATTAGGGGCATGGCTTTCTTCATATTGTTTACATACTTCAAATGTGTTTTTTCATTTATTCTTTTTGCATTCTGCTATAACATTAGATATTTTAATAATAAAACAACTCTGGGTTCTCTTCATTACACATCACACTCAGTGGTGGAGATTTGTCTGGGGTTGTATCCCTTTCTCTACTCTCTCTACCCTCTCTCTCACTATCCCTTTCTCTACCCTCTCTCTCACTATCCCTTTCTCTACCCTCTCTCTCACTATCCCTTTCTCTACCCTCTCTCTCACTATCCCTTTCTCTACCCTCTCTCTCACTATCCCTTTCTCTACCCTCTCTCTCACTATCCCTTTCTCTACCCTCTCTCTCACTATCCCTTTCTCTACCCTCTCTCTCACTATCCCTTTCTCTACCCTCTCTCTCACTATCCCTTTCTCTACCCTCTCTCTCACTATCCCTTTCTCTACCCTCTCTCTCACTATCCCTTTCTCTACCCTCTCTCTCACTATCCCTTTCTCTACCCTCTCTCTCACTATCCCTTTCTCTACCCTCTCTCTCACTATCCCTTTCTCTCACTATACCTTTCTCTACTCTCTCACTATCCCTTTCTTTGGACAACCAGGAGGTAGCAACGGTAACAGTGGCTTGACCATGGATGATGCTGTCTCACTGGTCCAGCGGACAAGGCCGGATACGCTGGAAGGACTGGGGGGAATGGAAAGGGAACAGTGGCTTGACCGTGACCTGACTCACCAGTCCACGGACCACCCAGACTCCCCCTCCGATTTAGAGTGCTGTTGAGGCGAGCCTAAAAGGCACAGTATGGTCCTTCCAACGTCTGCATTGGCTGTGCAGCATTTACAGTGGTACGGCCTCTGCAGAATTCAGGGCATTCATACTTCTTGTGCTTCACGGAGCTGCGCAGTTGAGCAGAGCTGTTGTGAAGGACGTTGTCAAGGAAGTGAGTTTGTGTTTATACCGGACCTCCAGCTCCCACCTACTGTCAACAAATCATGTCAATACGGAGCCCTCTGCATTGTTCCAATTTGGGAGGTGCACGTTGAAGCGGTAAGGAGTTCAATTTGGCCTCTGCATGCCTCTGGGGGCTTTGAAATTGCGTCACATTCCGACCACATTTTCGTATCAAGCGTTAATTGGCTTTTACTCCCTCTACCCTTGGACTGCAGCCCTCCTCCCCTGCTTTTATTTTTTTACCCATCTGCCCTCAGGCCACCACGACCATACCAGGACCAGCTGACCGCCAACCACCCAGAGCAGACCAACAGAAAGAGAGCCCAGACCAGAAACCTTCACCACCCGAACCAGAGGCATGGAGGAAGAACCAAAGACGCCAACCTTCACCTGGAGCAAGCAGACCACAGGGGAGTGCAACCATTAACCTCTGGGTCACGGGCTTCCAGGTGTGTCTGCTCACTCTGAGGTTTGTCCTTCCTCCTCCTGCAGGACCGGAGCAGACCCAAAAACCACCATCCCTCACCTGAACAATATGACCGGGATGAACCCAGAAGTCATGCGCTGCTACAACGTGGTGAGGCTGACACTATTCTCCAACGAGGAGGGTTCCGAGGACGGAGCCGCCAATCGCCGGGGAGCAACAGGAGCAGCAACAACAACCGGCAATCCAGAAATGATGAGCCGTCTGGAATTCAGCACGGCAGTTCTCCAGAGAGGTATGGGCTTTGTGCCATCTGACCTGAACTGCCTGGTAAAACCCCCAGGGCTAAAGGAATCATTTGAAACCAGGGTGATTCAAGACCCCTCAGCTACTAGAACAGTTTTGGTTAAAATACAGAAATTGTGAAGATAAGGTCCCATTTAACAAGTTCCCTGTATTTCCACTCTCAGACACAGAATCAAAAGTATGCTGGGGAACAACAGTCCAATTTCACAATGGAAGCATCTAAGAGCACAACATAGAAGTCTGGTTACCACGTTTTGCCACCCTCAAGTCAGTGGTTAGGAGAGTCCTGGATGAAGCCAAGGTCTGGACTAGGGGAACGGAAATGACTGGTTCACGTTAGGGAACAACATGGGCTCCGTCCCCTATTAATGCATGCCCAGACATCATCACTATTACAGCCTGCACAGCCATCATCTGCAAGATCTGTAAAGACAACCATCCCACCTCAGACTGTACCACCATACGCCCCTGTAACCTGTGCAGGAAAGGGGACTACTTCAGAACCTGCCCCAGCTTCTACTGGCCAATGCCACCAACCCCACTAACCCAAATCCCAAAGCCACCAACGCCCCTCCACCAGACGACAAGAACAACGAAGAACCAGGCCCAGACCTTAACACAGCACCTCCCAACCCAACATCCTAGACGTCCCAGAAACAGCCCCCACCCCTGTCGGACCCTCCAACTCTGACCCCCCCAACAAATCCTTTCCGAGAAACCGTCTCCCCTCCTAGACCCCTCACCATACCACCCCCTCCCAGTCCATTGCTTCTTCTGACTGCTACTCCCTGCACCTTATGGTCCCTGATCCCCCTCTCCCACCACCAACTGCCCTTGATCTTCCTACCATACTCCCTACTGCCAGACTCCTCCCCCTGCTCCTTAACAATCCAGATCCACCCCCGTAGACCTCCCTGCTCCTGATCCCACATAGCAGCAAACCAGCCAGCCGTCACTCATCCCAGCATTCCCATTCTATCACCATGTCTATAACCAAGTCAGTACAGGGTGCCACCAGGCATTCAGTGGGGAGGCATGTGAACAGCCAAAAATCACCCAACAACACAAACTACCTGCTAGAGGCCCTCATCCAAATGTGCAATGAAAGGATCAGACCTGGACCCCTCCAATAACCCATCATCATGACCCTGACAACACAATCCGAACAGAAGGACTTTACTCAGACAGCTGTTCACGGTTGCCTCCACACTAGGGAATCTATGGATGGATAGCACAAGGTACATACAGAGAACTTTCCACACGTAGGTAATCACATTGAACACGCATATCAACTGTTGAGTGCTCTGAGGCCAGGGCAGGCCCTGTTTGTTCCCTCTGTCCTCCAGCATCCAGCCTTCGCAGTATTCCTCCTTCAGCACCAGCCCATGGAGATCAACATATTCTCCACCACCCCCTTCCCCCTCTCCATCTCTTTCCCCCTTCCTCCAACAACACCAATCCCTCTCACAGAACCCTACCATAACCAGGAACCATTCATCCCCACGCCAGAAGAGGCACAGAGGAAGGACCAAAGATCTAGACCTAAACCCAGAGTGAGTAGGCCACAGTGGACTACCATCACTGACCTCCTGGTCCTGGGCATCCAAGTGTGTCGGTTCACTCCGCCAGGTTGTCCTTCCTCTCCTCTGCAGATCCAATCCCAGTTCCAGACCCAGTCACAGAACAGGAACACCAGAAGTGAGGCAGAGGAGGGACCAAAATGAGGGCTCCATGGGTCCAAAAAGTTGGACCCGTTCCCAAATGGACCTGGGGTATTCCCACCTGGATCCGATATGCATAAATAAATTGTTTAAATATAGATAGCCATTCCGAATTAACCTGAAGACTAGATCAATTCCATATAGACTTGGTCAGATCCAGACCTGGTCCGATCCGAGTGAGGGAAGCAGCAGAAAATCATTTTTTAAGCTACTTTATTAACCGGTGCTGATAAAGCGCGAGAGGAGGAAGAGAGGTCTAGCAGGCTGGGGAGGGGCTATACTGTAAAGGTGTGACACAGTGAGCAAGGAGGAGGGAGGGAGAGACGAGACAGCAACCAACCAACCAAGCCGACTCACGCGATAGTAGACTAATAGCTACCATAGCAAGGTTACTTATCAAATATGATTACGTAATACCTGTCTTGACTGCCTCAAACCGGAAGAAGCTTGTTAAGCTAGCTAACATTAGCTCTTGGTCGTTGTAGCCTATCCTTCTCCTTGAACTTTTAATTCCATCTTCTATTGATTAGATATCTCCTACCTTTTGCCACACACGGCTCTATGACTGTAGCCTATTGCCGCTTTGAGGACTTATGATTATCCAACAACGAGCTACACAAACAACGCTCCACTCTCGTGACAAAATAGAGCAGTAGCATGAATTATCAAATTTCTCTCTCTCTGACTACTGCCACAGTCACTTTCGGATCTGTACAGGCTCTTCCGGACAAGTGAGTTAAAATTACACATATCCTTAGGCCTGTGACAATCATATCACATCCGATCCAGACCTGTGACATTATTCTGAATTCTGGATCTGGACACGCTCGGGTCCCGGACTGGGTCGGGTATTCGGATACAGGTGGATCTGTGAAGACCTCTAGACCAAATATCGAACCTTCCTCCGGAGCGAGCGGACCACAGGGGAGTGCCACCATTGACCTCTGGGTCTAGGGCTCCCTTGTGTGTCTGCTTGCTCCTCATGTTGTCCTTCCTCCCCTCTGCAGATCCAGTACCAGTCCCAACACCAATCCAGATCTGCCTGTAGCTCAGGACCTGAAGCAAAGATATATATATATATATTCTTGGTATCATTTGAAAGGAACTTAGGAAAATGAAACACATTAGATCTGGTAAAAGATAATACAAACAAATAAGCATGCACATTTATTTTAGCACATTCACTAAATTGTTTGATAACAATTAGCAAGCTAGTTTGCTACCTACCACATGTTCATATAAATCAGATTTGACCGTTCAGACACACGTTTGGCCACAAATCAGATTTGTATCCAACTTCAAGCCACCTATGAAGGTGATTTGAAATGTGGTTTGAAATATTTGATTCCATGTGCTTTTTGGCTGTAAAGACTTCAGAAAAAACGACATACTTGAATCAGATATGCAAATAAACAGGATTTGAGTCACGTCAAACTGCCAATGTGAACATGGCTGTAATATTTTGTACATCGGTGTAAAGGTGTAGCACCTTAATGCATCTCAACTACAGGTTTCACATAGGCTTTTAGTAAAGTCACATACTTCTTCTGTAAGTCTCTTTAAAAGCATCAAAAATGTCAATGCTCAACTTTAACATGTGATAACTAAGCAACACAACAGATGAACAGCAATTACATTTACACTCATGGGTGACTAAAAAGACGAGAACTAGCTGAATGCCACGCACCTTCTAAACTCCCCCTCTAGGAAGTCAGGTAGCCTAGCGGTTAAGAGTGTTGGGCCAGTAACCAAAAGGTCACTGGTTCAAATCACTGAGCTGACTAAGTGAACAATCTGTCAATGTGCCCTTGAGCAATGCACTTAACCCTAATGTCTTGTGTAAGTTGTCTGCTAAATGACTGGGTCATATCTCAATGACCCAACACCAATAATCCAGCATCAATAACACAACCAGACTAAGTGACCCAACACCTACAACCCAGCAGTTGAGTCAGCCAAATAACCCAGCCTTTTTTAAATATGTGTATACACTCGTGTGTGTGTGTGTGTGTGTGTGTGTGTGTGTGTGTGTGTGTGTGTGTGTGTGTGTGTGTGTGTGTGTGTGTGTGTGTGTGTGTGTGTGTGTGTGTGTGTGTGTGTGTGTGTGTGTGTGTGTGTGTGTGTGTGTGTGTGTGTGTGTGTGTGTGTGTGTGTGTGTGTGTGTGTGTGTGTGTGTGTGTGTGTACAGACATGAGTTCCTTAAGGGGTGTTTAAATGCCCATGGCATCATAAAGCAGAGACTATGAGTGGGTGAAGTGTTTAAATATTTATACCAGGCTTACTGCTTTGTGTACAGTCAGCCTCACTGGTGCTACATAGGGAACAGACTTCTAGGGGGCATCCAGGCTTGACACAAGGCCGATGTGTGTGTGTGTGTGTGTGTGTGTGCGTACGTGCAAGCCTGTGTGACAGAGCAAGCATGAGTGTGTGTTTCTCAAATTCTCACATTGATATTCCATTCAGTCGGGCACAGTAGGTCACTCTGTTATTATTAGAGCTGGTAATAAAAGCTGAAGAGTTGTCACACTCCTTGGACCAATTCTGAGAACAGGGGTTGTGAGATGTAGGAGTGAGAGTTCTGCAATGACGAGGGTAGATGGAGGGTTTGGTGTCACGTAAAATATTGTTCAATGTGTTACCTGACGTCAATGTGACGACATTCCCAAACAATCTGACATTAGTCTGTGTGTTTGACTCCTGACGTGTTTGTGTGTTTATTAACATAGTACTGTAACGTCTCTTAGCACGAGGCAAGTAAATAGAAGTCTTTTTAAATACACTAAACCGTCTTGAGACCCCATATGTGAAACACATGCTCCAGTGGCCCCACGCATTGAGTACACACACACAGACGCGCCTGCCTTGAAAACATACAGCTACGCTATCAGATAATCTCTGTCACTTCTTGTTGTTGTTGAGCTATGTCAAAGGGCAGTACACAAAGAGCAAGCACATCACTGGGCTGCTTTAATGACATAAATGTGCATTAACACACAGAAATATCTCTGCTGATAGGTACTTAGGACAGTAGGAGGCTGTTCCTTCTCTTGCTAGAACAAAATACCTTTCTGCTGTGTACAGACCTGGTACCGACAAACCTACTATTTCTACTTGTAGAAACGCAATGCTCGTCAGTTGTCGAAAACTTGCCTTTGGGCCAATTGAGACAAACTTCCACGTGGGGAAGCCGACAGAAGTGAAAATAATTATAGTTAAGGCACTTTTCCTGGTGTAATCTGCCCCCTTTTCATCAGAATTGTTGTAGCTTAAACATGTAATGTCATGAAATGTGAGATGCGTGTGTCTGCCGCCCCACCCCAACCCACATGAAATAGCCGATTTGAGGCTGTTGAGGGGAGGGCAGGACCACATCAATGGCCAAAGTGAAATGGAGACAGTAGATACAGCTGATCTGTTGTAATATAATAAAGACAGTAGATCTAGCTGGTCTGTCATAATATAATAGAGACATTAGATCAAGCTGAAATGTCATAATGTAAAAGAGACAGTAGATCTAGTTGAAATGTCATAATATAAAAGAGACAGTAGATCTAGCTGAAATGTCATAATATAAAAGAGACAGTAGATCTAGCTGAAATGTCATAATATAAAAGAGACAGTAGATCTAGCTGAAATGTCATCATATAAAAGAGACAGTAGATCTAGCTGAAATGTCATAATATAAAAGAGACAGTAGATCTAGCTGAAATGTCATCATATAAAAGAGACAGTATATATATATATATATATATATATATATAAAAAATATATGCCATTTAGCAGACGCTTTTATCCAAAGCGACTTACAGTCATGTGTGCATACATTCTACGTATGGGTGGTCCCAGGGATCGAACCCACTACCCTGGCGTTACAAGCACCATGCTCTACCAACTGAGCTACAGAAGGACCACAAGTAGATCAGTAGATCTAGCTGAAATGTCATAATATAAAAGAGACAGTAGATCTAGCTGAAATGTCATAATATAAAAGAGACAGTAGATCTAGCTGAAATGTCATAATATAAAAGAGACAGTAGATCTAGCTGAAATGTCATAATATAAAAGAGACAGTAGATCTAGCTGAAATGTCATAATATAAAAGAGACAGTAGATCCAGCTGAAATGTCATAATATAAAAGAGACAGTAGATCAAGCTGAAATGTCATAATATAATAGAGACAGTAGATCTAGCAGGTCATAATATAAAAGAGACAGTAGATCTAGCTGAAATGTCATAATATAAAAGAGACAGTAGATCTAGCTGAAATGTCATAACATAAAAGAGACAGTAGATCCAGCTGAAATGTCATAATATAAAAGAGACAGTAGATCTAGCTGAAATGTCATAATATAAAAGAGACAGTAGATCTAGCTGAAATATCAAAATACAAAAGAGACAGTAGATCTAGCTGAAATGTCATAATATAATAGACAGTAGATCTAGCTGAAATGTCATAATATAAAAGAGACAGTAGATCTAGCTGAAATGTCAAAATACAAAAGAGACAGTAGATCTAGCTGAAATGTCATAATATAATAGACAGTAGATCTAGCTGAAATGTCATAATATAAAAGAGACAGTAGATCTAGCTGAAATGTCATAATATAAAAGAGACAGTAGATCTAGCTGAAATGTCATAATATAAAAGAGACAGTAGATCTAGCTGAAATGTCATAATATAAAAGAGACAGTAGATCTAGCAGGTCATAATATAAAAGAGACAGTAGATCTAGCTGAAATGTCATAATATAAAAGAGACAGTAGATCTAGTTGAAATGTCATAATATAATAGAGACAGTAGATCTAGCTGAAATGTAATAATAAAAAAGAGACAGTAGATCTAGCTGAAATGTCATAATATAATAGAGACAGTAGATCTAGCTGAAATGTAATAATAAAAAAGAGACAGTAGATCTAGCTGAAATGTCATAATATAATAGAGACAGTAGATCTAGCAGGTCATAATATAATAGAGACCATAGATCTAGCAGGTCATAATATAATAGAGACAGTAGATCTAGCAGGTCATAATATAATAGAGACAGTAGATCTAGCAGGTCATAATATAATAGAGACCGTAGATCTAGCAGGTCATAATATAATAGAGACCGTAGATCTAGCAGGTCATAATATAATAGAGACAGTAGATCTAGCAGGTCATAATATAATAGAGACAGTAGATCTAGCAGGTCATAATATAATAGAGACCGTAGATCTAGCAGGTCATAATATAATAGAGACAGTAGATCTAGCAGGTCATAATATAATAGAGACAGTAGATCTAGCAGGTCATAATATAATAGAGACAGTAGATCTAGCAGGTCATAATATAATAGAGACAGTAGATCTAGCAGGTCATAATATAATAGAGACAGTAGATCTAGCAGGTCATAATAATGTATTCAACCTTATCTTCCCTGTACTCTATATATATCTGTTTATTATACCTGTTGATACAGGGCTCATATGTGAAACTATTCTAACTGAACATTTTCTTTCACAGTGACACTGACTCCAAATGGGAGTCTTATCCGGTGTCCTGTGTGAATTTAAGTATGCTCTCTCTAATTCTCTCTTTCTCTCTCTCGGAGGACCTGAGCCCTAGGACCATGCATCAGGACTACCTGGCATGATGATTCCTTGCTGTCCCCAGTCCACCTGGCCTTGCTGCTGTTCCAGTTTCAACTGTTCTTCCTGCGACTATGGAACCGTAAACTGTTCATTTTTACTCTTGAGGTGCTGTCCTGTTGCACCCTCTACAACCACTGTGATCTCCACCCGGCACAGCCAGAAGAGGTCTGGCCACCCCTCATAGCCTGGTTCCTCTCTAGGTTTCTTCCTAGGTTTTTGCCTTTCTAGGGAGTTTTTCCTAGCCACCATGTTTCTACACCTGCATTGCTTGCTGTTTGGGGTTTTAGACTGGGGCTATATAAATATATTTGATTTGATAGAGGACTGAGTGGTTTCCAAATATTGAAAGTGTGTAAATAGTTACCCATGTTATTTTGTAAATGTCACCGTGCTTCTACACCTGCATTGCTTGCTGTTTGGGGTTTTAGGCTGGGGCTATATACATATATTTGATTTGATAGAGGACTGAGGGGTTTCCAAATATTAAAAGTGTGTAAATAGTTACCCATGTTATTTTGTAAATGTATATATATATTTTTTTTTTCATATATTTGTTGTTTTTTTTTCTCCATTTTTTTGGGGGGGTGTTAGAATACCATTTTGGTATTTTGTATACAGTTATTTGTTTCAAAATGTATACCTTCACCAATTTGGCCAATTGGGTACATTTGGGCTACTTGTGTGGGACACCTGGGTGACTTCATGATACATGTCATGTAGCACACTCATTTTGGAAGTTATCATTCTGACACGTTGCACAAGTACTGATGCCCTCTTATATTTTTCACTGAAGTTGTCCCCATTATCCTATCTGAATGTTTGTTTTATCTTGTTCACTTTAAAGATGATGATATAAAAAACGTATGTTTTTTATCATTGTTTTATCTAAACCAGATCTATTGTGTTGTATTCTCCTACATTCAATTCACATTTACACAAACTTCAGAGTGTTTTCTTTCAAATGGTACCAAGAATATGCATATCCTTGGTTCTGTGCCTGAGCTACAGGCTGTTAGATTTGGGTATGCCTTCAGGCGGAAATTGCACAAAGTAGGGGGGAGCTCTAAGAGGTTTAAGCACGCTCAAGTTTTCACATTTTTTGTATTATTTCTTGTTTATTTCACAATAAAAAATACTTTGGATCTTCAAAGTGGTAGACATGTTGTGTAAATCGAATGATATAAACCCCCCCAAAATCCATTTTAATTCCAGTTTGTAAGGCAACAAAATAGGAAAAACGCCAAGGGGGGTGAATGTTTCGCAAGCCACTGCATGTTTTTCACCTACTGTACTATTTTGCTATATTTACATCCTAATGACCATTACAGATGACAATTTTGCACTTACAATGAAAGATAAATAACCATTAAAAAATGTGTTATGTGAAAATATTTTCTTGATGGGTACAGTGAGGTGTTCTTTGATACAAGGGCAAATTGTTGTTATGGACCTTTCACATCTCTTAAGTCATCAACTTATTTATATCCAGCATGTGAGGGAAAAATAGCTTGAATGGATCCAACAACACACTCAGGCAAGGGGATTCTAGGTCCTGTACTTAGCTTCTCCCCACATAGAACATACTCCAAAAGAATCTGTAGGTCACCAAACGGTATTGTCTGTAAGAGAACGACAAAAACAAATGTTATCATACTTTCATTGGTAATCATTGTGTAGACACATTTGCTAGCTAGCCACAACACACAGGAATAGTCTCCTTTAGAGTGGTGCAGCTGTCTAATGAACTGCCTTGCAGTGCTTGAGGCATCACTACAGCCCCTGGTTCGATCCCAGGCTGTGTCACAGCCAACTGTGACGGGGAGACCCATAAGGCGGCACACAATTGGCCCAGCGTTGTCCGGGTTAGAGGTGGGTTTGGCTGGCCGGAATTTCCTTTTCCCATCGTGTTCTAGTGACTCCTTATGTTGGGCCGGGCGCCTGCAAGCTGACTTCGGTTGTGCAATGTTTCCTCTGATACATTGGCTGGCTTCCAGGTTAAGCGAGCAGTGTCAAGAATTAGTGCTGCTTGGCAGGGTCATGTTTCGAAGGACACATGACTCTCAACCTTTGCCTCTCCCGAGTCCGTATGGGAGTTGTAGTGATGGGACAAGACTGTAACTACCGATTGGATATCATGAAAAGGTGTATAAAAATAAAGCTTGGCAACGTTAGCTACATATCTATAACATTAGACTACAGTACATTTTGGGTATAGCTAACAAAGCTAGATAGATCAACTTGGCTATCTTGGCTTGTCGTACTAGCAAGCCCTGTCATTTGTGAAAAGACAGCTTGTATTGCTAGCTAGCTACTGACAACAAAACAACTTACTACCTTGTGTGTTATTTGCCTTCCTGGTTCAGCTGGTCCAGGCTGCCGTTGCCAGTTGATCTTGGAGGTTCTGAAGAATGTCTCCAGCACACCTCTGTCCATATGTGCTTCAAAACTTTGATGATGTCCCAGACACACGATCCATGGGGTCTGAAGTTACCATCTCCAGTAAGGACTGTCCATGATCAAATTCGTTGCAGCACAGACGCTCCTCTTCTGTCAGCATGGCTGGACAGCACCCGCATTGGCACCACCAGTTGGAGTCTTGTTCTCGTTGTCATGTTTTGTCATTGATTATCATGTCTTGTCCCTGTGCTTCCCTTCTATTCGTTTCCCTCTGCTGGTCTTATTAGGTCTTTTCTCTCTTTCTATCCCTCTCTCTCCCCCTCCCTCTCTCCCTCTCTCGCTCTCTCTCTCTATCCTTCCGTTCCTGCTCCCAGCTGTTCCTCATTCTCCTAACTACCTCATTTACTCTTTCACACCTGTCCCCTATTTTGCCCTCTGATTAGAGTCCCTATTTCTCCCTCTGTTTTCCGCTTCTGTCCTTGTCGGATCCTTGTTTGATGTTTGCTGTTCTGTGTCCTTGTTCCGCCCTGTCGTGTTTTTGCCTTCTTCAGATGCTGCGTGTGAGCAGGTGTCTATGTCAGCTACGGCCTGTGCCTTCCCGAAGCGACCTGCAGTCTGTGGTCGCGTCTCCAGTCGTTCCTCTCTACTGACGAGAGGATTTCAGTTTTCCTGTTTTGTATTTACCTAAGATAATATCCAGGATTATCGTTTTTGTTTAAGACTGGAATAAAGACTCTGTTTCTGTTTGTCGCTTTTGGGTCCTCATTCACCAGCATAACAGAAGGATCCGACCAAGAATGGACCCAGCGACTACGGATTCTCGCAACACTGCCGTCGAGATCCAGGGAGCAATGCTCGGCAGACACGAGCAGGAATTGTCTGCTGCTCGTCATGCCGTTGAGACCCTGGCCGCTCAGGTCTCCGACCTCTCAGGACAGTTTCAGAGTCTTCGTCTCGTGCCACCAGCTACTTCCTGGTCTTCCGAGTCTCCGGAACCTAGGGTTAATAACTCACCATGTTACTCTGGGCAGCCCACTGAGTGCCGCTCCTTTCTCACCCAGTGTGATATTGTGTTCTCTCTCCAGCCCAACACATACTCAAGAGAGAGAGCTCGGATCGCTTACGTCATATCACTCCTTACTGGTCGGGCTCGGGAGTGGGGCACAGCTATCTGGGAGGCAAGGGCTGAGTGTTCTAACGATTATCAGAACTTTAAAGAGGAGATGATACGGGTTTTTGATCGTTCAGTTTTTGGGAAGGAGGCTTCCAGGGCCCTGGCTTCCCTATGTCAAGGTGATCGATCCATAACGGATTACTCTATAGAGTTTCGCACTCTTGCTGCCTCCAGTGACTGGAACGAGCCGGCGTTGCTCGCTCGTTTTCTGGAGGGACTCCACGCTGAGGTTAAAGATGAGATTCTCTCCCGGGAGGTTCCTTCCAGCGTGGACTCTTTGATTGCACTCGCCATCCGCATAGAACGACGGGTAGATCTTCGTCACCGAGCTCGTGGAAGAGAGCTCGCGTTAACGGTGTTCCCCCTCTCCGCATCTCAACCATCTCCTCCCACCGGCTCAGAGACTGAGCCCATGCAGCTGGGAGGTATTCGCATCTCGACTAAGGAGAGGGAACGGAGAATCACCAACCGCCTTTGCCTCTATTGCGGTTCTGCTGGACATTTTGTCATTTCATGTCCAGTAAAAGCCAGAGCTCATCAGTAAGCGGAGGGCTACTGGTGAGCGCTACTACTCAGGTCTCTCCATCAAGATCCTGTACTATCTTGTCGGTCCATCTACGCTGGACCGGTTCGGCTGCTTCCTGCAGTGCCTTGATAGACTCTGGGGCTGAGGGTTGTTTGATGGACGAAGCATGGGCTCGGAAACATGACATTCCTCTCAGACAGTTAGGGAAGCCCACGCCCATGTTCGCCTTAGATGGTAGTCTTCTCCCCAGTATCAGATGTGAGACACTACCTTTAACCCTCACAGTATCTGGTAACCACAGTGAGACCATTTCCTTTTTGATTTTTCGTTCACCTTTTACACCTGTTGTTTTGGGTCATCCCTGGCTAGTATGTCATAATCCTTCTATTAATTGGTCTAGTAATTCTATCCTATCCTGGAACGTTTCTTGTCATGTGAAGTGTTTAATGTCTGCTATCCCTCCTGTTTTTTCTGTCCCCTCTTCTCAGGAGGAACCTGGTGATTTGACAGGAGTGCCGGAGGAATATCATGATCTGCGCACGGTCTTCAGTCGGTCCAGAGCCAACTCCCTTCCTCCTCACCGGTCGTATGATTGTTGTATTGATCTCCTTCCGGGGACCACTCCCCCTCGGGGTAGACTATACTCTCTGTCGGCTCCCGAACGTAAGGCTCTCAAGGATTATCTGTCTGTTTCTCTCGACGCCGGTACCGTGGTGCCTTCTTCCTCTCCCGCCGGAGCGGGGGTTTTTTTTGTTAAGAAGAAGGACGGTACTCTGCGCCCCTGCATGGATTATCGAGGGCTGAATGACATAACGGTTAAGAATCGTTATCTGCTTCCCCTTATGTCGTCAGCCTTCGAGATTCTGCAGGGAGCCAGGTTCTTTACTAAGTTGGACCTTCGTAACGCTTACCATCTCGTGCGCATCAGAGAGGGGGACGAGTGGAAAACGGCGTTTAACACTCCGTTAGGGCATTTTGAATACCGGGTTCTGCCGTTCGGTCTCGCTAATGCTCCAGCTGTCTTTCAGGCATTAGTTAATGATGTACTGAGAGACATGCTGAACATCTTTGTTTTCGTTTACCTTGACGATATCCTGATTTTTTCACCGTCACTCGAGATTCATGTTCAGCACGTTCGACGTGTACTCCAGCGCCTTTTAGAGAATTGTCTCTACGTGAAGGCTGAGAAGTGCGCCTTTCATGTCTCCTCTGTCACATTTCTCGGTTCTGTTATTTCCGCTGAAGGCATTCAGATGGATCCCGCTAAGGTCCAGGCTGTCAGCGATTGGCCCGTTCCTAAGTCACGTGTCGAGTTGCAGCGCTTTCTCGGTTTCGCTAATTTCTATCGGCATTTCATTCGTAATTTCGGTCAAGTGGCTGCCCCTCTCACAGCTCTTACTTCTGTCAAGACGTGCTTTAAGTGGTCCGGTTCCGCCCAGGGAGCTTTTGATCTCCTCGAGAAGCGTTTTACATCCGCTCCTATCCTTGTTACTCCTGACGTCACTAAACAATTCATTGTCGAGGTTGACGCTTCAGAGGTGGGCGTGGGAGCCATTCTGTCCCAGCGCTTCCATTCTGACGATAAGGTCCATCCTTGCGCTTATTTTTCTCATCGCCTGTCGCCATCGGAACGCAACTATAATGTGGGTAACCGCGAACTGCTCGCCATCCGCTTAGCCCTAGGCGAATGGCGACAGTGGTTGGAGGGGGCGACCGTCCCTTTTGTCGTTTGGACTGACCATAAGAACCTTGAGTACATCCGTTCTGCCAAACGACTTAATGCACGTCAAGCTCGTTGGGCGTTGTTTTTCGCTCGTTTTGAGTTCGTGATTTCTTATCACCCGGGAAATAAGAACACCAAGCCTGATGCCTTATCCCGTCTCTTTAGTTCTTCTGTGGCTTCTACCGACCCCGAGGGGATTCTCCCTGAAGGGCGTGTTGTCGGGTTGACTGTCTGGGGAATTGAGAGACAGGTAAAGCAAGCACTCACTCACACTGCGTCGCCGCGCGCTTGTCCTAGTAACCTTCTTTTCGTTCCTGTCTCTACTCGTCTGGCTGTTCTTCAGTGGGCTCACTCTGCCAAGTTAGCTGGCCACCCCGGCGTTCGGGGTACGCTTGCTTCTATTCGCCAGCGGTTTTGGTGGCCTACTCAGGAGCGTGACACGCGCCGTTTCGTGGCTGCTTGTTCGGACTGCGCGCAGACTAAGTCAGGTAACTCTCCTCCTGCTGGTCGTCTCAGACCGCTTCCCATTCCTTCTCGACCATGGTCTCACATCGCCTTAGACTTTATTACAGGTCTGCCTTCGTCTGCGGGGAAGACTGTGATTCTTACGGTTGTCGATAGGTTCTCTAAGGCGGCACATTTCATTCCCCTCGCTAAGCTTCCTTCCGCTAAGGAGACGGCACAAATCATCATTGAGAATGTGTTCAGAATTCATGGCCTCCCGTTAGACGCCGTTTCAGACAGAGGCCCGCAATTCAAGTCACAGTTTTGGAGGGAGTTCTGTCGTTTGATTGGTGCTTCCGTCAGTCTCTCTTCCAGTTTTCATCCCCAGTCTAACGGTCAAGCAGAAAGGGCCAATCAGACGATTGGTCGCATATTACGCAGCCTTTCTTTTCGAAACCCTGCGTCTTGGGCAGAACAGCTCCCCTGGGCAGAATACGCTCACAACTCGCTTCCTTCGTCTGCTACCGGGCTATCTCCGTTTCAGAGTAGTCTTGGGTACCAGCCTCCTCTGTTCTCGTCCCAGCTCGCCGAGTCCAGTGTTCCCTCCGCTCAGGCTTTTGTCCAACGTTGTGAGCGCACCTGGAGGAGGGTCAGGTCTGCACTTTGCCATTACAGGGCGCAGACTGTGAGAGCCGCCAATAAACGTAGGATTAACTGCTGCTAACAGAACTGCTGCTACCGGACACTTGTTTACTATTGCTAATACTGCACAATTTAAACACTTGCCCCCCAATCCCCCATTCCCTGATACATGTGTAAATATTGTAGTATAAATTGTGTTTTCCTGTATTATAATTATGATAAAATGTTTATTCTATTCTACTGAGTCATTTACGTTCTGTTTTTATTCTTATCTTTTAATTATTTCTTCTGGTTGTTGCATTGTCGAGAAGGAACCTGCAAGTAATCATTTCATAAAACAATGTAAACCATCTGTATCATGTGCGTCGGACTAATACAACTTCAAACACACAACGCTCCCTAGAGTGTATATTTTTTCCCAGCCCTGATGTCTGGCTGCCTCTCACTGTGCTTCAGGGAGAGAGGGGAGGAGTAAACCACAGCTCCTGTCTGACGTAAATGCAACACAATCGCTTTGTTTGTGTGGTCACATCCCCTCTGACAGCACTAACCAGCTAACGGGCTAACTGTCACGTTCTGACCATAGGTCTGTTATTTTATCTTTGTTTTAGAATGGTCAGGGCGTGAGTTGGGTGGGCAGTCTATGTTTGCTTTTCTATGTTGGTTTTTGAGTTCGGCCTAGTATGGTTCTCAATCAGAGGCAGCTGTCAATTGTTGTCCCTGATTGAGAATCATACTTAGGTAGCCTGGGTTTCAGTTTTGGGTTGTGGGTGTTTGTCTTCCGTGTCAGTGTTTGTCGCCACACGGGACTGTTTCGTTCATTTCACGTTTCTTGTTTTGTATTTCGTAGTGTTCAGTTTATGTTTTAAAATAAACATTATGGACACTTACCACGCTGCGTTTTGGTCCTCCGATCCTTCTCACTACTCCTCCTCAGAAGAGGAGGACGAGGGTCGTTACACTAACACTCCCTTTCTTCCCTTCCTCACCCCCTTCTCTCGCTTCCCCCTGTCTCACAAAACCATACATAGGCCTACACTGCTGCTGCATTCATAGGCAGGCATGAACTGATGTGCACTGGACCGAGACACTGAACAGGGTGGAAAATATAGCTCTGTACTGCAGCTTCTGTTGCCGTCTATGAAAATGTTTGCTGGTGGATGTTTGGAGAACACATCTGCACATAAAGTCGTTGTCTGGTACCGTAGAGTTTAATTTGATGTGTCCTACCTGACTCCTGCACAGGACTGTGGGATGGGGGATGTGGATTGGCACCAAGTGTTGTGGGACTGCCAACCTACATTAATAAGGCCTCAGTGGTTTTAGTGTAGGTGAATGTGTGTGTGTTTGTGTGTGTAGCTGTATTGAGCTCGACCCTGCACTGCTCAAGGGTACACACACTGTGTGGGAGTGTGTGGTGTGTACTGCTAGAGATGTTATAGCTGTGTCCTAATGACTGAATGTTCTGGTAAAGATAGACAACGCCCAATAACACCAGTTAAATTAGTTCAATGTGTTAGGCTCCTTTCCAGTCAGCACACAAACACACACACACACACACACACACACACACACACACACACACACACACACACACACACACACACACACACACACACACACACACACACACACACACACACACACACACACACACACACACACACACACACACACACACACACACACAGAGTCTTGTACAACTAACCTTGTAGTGACACACAATTCAGTCTTAATCAAAATCCTATTTTCCCTAACCCCTAGCCCTAAACCTAACGCTAACGCTAACCCTAACCCTAACCCGTAACCTTAACTTTAACCTGAAAACCTAACCTTAACCCTAACCCTAAACCTAGCTCCTAACCCTTACCTTAAAACTGACCCTAGCTCATAACCCTACCCCTAAAACTAACCCTAGCTCCTAACACTACCCCTAAAACTAACCCTAGTTCCTAACCCTACCCCTAAAACTAAAACTAACCCTAGCTCCTAACCCTACCCCTAAAACTAACCCTAGTTCCTAACCCTACCCCTAAAACTAAAACTAACCCTAGTTCCTAACCCTAGCCATTAAAACTAACCCTAGCTCCTAACCCTACCCCTAAAACTGACCCTAACTCCTACCCTAATTCTAGCCCTAACAATAATTCTAACCTTAACCTTAAACCCCCTACAAATAGCATCTGACCTTGTGTGGTCAAAATGCCCGCAGTAGGTAAAATGTTTGTTTACTATTCTTACAGTATAGTTAAACACACACACACACACACACACACACACACACACACACACACACACACACACACACACACACACACACACACACACACACACACACACACACACACACACACACACACACACACACACACACACACACACACACACACACACACACACACACACACACACACACACACACACACACACACACACAGTCTTGCTGATTCATGTGCTAAAGGGATAGAGAAGCTTAGTTAGTAGGCAGCTAGCAAGAGAAAAATGGGATGCCTAAAAAGAGATGAAGAAAGAAGGAAATGAACCAGAAGATGGAGAGACTGAGTGAAGAAAAGAGGGAAAGAGACGCTGGCTCTGTGAGAGAAGGAGTGATAAAGAGAAATCTTGCTGGATATGAGCTCACTGACGATGAGATACTGTATAAATAGTCAAATGGAGCTTATCAGAATGATTGAAATCTCCTCAATAACCAGCGGTGTTCAGGATATTATATCTTCATATTTCCTAGAGGAGGGCAATTTGACCTCTACCTATATCGGTGAAACATCACCTTACACCGGACACTGATTTTAGAGTATCTAGAAGAGAGAGCATATATTCCACAGAAATATACTGATCAGATACAGTAGGTAGAGAGGGTGCAGGTACCAATATCCCACATAAATAATGATGAGATTGAATCACATTGTAGGAGAAGCTGATATCAGGCTGAAGTAACTCTCTGGTGGACTATACATGTATTCAGCAACAAAGGGCTTTTCTGTACCTGACAGACAGGCTGAGATTTTTTTTAAATCATAGTTTGTGGGGTTACTGAGTATTTAATGATTCATTCAGCGGCCTCTCTACGGTATGAATCCACTCAGTAGGCCTAGAAGTTCAAGTTTTCGAGAGACAGAGCTAACCTACAATAGTCTAAGCCCTGTTTAAATGTGTTTGATGAAGATGTTTATTTTGGCTTTACTGCTAATAGCCAATACCAACAGATTCACTACATGGAACAACAGATAGACCACCCCAAAAAATCCAAAGGAAGTTTGTTCTAAAGATCTGGAAATATATATATATTTTATTTACATGTATTTAAGCCCTTACCTTTTGGCACTAAACAGTTGGTGGAGGGTATGTGTGTGTGCGTGCGGGAGGGGGGTTTGTTTGTGTGTTTTGTATGTGTTTGTGTGTGTGTGGGGGGTGTTATATGGAATTGTTTTAAGAAGGTCATAACAGGGATCATTTTGCTGTTTGATTTAGAATTTTAGAACAGATTCACTACGTTCTCCCCAAAAAATCCAAAGGAAGTTGGTTCTGAAGTGTCTGTCCTATATCTGAGAAATATAATAAAGATCAGGAAACATATATATATTTATTTTTACATGTAATTAACCCCTTATTTTTGGCACTAAATAGTCTCCATATACACAGTACTTTATTTTTTCCAACTGGTACCGGGGGACCTTCAGACAAGTCTTGTGAGGCCTGTGGGGGTCCTAGAGCAAAACCATGTGTACGTATTCATGAGAGACTCCCCTTTCCACAGAGGGGTCATATTAGTGTGTAGCCCAAACTGTTCGGAGGCTACAGATCGACTGTACTGACTTCAGATGAGTCACAAGATGCTTGTGGGGGTCGTTGAGCAAAACGTCGAACACCATCAAGTTCGTGAAAGTCTCATCTTTCCACAGAGGGGCCATACCGTTCAGACGTTACAGAAGTTTTTGGTGAGAAGACCAATTTTTGGGATGTCTCATGGTCTGACAAACACCACTCTAGCTCTTCCACCGCAGATGTGAAAGTGAGACATCGGCGGATGCGGTGGCTTGAGACACATCCAATGCAGAAAAATGTATCTCTATCTTAAACTGACAGATTTTTATGGGGATTTTTTTATTATGCTAATTAGATTTTCGTGGGGGTGCGGATATCGACCTTAGCGGGTTAATGGAAAGGAAGAGGGAAAGTTGTGTGCTAGAGGTTATTAAATCAATATACCATATTGTCATACAGTAATCTATTTTTGGGCAGAGAAATGTAATTGTTTCATACCGCTGTAGAATGGGTTTTAATCCAGCCCATTGGACTGATATGCCCATTGGACTGATATGCCCATTGGACTGATATGCCCATTGGACTGATATGATGGCGCCCGGAGGAGATGGCTGCCGTTTTACGGATTCCTAACTAGTTGTGCTATTGTGAGTGTTTTTTAGCGTTATTTGTATATAATGTTTCTGCCACTGTCTCTTATGGCCGAAAGAGCTTCTGGATACCAGGACAGCGATTACTCACCTCGTACTGGACAAAGATTTTTTCTTTAACATGTTGGACACGAAGGATTTACTTCAGACACCTGACAAGGTCCAAATCCTTGTCATTCGCATGAAGAAGAGATGGCTCCTCGATCTACATCCCCAATATCTCCTTGTGTTGATCTAAAGGCGAGTGAGTGATCGCCCTCAACCATCAGTCCTATTAGCCTATTAACGTGCAATCATTGGATAACAAAATGGATGAGCTCCGATCAAGACTATCCTACCAATGGGACATTAAAAACTGTAATATCTTATGTTTCACCGAGTCGTGGATGAACGACAACATTGATAACATACAGCTGGCTGGGTTTTCGAACCATCAGCAAGATAGAACAGCTGCCTCCGGTAAAGACAAGGGATGGCGGTCTGTGTCTATTTGTCAATAACAGCTGGTGCACAAAATC
Organism: Oncorhynchus gorbuscha; assembly: GCF_021184085.1. Classification (NCBI taxonomy): domain Eukaryota; kingdom Metazoa; phylum Chordata; class Actinopteri; order Salmoniformes; family Salmonidae; genus Oncorhynchus; species Oncorhynchus gorbuscha. The sequence goes on from NC_060173.1 coordinate 89,000,595, forward strand.
TAATATTAAGGAAGTCTCAAGGTTCTGCTCTTCTGAGGAAGAGTTTCTCATGATAAGCTGTGGACCACACTATTTACTAAGAGAGTTTTCATTTATATTTTTCGTAGCTGTCTATTTACCAACACAAACCGATGCTGGCACTAAGACTGCCCCCAGCGAGCAGTATAAGGCTATAAGTCAACAAGAAAATGCTCAAACAGAAGCGGCGCTCCTAGTTGCCGGGGGCTTTACTACAGGGAAACTTTAAACCGTTTTACCACATTTCTACCAGCATGTTAAATGTGCAACCAGAGGAAAAAAAACTCTTGACTGCCTTTACTCCACACACAGTGTCACGGACGTCGTCGTGGAAATGACCGGACCAAGGTGCAGCGTGGTGAGCGTACATTTTCCTTTATTTATGTAAATGTCGCCAACAAAACAAGAAACAAAGAAACGACCGTGACGCTTACTAGGGCTATAGTGCCACTAACAAAGATAACTACCCACAAAATACAAAGGGAAAAGGCTGCCTAAGTATGATTCCCAATCAGAGACAACGATAGACAGCTATCCCTGTTTGAGAACCATACCCAGCCAAAACATAGAAACCATAGAAATAATGAAACTAGAATGCCCACCCTAGTCACACCCTGGCCTTTTAAGAATAAAAGCCTCTCTATGGCCAGGGCGTGACACAGAGATGCGTACATAGCTCTCCCTCGCCCTCCATTTGGCAAATCTGACCATAACTCTATCCTTCTTATTCCTGCTTACATGCAAAAACTGAAGCAGGAAGTATCAGTGACTTGCTCAATAAGGAAGTGGTCAGAAGACGCAGATGCTAAGCTACAGGACTGTTTTGCTAGCACAGTCTGGAATATTTCCGGGATTCTTCCAATGGCATTGAAGAGTACACCACATCAGTCACTGGTTTCATCAGTGCATCGATGATGTCGTCCCCACAGTGTCCGTACGTACATACCCCAACCAGAAGCCATGGATTACAGGCAACCTCCGCACTGAGTTAAAGGGTAGAGCTGCTGCTTTCAAGGAGCGGAAATCTAACTCTCTCCCAGACGCTTATAAGAAATCCCGTTATGCCCTGTGATGAACCATCAAACAGGCAAAGTGAATAATACTACACCTGCTCCAATTCTCGTCGGATGTGGCAGGGCTTGCAAACTATTACGAGCTGCCCAGTGATACCAGCCCACCAGATGAGCTAAATTACTTCTATGCTTGCTTCGAGGCAAGCAACACTGAAGCAAGCTTGAAAGCATCAGCTGTTCTGGACGACTGTGTGATCAAGCACTCCGTAGCCGATGTGAGTGAGACCTTTAAATAGGTCAACATTCACAAGGCCGCAGGGTCAGGCAGATTACCAGGATGTGTACTCTGAGAATGCACTGACCAACTGGCAATTGTCTTCACTGACATTTTCAACCTGTCCCTGACCGAGTCTGTAATACCAACATGTTTCAAGCAGACCACCATAGTCCCTGTGCCCAAGAACACCAAGATAACCTGCCTAAATTACTACCGACCCGTAGCACTCATGTCTGTAGCCATGAAGTGCTTTGAAAGGCTGGTCACGGCTCACATCAACGCCATCATCCCAGAAACCCTGGACTCACTCCAATTTGGATACCGCCCTAACAGATCCACAGATGATGCAATCTCTATTGACCTCCACACTGTCCTTTCCCACCTAGACAAAAGGAACACCTACATGAGAATGCTATTCATTGACTACAGCTCAGCGTTCAACACCATAGTGCCCTCAAAGCTCATCACTAAGCTAAGGACCCTGGGACTAAACACCTCCCTCTGCAACTGGATCCTGGACTTCCTGACGGACCGCCCCCAGGTGGTAAGGGGAGGTAACAATACATCTTCCATGCTGATCCTCAACGGTGCGCTCTCAGTCCCCTCTTGTACTCCCTGTTCACTCATGACTGCATGGCCAGGCACGACTCCAACACCATCATTAAGTTTGCTGACGACACAACAGTGGTAGGCCTAATCACCGACAACGATGAGACAGCCTATATATAGGAAGGAGGTCAGAGACCTGGCAGTGTAGTGCCAGGACAACAACCTCTCCCTCTACGTGATCAAGACAAAGGAGATGATTGTGGACTATAGAAAAAGGAGAACCGAGCATGCCCCCATTCTCATCGACGGGGCTGCAGTGGAGCAGGTTGAGAGCTTCAAGTTCCTTGGTGTCCACATCATCAAAAGTTCTACAGCTGCACCATCAGGACCATCCTGACTGGTTGCATCACTGCTTGGTATGGCAATTGCTCGGCCTCCGACCGCAAGGTACTACAGAGGGTAGTGCGTACGGCCCAGTACATCACTGGGGCCAAGCTTCCTGCCATCCAGGACCTCTATACCAGGCGGTGCCAGAGGAAGGCTGAAAAAAATGGCCAAAGACTCCAGCCACACTAGTCATAGACTGTTCTCTCTGCTACCGTACGGCAACCTTCTACCCCCAAGCCATAAGACTCTCTGAACAGTTCATCAAATGGCTACCCAGACTATTTCCATTGCCCCTTTCCCCCACCCCCTCTTTTACACTGCTGCTACTCTCTGTTTATTATCTATGCATAGATACTTTACCTCTACCTACGTGAACGTATTACCTCAATTACCTTGACTAACCCGTGCCCCCGCACATTGACTCTGTACAGGTACCCCCTGTATATAGCCTCGCTTCTGTTATTTTATTGTTGCTCTTTATTTGTTATTTTCTATTTTAATTTATTTAATTTATTTAATTTATTTAAGTGTATTTCAGTAAATACTTTAACACTTTTTTTCTTCTTAAAACTGCATTGTTGGTTTAGGTCTTGTAAGTAAGCATTTCACTGTAAGTTCTGTTGTATTCGGCACATGTCACAAATAACATTTGATTTGATTTGCTATTTCAGCAACTCTCCCCTCTACCTTTCATCTCTACCTCTGTCCTATTCAATAGACAAAAATATGTGAGGAACGGGTCTGTCCTACGCCTTAAAAAAACATTGTTCAATACTGAACAATACCATGATGTTATTGGTATGTTTGTTAGGGCTCAGATAGCACTGTCCTTTGTAGATGGATGGACGCTACATGGCAGGTGGCTCCTGGCAGGCTCCTCTGGTTCGTGCTAGGCTCCTGGTTCTCTGGGTTCTTCAGACCCTTGTGGATGTTTGTTTTCTTGTGCTAAGTCTCTTACATTTACAGCCTGGAAGAGAGTAGAGCAGGGGTGTCAAAGTCAAATGGACGGAGGGCCAAATAAAAAATTTAGCTACAAGCCGAGGGCCGGACTGTTCGAATGTTCATTGAAAATTTTTTAAATGACGCATATAGTCTAGTGAACCTAATTGAACCTACTGAAAACCTAACAAATATATTCCAATATGATCAGATAAATAAAGCAATATTTTCTTATGGCTCTGTCAGTAATCTTTAATTTTCAACAGACACAAAAGACAAATTTCCTTTATATAAAAATCCCCATAACATGAACATTAAATGAAAGAAACCGGTATTCAAGGCACCATCAGTAGCCTATATTTTCTATTTTAGCAAAAGTGGGCTAAATTTACTTCAAAGAAAAAAACAATAATAGCAATTTTCTATCATCCACTCAACTGAAATATTTTTAAAATATAATTGGATTGAAATACAATAAAATAAAGTGCAAAAATCTATTAATAAAAAACAACACTTTGTTTAAGGAGAAGTAACATGCAGTGAAAACAAATATTAAACTTTAACTTTTAAACTTGAACTGAGTAAAAACTCTAAATATGTGATTGCACAGTAATGTTCACTTGTTTGAGGTTGAGGGTGATACTTGGTGGTGTCCCATCTTTTCCACAAGTTCATCAATGTTCGGGGTAAGGCTCTGAGCTGAGGAAATCCTCAGAATTGAGTGGAGGTGTTCAGCAGTAAGTCGACTTCTGTGTGATGTTTTGTTCAAGTTCATCAAAGAAAACAGTTGTTCACACAGGTATGTGCTGCCAAACATAGACAACGTTTGAGCAGCCTGGATGCGCAGCTGGGGCATTGTGTCGGGGAGGAAACGGGCGAACTCCGCAGCACCCACTGCCGCATATTTTGCCCTCAGTGCATCATTGCATTGGAGGTCAATCAACTCCATTTGGAGGTTTGGTGGTGAGCTTTCCACGTCAACAGCAAATGGGTTACCGAGCAGTTCCAACCTGCTTTTTTGTGCTTCAAAGTCAGCAAATCGGCGTCGAAAGTCAGCGGCAAGCATACCTATTTTATCAGCCAACTGTGCGCTCGGGAACGCACTGGTAGAGAGCTTCTCTTTCATGGTCTGGCAGCTGGGAAAGTGGCTCAAATTTTCTTTCCGCATCTGCGTCTCCCACAGAGTCAGTTTGGTTTTAAATGCCTTCACTGTACTGTACATATCAGAGATGACACGATCCCGACCCTGCAGCTGCAAGTTCATTGCGTTCAGATGACTCGTAATGTCACACAGAAAAGCCATTTCACACAGAAACATTTCGTCTCGGAGTTGTGTTGTGTCTTTCCCTTTGCTGTCCAAGAACAGACAAATCTCCTCACGAAGCTCGAAACATCTTTGAAGCACCTTTCCCTGGCTTAGCCATCGCACCTCTGTGTGATAAGGCAAATCACCATGCTCCGTTTCTAACTCCGTCAGAAATGCCTTGAACTGGCGGTGATTCAAACCTTTGGCTCTGATAAAGTTAACTGTGCGCGTGATGATGCTCATTACATGCTCCATTTTCAAGGCTTTACCGCACAACGCTTCCTGGTGTATGATACAATGATAAGCTGTCAGCTCACCTGTCGCGTTTTCCTCTTGCATCTTTTCCCGTATCTTCCCCACCAGTCCGCTCCTGTGTCCACACATCGCAGGTGCTCCGTCGGTTGTCAAACCCACGAGTTTTTCCCAAGGCAGCTCCATCTCATTTACACATCTTGACACCTCTTCATACAAATCATGCCCCGTAGTTGTGCCATGCATAGGACGTAAAGCCAAAAACTCCTCTGTCACGCTTAGGCTGGAGTCCACTCCGCGGATGAAAATTGACAACTGGGCAATGTCAGAAATGTCGGTGCTCTCATCCACAGCCAAGGAATATGCAATGAAATCTTTTCCCTTTTTCACAAGCTGCTCTTTTAGATTGATGGACAACTGGTCTACTCTCTCGGCAATGGTGTTTCTGCTCAGACTCACATTTAAAAAGAGTTGCCTTTTTTCTGGGCAAACTTCGTCACAAACTTTAATCATGCAGTTTTTGATGAAATCCCCTCCGTAAATGGCCGGGCTGATTTAGCGATCTCTTCTGCCAAAATAAAACTGGCCTTGACAGCAGCCTGGCCTTGTGATTTGGCTTTTTTGAACAGAGCCTGTCGAGATTTGAGGCCTCGTTTTAATTCCTCTGCCTTTTGTAGCCTTTGTTCCATGTCCATATTCTTGTTTTTGTCCGCGTGTTTCGTTTCATAATGTCGTCTCAGATTATACTCTTTCAGTACCGCCACACTTTCTCCACACAGAAGACACACAGGTTTTCCAGCTACCTCCGTGAACAAATACTCCGACTCCCACCTTGTTTGAAACCCCCGGTTCTCAGTGTCCACCTTCCGTTTTGCCATTTTTGATGGGTATCTGAAAGTTAATTTTACTGTGATGCTGACAACTGCTGTGCCAATAAATATTGAAATGAAGCAGCCTACTGCTCGGTGCGTCACCGTTGCATTGTGGGAAATGTAGTATTGGTGCGTGTAAAAGATCTGCGGGCTGCCGGCTTGCTGCGGTCTGCGGGCCGGTTCTAATAACAAATCAAGATCATCCCAGGGGCCGTAAAAAACCTTCTCGCGGGCCGGATGTGGCCCGCGGGCCTTGACTCTGACATATGTGGAGTAGAGGATAGGACAGGAGAGGGGGGGGTGAGAGGAGAAGAGAGGAGTGAGGTAGAGAAGAAGGATATGAGGATAGGAAGGAAAAATTAGGAAGGGGCTGAGAGGGGAGGGGTGACGGCATAGGTGGGGAGGGAGGCGAGGATAGATCATCTTAGGTTAATCACTGAACTTATCACGTTTCAGGTAAGACCAGATGCAGAAAAAGTTGAAGTAACAGTTTATTAATCGAACAGGGGCAGGCAAAAGGCAGGTCAAGGGCAGGCAGAGGTCAGTAATCGAGAAAGGTGGGGCAAAGGTACAGGACGGCAGGCAGGCTCAGGAACAGGGCAGACAGAATGATCAACAACGGGAAAACTAGGAAACAGGATCAAGGCTTGACGAAACAAAACGAACTGGCAACAGACAAACAGAGAACACAGGTATAAATACACAGGGCATAATGGGTAAGATGGCCGACACCTGGAGGAGGGTGGAGACAATCACAAAGACAGGTGAAACAGATCAGGGTATGACAGAACTGTTGGTGGATGACAGGGAAAGGGGAGAGAGTGTGAGAGGGATTGTTGATGATGAATTAGTGTGTTACTTAAATATTAGGTGCGCAGAGGGACACCGGCTCAGACCTTAGATCCTTATTACATGGTATCTTAGAGGTGAACAAAACGAAGGTAAAAGTGTGTGTCCATTCCTATACCCCTTTATCTCTCCACAGCCATAATAAAACACAGTAATAAACAGTAAATACAGTGCCTTGCGAAAGTATTCAGCCCCCTTGAACTTTGCGACCTTTTGCATCATATCGCTTGCCAGATGGTAGCAGAGAGAACAGTCTATTACCTGGGTGGTTGGAGCCTTTGACAAGTGTTAGGGTCTTCCACTGACACCGCCTGGTATAAATCAAATCAAATCAAATGTATTTATATAGCCCTTCGTACATCAGCTGATATCTCAAAGTGCTGTACAGAAACCCAGCCTAAAACCCCAAACAACAAGCAATGCCGGTGTAGAAGCACGGTGGCTAGGAAAAACTCCCTAGAAAGGCCAAAACCTAAGAAGAAACCTAGAGAGGAACCAGGCTATGTGGGGTGGCCAGTCCTCTTCTGGCTGTGCAGGGTGGAGATTATAACAGAACATGGCCAAGATGTTCAAATGTTCATAAATGACCAGCATGGTCGAATAATAATAAGGCAGAACAGTTGAAACTGGAGCAGCAGCACGGCCAGGTGGACTGGGGACAGCAAGGAGTCATCATGTCAGGTAGTCCTGGGGCATTGTCCTAGGGCTCAGGTCCTCCGAGAGAGAGAAAGAAAGAGAGAAGGAGAGAATTAGAGAACGCACACTTAGATTCACACAGGACACCGAATAGGACAGGAGAAGTACTCCAGATATAACAAACTGACCCTAGCCCCCCGACACATAAACTACTGCAGCATAAATACTGGAGGCTGAGACAGGAGGGGTCAGGAGACACTGTGGCCCCATCCGAGGACACCCCCGGACAGGGCCAAACAGGAAGGATGTAACCCCACCCACTTTGCCAAAGCACAGCCCCCACACCACTAGAGGGATATCTTCAACCACCAACTTACCATCCTGAGACAAGGCTGAGTATAGCCCACAAAGATCTCCGCCACAGAGATGGGGGGGGGGGCGCCAACCCAGACAGGATGACCATATCAGTGAATCAACCCACTCAGGTGAGGCACCCCCTCCAGGGACGACATGAGAGAGCCCCAGTAAGCCAGTGACTCAGCCCCTGTAATAGGGTTAGAGGCAGAGAATCCCAGTGGAAAGAGGGGAACCGGCCAGGCAGGGGCAGCAAGGGCAGAGGTCCTGGATGGAAGGGAGCTCGGCCCCAGTGATGTGCTGGTCCGTACTCACTACCCTCTGTAGTGCCTTGTGGTGAGATGCCAAGCAGTTGCCATACCAGTTGGTGATGCAACCAGTCAAGATGCTCTCAATGGTGCTACTGTAAAACATTTTGAGGAGCTGAGGGCCCATGTCAAATCTTTTCAGCCTCCTGAGGGGACTGTGTTGGTGTGTATGGACCATGATATATCCTTAGTGATGTGGACACCGAGGAACTTGAAGCTTTCAACTCTCTCCACAACACCCCCATCGATGTGAATGAAGGCATGCTCGGCCCTCCATTTCCTGTAGTCCACGATCAGCTCCTTTGTCTTGATCACATTGATGGAGAGGTTGATGTCCCGTCACCACACTGCCAGGCCTCTGACCTACATTTAACATTACATTTAAGTCATTTAGCAGACACTCTTATCCAGAGCGACTTACAAATTGGTGCATTCACCTTATGACATCCAGTGGAACAGTCACTTTACAATAGTGCATCTAAATCTTAAAGGGGGGGGGTGAGAAGGATTACTTATGCTATCCTAGGTATTCCTTAAAGAGGTGGGGTTTCAGGTGTCTCCGGAAGGTGGTGATTGACTCCGCTGTCCTGGCGTCGTGAGGGAGTTTGTTCCACCATTGGGGGGCCAGAGCAGCGAACAGTTTTGACTGGGCTGAGTGGGAACTGTACTTCCTCAGTGGTAGGGAGGCGAGCAGGCCAGAGGTGGATGAACGCAGTGCCCTTGTTTGGGTGTAGGGCCTGATCAGAGCCTGGAGGTACTGAGGTGCCGTTCCCCTCACAGCTCCGTAGGCAAGCACCATGGTCTTGTAGCGGATGCGAGCTTCAACTGGAAGCCAGTGGAGAGAGCGGAGGAGCGGGGTGACGTGCGAGAACTTGGGAAGGTTGAACACCAGACGGGCTGTGGCGTTCTGGATGAGTTGTAGGGGTTTAATGGCACAGGCAGGGAGCCCAGCCAACAGCGAGTTGCAGTAATCCAGACGGGAGATGACAAGTGCCTGGATTAGGACCTGCGCCGCTTCCTGTGTGAGGCAGGGTCGTACTCTGCGGATGTTGTAGAGCATGAACCTACAGGAACGGGACACCGCCTTGATGTTAGTTGAGAACGACAGGGTGTTGTCCAGGATCACGCCAAGGTTCTTAGCGCTCTGGGAGGAGGACACAATGGACCTCCTCCCTATAGGCTGCCTCATCGTCGTTGGTGATCAGGCCTACCATCATCGTGTCGTCAGAAAGCTTACTGATGGTGTTGGTTTTATACGCAGCCACACAGTTGTGGGTGAACAGGGAGTACAGGGGAGAGACTAAGCACACACATCTGAGGGGCCCCCATGTTGAGGGTCAGCGTGGTGTTGTTGCCTACCCTCACCACTGGGGGCAGCCCGTCACGAAGTCCAGCTGTTCAATCCCAGGGTCCTTAGCTTAGTTATGAGCTTGGAGGGCACTATGGTGTTGAACGCTGAGCTGTAGTTAATGAATAGCATTCCCACATAGGTGTTCCTCTTGTCCAGGTGGGATAGGGCAGTGTGGAGTGCAATGTTTTGGGGTGGTATGAGAATTGGAGTGGTCCAGGGTGTCTCGGATGATGGTGTTGATCTGAACCATGACCAGCCGTTCAAAGCATTTCATGGCTACAGATGTGAGTGCTACGGGGCGATAGTCATTTAGACAGGTTACCTTGGCATTCTTGGGCTCAGGGATTATGGTGGCCGGCTTGAAACATGTAGGTATTACAGACTGGTTCAGAGAGAGGTTGAAAATGTCAGTGAAGACACTTGCCAGCTGGTCAGCGCATGCTCTGAGTATGCTTCCTGGTAATCCATCTGGCCCTGCGGCCTTGTGAATGTTAACCTGTTGAAAGGTCTTACTTACATTATTGCATGCCTCGAAGCAAGCATAGAAGGCATTTAGCTCGTCTCTGTGTGTGTGTGTGTGTGTGTGTGTGTGTGTGTGTGTGTGTGTGTGTGTGTGTGTGTGTGTGTGTGTGTGTGTGTGTGTGTGTGTGTGTGTGTGTGTGTGTGTGTGTGTGTGTGTGTGTGTGTGTGTGCGTGCGTGCGTGCGTGCGTGCGTGTTAGTATAATTTTATTATGCCAATGTGCTTTCATCAATTGAAAGCCCTTCATCTATTTGATGAGAATTTGTAAGATTTCTTGTTGTATAAAATAGACGCAGACCAGTCTCTAAATAATAGGTAATAGAATTTATTATCGGAGCGCGCTACCACTCAAAACAAAAGCATCAGTTTAAATACAGATCATGACGTCATTTCACTGTCTTAAACGAACCCCCCCCCTCTCGACAGGACAAAGTAAGGTGAAGAGTTCATGCTAACTTACTAACACACTCCCAGATAACTTTTGACCCCTCAACATTATCGATCACCACTGAACTGACAGGTTTAATTAACAGAAACCCTAGGAATGCACTCACTGCCTAATCTAAAAACCCCAGAGCTAAGTTTCAGGTTGGGTCAACCATAGGCTAACGACCTTATGTGTTTACACAGTCCACAACCCATTTGTTCCTGCCCAGTAGAAATGGTGTTCATTAACATTATATTCCTCCTTGTCCTGCCACACAATTTCTTCTTATGAACTCATATTGTTAATCAGATATAATATAACAGAGTATAAGTTTACTTACAGTTCCATTTAAAATTATTTGTTCAGTCATATTAATCATAATTTCCTAACAGTGTGTGTGTAAGCTTTCAGTACCTCATGTCAGAGGTGATGTGAATAAAGTTACCCTTTTCTCTGCCAACTTCCTGTATCCCCCATCTGAGACCAGGAGGCCACCCTTAGCGACCAGCACTTTCTCTCTTCCTTCCACATGATGTTTATGCTGATAGACCAACATATGCAACAAGTCATTGCAGGGACTTTCTCCTTTTTTCAGTACCAACCATTGGCCATTTGATCCCCGCTCCCCCTGTCCTCTCTGGGCGTGGCACTGACAGAGACCTCCTCCTTCCACTGGAGGTGTCAGAGCTCACATGGCTGGAACACAGCCAACACACTCTTCATCGTTCTCTCCTCTCTATTCACTCCCTCACCCATCAACCCTGCTGAGCTGTTCTCTTGTTCTGCAGACTTCGTCTCTACAAACTTTTCAACTGCACAACACACAACGTGCGCCCGCACACACATTCTGTTTTCTCTATCTTCCACCTGTTGCCAGTCTGAGTGGAAAAGACAGCATGTCTTGAGAACAGCAAGAAGGCAAGGGGGAAAGAGGAAGGGAGGGAAGCATATGGAGAAAGGGATGTAAGGGGTGAGAGAGAAGCAATGAGAGTGAGAGGAAGGGCAGATGAAGGGAGCGCTGAAACAATGAAGGCAGATGAGGGAAGGGAGGGGGAAATGGGACAAAGAAGGCAGATAAGGAATGGAGAGGGAAGGGATGGAGGAAATGGGACAAAGGAGGCAGGAGGAGGGGAAGGAGTGAACCTGCTCATCTGAGAGATGCAGCAATAGGAGCAAGACGAAGTGGAGTCTTAAGGATAGATTGTGTATGAGAGCCTATTTAGCAGTGTGTGGTAGAGTCAAAAGGACAAGTGTACTGGTCAAAGGTGATGAGGTGCAGAGACAGACTGAGAGAGTGAATGCAGAAAGAGAGAGGGGATATAAATAGTAGAGATTGCTCCTCTTTCATTGTCGAAGAACATCAGATGAGAGCCAAATAATTTTCTCTTTCTACCATCTCGCTCTCCTCCTTCCCGCTTTCCCCATTTATTCATCAACCTCCCCCTCTCTCTCGCTCAAATGCTAAAAGCACCAGACATAATAAATGTCTTACTGCTACTGTAGGTTTACAGGTCCTATTACTGCAACATTCAAATGTACAAAAATGTATCTGAAATGCATCCATGCCAGCATTTTAAATCGCTTGAAACCACAAGATAGATATTGGTCTCTCCGCTACAACATACTGTACAAGTGTATCCGGAATGCAGACAGTAGGCACCTAAACGATAGTGTACTGTAGCCTATCAAAAGTCATTGCATACATTGGCCTATTTTGACCCTTGCCTATTTCTGGACTTTGTACCCACCTGCCTGACCATTCTGCCTGCCTTGACCACGAGCCTGTCTGCCACTCTATACCTCCTGGACTCTGATATGGTTGTGACCTTTTTGTCTGTCCACGACCATTCTCTTGCCTACCCCTTCAGATTAATAAACATTGTAACACTCCAACCATCTGCCTCCTGTGTCTGCATTTGGGTCTCGCCTTGATAAAATCAGCCAGGGAATCATAGACAGTAGGCTATTATCGGTCACACCTTTCATTAAGTGACAATGGATATTCTACCGGGTAGCCTACAGAATGTATTTATTTACACATGTTTTGTTGTTGTTGGAAATATTGGAATATAATCAAATAACAAGGGGCCTCGATGGCACTAGATTATCAATTGGCACTAGATTATCAATTGGCACTAGATTATCAATTGGCACTAGATTATCAATTGGCACTAGATTATCGCCAGTTGATGTCAATCCACTCTAAATTCACCCTGATTTCAATTGCAACCATTACGGTCACCTCGTTACCGCTCCCTACAAGATGATGTTGGTTTTACCTTAATCCTGATTGCAACCATTGCGGTCACCTCGTTACCGCTCCCTACAAGATGATGTTGGTTTTACCTTAATCCTGCTGGCAACCATTACGGTCACCTCGTTACCGCTCCCTACAAGATGATGTTGGTTTTACCTTAATCCTGATTGCAACCATTGCGGTCACCTCGTTACCGCTCCCTACAAGATGATGTTGGTTTTACCTTAATCCTGCTGGCAACCATTACGGTCACCTCGTTATCGCTCACTACAAGATGATGTTGGTTTTACCTTAATCCTGATTGCAACCATTACGGTCACCTCGTTACCGCTCCCTACAAGATGATGTTTGTTTTACCTTAATCCTGATTGCAACCATTGCGGTCACCTCGTTACCGCTCCCTACAAGATGATGTTGGTTTTACCTTAATCCTGCTGGCAACCATTACGGTCACCTCGTTATCGCTCCCTACAAGATGATGTTGGTTTTACCTTAATCCTGATTGCAACCATTACGGTCACCTCGTTACCGCTCCCTACAAGATGATGTTGGTTTTACCTTAATCCTGCTGGCAACCATTACGGTCACCTCGTTATCGCTCCCTACAAGATGATGTTGGTTTTACCTTAATCCTGATTGCAACCATTACGGTCACCTCGTTACCGCTCCCTACAAGATGATGTTGGTTTTACCTTAATCCTGATTGCAACCATTGCGGTCACCTCGTTACCGCTCCCTACAAGATGATGTTGGTTTTACCTTAATCCTGATTGCAACCATTACGGTCACCTCGTTATCGCTCCCTACAAGATGATGTTGGTTTTACCTTAATCCTGATTGCAACCATTACGGTCACCTCGTTACCGCTCCCTACAAGATGATGTTGGTTTTACCTTAATCCTGATTGCAACCATTACGGTCACCTCGTTACCGCTCCCTACAAGATGATGTTGGTTTTACCTTAATCCTGCTGGCAACCAGTACGGTCACCTCGTTACCGCTCCCTACAAGATGATGTTGGTTTTACATTAATCCTGCTGACAACCATTACGGTCACCTCGTTATCGCTCCCTACAAGATGCTGTTGGTTTTACCTTAATCCTGCTGGCAACCATTACGGTCACCTCGTTACCGCTCCCTACAAGATGATGTTGGTTTTACCTTAATCCTGCTGGCAACCATTACGGTCACCTCGTTACCGCTCCCTACAAGATTATGTTGGTTTTACCTTAATCCTGATTGCAACCATTACGGTCACCTCGTTACCGCTCCCTACAAGATGATGTTGGTTTTACCTTAATCCTGCGGGCAACCATTACGGTCACCTCGTTACCGCTCCCTACAAGATGATGTTGGTTTTACCTTAATCCTGATTGCAACCATTACGGTCACCTCGTTACCGCTCCCTACAAGATGATGTTGGTTTTACTTTAATCCTGCTGGCAACCATTACGGTCACCTCGTTACCGCTCCCTACAAGATGATGTTGGTTTTACCTTAATCCTGATTGCAACCAAATACTTTCAGTCTTATCATCATAACAATTGAATCCTTTTTGAACAGACTATATGTGATTGATCTAATCTGTGGTAATTTACCAAGCCTAATGTAGACTATAGGCTATCTAAATATTAATTCAACAATCCAATGGTGGAAGCTTGCGATGTATTCGAAGCTTGACAAGTCCTCTGAAGTTTTTAATTCTACTTCAAAATCTTTGACCTGAATCTCAATATATATAGAGTTTAATTTCTATGCCTTTGTTTCCTCTTTCGATGTTGGAATCAGTTAGAATAGCATCTATTGTTTGATAGGGCTTTGCATTTTTGATGAATCAATTTAGCCTACCTTGTATGATTTATAATCGTGTATTATGTTGGACGCTCACTCACATTCTCATTGATATTTGTCCAATGATTTATTATCTTTTAAATGTCTAAAAGGGCAGTCACACTCCTTTTGTAATTATTGAGTTTTTCTTAAAAAGATAGAACAGGGAATGTGCCGAGGTCATGCTGGACCACACAGGCACTCAGGCCACCAATAATTCTTTCTGCCTATTGCTTGCCTTGGACATATAATAAAACACGTAGCCTACATCTTCTACTTGGAATGGTAGCCTGCACGTAGCCTACATCTGCTACTTGGAATGGTAGCCTGCACGTAGTCCACATCTGCTACTAGGAATGGTGGCCTGGAAGTAGTCCACATCTGCTACTTGGAATGGCAGCCTGCACGTAGCCTACATCTTCTACTTGGAATGGTAGCCTACATCTTCTACTTGGAATGGTAGCCTGCACGTAGCCTACATCTGCTATTTGGAATGGTAGCCTGCACATAGCCTATATCTTCTACTTGGAATGGTAGCCTGCACATAGCCTACATCTTCTACTTGGAATGGTAGCCTGCACGTAGTCTACATCTGCTACTTTTAATGGTAGCCTGCACATAGCCTATATCTTCTACTTGGAATGGTAGCCTGCACATAGCCTACATCTGCTACTTTTAATGGTAGCCTGCACATAGCCTACATCTTCTACTTGGAATGGTAGCCTGCACGTAGTCTACCACTGCTACTTTTAATGGTAGCCTGCACATAGCCTACATCTTCTACTTGGAATTGCGCCCATTGGACCATGTATGTACGGTACTTCCAGCTGTCCCCTTGCGGCGATTCTAAATATTTCTGTAGATATTAAAATCCTCTTGCTGCAGGATTATTTTACTCCTGTGACAAAACGGGTGAAATTAAGATCTGACATCTGTATGCACCGGGGCTTCCTGATCTCTCTCTCTCTACCCCTCGACCTTCCTCTCTTTCTCTCTCTACTGACTCTGTCTGTAATACCTATAAGTTTCAAGCAAACCACAATTGTTCATGTGCGCAAGAATGCCAAGATAACCGTCTAAATGACTATCGCCCCGTAGCACTCACATCTGTAGACATGATATCCTTTGAAAAGATGGTAATGGCTCACATTAACATCATCAGCCCAGGGACCCTGGACCCACTCCATTTCGCATACCGCCCCAACAGATCCACAGATGACACAATCTCTATTGAATCTCTATTGAACATACTGCCCTCTCCTCCCTGGACAAATGGAACACCTATGTGAGAATGTTGTTCATTGACTACAGCTCAGTGTTCAACACCATAGTGCCCTCAAAGCTGATCACTAAACTCAGAACCCAGGGACTAAACACCTCCCTCTGCAATTGGATCCTGGACTTCTTGATGGACTGTGGTGAGGGTGGGCAACATCATATTGGCCACGCTGATCCTCAACACGGGGCCCCTCGGGGGTGCGTGCTTAGTCCCCTCCTGTACTCCCTGTTCACCCACGACTGAGTGGCCATGCACAACTCCAACACCATCATCAAGTTTGCTGACAACACGTCGGTGATAGGCCTGATCACCAACAACGATGACATAGCCTATAGAGAGGAGGTCAGTGACCTGGCAGTGTGGTGCCAGGACAACAACCTTTCTCTCAACATCAGCAAGACAAAAGAGCTGATCATGGACTACAGGAAACGGAGGGTCTAACATGCCTCCATCCACATCGACGAGGCTGTAGTGGAGCAGGTTGAGAGCTTCAAGTTCTTCGGTGTCCACATCACTAAGGAATGAACATGGTCCACACACAGCAACACATACACAGGCACGACAATTCCTCTTCCCCCTCAGGAGGCCGAAAAGATCCTCAAAAAGTTATACAACTGCACCATTGACAGCATCTTTACTTGCTGAATCACCACTTGGTAAGGCAATTGCTTGGCATTAGACCACAAGGCGCTACAGACGGTAGTGCGTACGGCCGAGCACATCACTAGGGCTGAGCTCCCTGCCATCCAGGACTTCTATACCAGGCGGTGTCAGAGGAAGGCCCTAAAAATGGTCAAAGACTCCAACCACCCGAGTCATAGACTGTTCTCTCTGTTACAACACGGCAAGCGGTACCGATGCACCAAGTCTGGAACCACCGGGACCCAGAGCAGCTTTTACCCCTAGCCATAAGACAGCTAAATAGTTGGCCAAATAACTACCCGGACTATCTGCATTGACCCCTCTTTGCACTAGCTCTGAATCTGAATCATCAAATACGCTGCTGCTACTGTTTATTATCTATCCTATTGCTTAGTCACTTTACCCATATGTTCATATCTACCTCAATTACCTCTTACCCCTGCTCATCGACTCGGCACTGGTACCCCGTGTATGTAGCCAAGTTATCGTTACTCATTGTTTATGTTATCTTTCTTTAATTTTCTATTTTTCTCTCTGCATTGTTGGGAAGGGCACGTAAGCAAGCATTTCACTGTTAATCTACACCTGTTCTACCTCCTTCTATTTACCCCTCTACCTCCCCTCTATTTACCCCCTCTACCTCCCTCTATTTACCCCTCTACCTCCCTCTATTTACCCCTCTACCTCCTTCTATTTACCCCTCTACCTCCCTCTATTTACCCCTCTACCTCCTTCTATTTACCCCTCTACCTCCCTCCTATTTACCCCCTCTACCTCCCTCTCCATACCCCTCTACCTCCCCTCTATCTACCCCTCTACCTCCCTCTCCCTTACCCCTCTACCTCCTCTCCTTACCCCTCTATCTACCCCTCTACCTCCCTCTATCTACCCCTCTACACTCCCTCTATTTACCCCTCTACCTCCCTCTCCCATACCCCTCTACCTCCTCTATCTACCCTCTACCTCCCTCTCCTTACCCCTCTACCTCCCTCTCCTTACCCCTCTATCTACCCCTCTACCTCCCTCTATCTACCCCTCTACCTCCTCTATCTACCCCTCTACCTCCCTCTATTTACCCCTCTACCTCCCTCTATCTGTTTATGATGCATGTGACAAATACAATTTTATTTTATTTGAATACCCTCTACCTCCCTCTCCTTACCCCTCTACCTCCCTCTATCTACCCCTCTAACTCCCTCTATCTACCCCTCTACCTCCTTCTCCTTACCCCCTACCTCCCTCTACCCCTCTACCTCCCTCTATCTACCCCTCTACCTCCCTCTCTACCCCCTCTACCTCTACCCCTCTCTCCCCTCTACCTCCCTCTATCTACCCCTCTACCTCCCTCTCCTTACCCCTCTACCTCCCTCCATCTACCCCTCTAACTCCTCCTACCCCTCTACCTCCTTCTCCTTACCCCTACCTCCCTCTCCTTACCCCTCTACCTCCCTCTATCTACCCCTCTACCTCCCTCTCCTTACCCCTCTACCTCCCTCTCCATACCCCTCTACCTCCCTCTATCTACCCCTCTACCTCCCTCTCCTTACCCCTCTACCTCCCTCTCCTTACCCCTCTATCTACCCCTCTACCTCCCTCTATCTACCCCTCTACCTCCCTCTATTTACCCCTCTACCTCCTTCTATTTACCCCTCTACCTCCCTCTATTTACCCCTCTACCTCCCTCTATTTACCCCTCTACCTCCCTCTATTTACCCCTCTACCTCCTTCTATTTACCCCTCTACCTCCCTCTATTTACCCCTCTACCTCCTTCTATTTACCCCTCTACCTCCCTCTATTTACCCCTCTACCTCCCTCTCCATACCCCTCTACCTCCCTCTATCTACCCCTCTACCTCCCTCTCCTTACCCCTCTACCTCCCTCTCCTTACCCCTACCTCTATCTACCCCTCTACCTCCCTCTATCTACCCCTCTACCTCCCTCTATTTACCCCTCTACCTCCCTCTCCATACCCCTCTACCTCCTCTATCTACCCCTCTACCTCTCCCCCTCTACCCCCTCTACCTCCCTCCCTCTACCCCTCTATCTACCCCTCTACCTCCCTCTATCCCTCTACCCCTCTACCTCCCTCTATCTACCCCTCTACCTCCCTCTATCTACCCCTCTACCTCCTCTATTTACCCCTCTACCTCCCTCTATCTACCCCTCTACCTCCTACCCTCCCCTCTATCTACCCCTCTACCTCCCTCTATCTACCCCCTCTACCCTCCTTACCCCTCTACCCCCCTCCCCCTCTACCTCCTCTACCTCCCTCTATCTACCCCTCTACCTCCCTCTCCCTCTACCCCTCTACCTCCCTCTATCTCCTCTACCCCTCTATCTACCCCCTCTACCTCCCTCTATCTTACCCCTCTACCTCCCTCTATCTACCCCTCTACCTCCCTCTATCTACCCCTCTACCTCCCTCTATCTACCCCTCTACCTCCCTCTATCTACCCCTCTACCTCCCTATTTACCCCTCTACCTCCCTCTATTTACCCCCTCCCTACCCCTCTATCTACCCCTCTACCCCCTCTATTTACCCCTCTACCTCCCTCTATCTACCCCTCTACCTCCCTCTATCTACCCCTCTACCTCCCTCTATCTACCCCTCTACCTCCCTCCCTATCCCCTACCCCCTCTATCTACCCCTCTCCTCCCTCTATTCTACCCCCCCCTCTACCTCCCTCTACCTACCCCTCTACCTCCTATCTACCCCTCTACCTCCCTCTATTTACCCCTCTACCTCCCTCTATCTACCCCTCTACCCCTCCCTCTATTTACCCCTCTACCTCCCTCTATCTACCCCTCTACCTCCCTCTACCCCTCTACCCCTCCTCCCCCCTCTATCTACCCCTCTACCTCCCTCTATCTACCCCCTCTACCTCCCTCTATTTACCCCTCTATCTACCCCTCCCTCCCTCCTTACCCCTCTACCTCCCTCTATCTACCCCTCTACCTCCCTCTATCTACCCCTCTACCTCCCTCCCTCTATTACCCCTCTACCTCCCTCTCCTTACCCCTCTACCTCCCTCTATCTACCCCTCTACCTCCCTCTATCTTACCCCTCTACCTCCCTCTATCCCCCTCTACCTCCCTCTATTTACCCCTCTACCTCCCTCTATCTACCCCCCTCTATTTACCCCTCCCTCTCTATCTACCCCTCTACCTCCCTCTATTTACCCCTCTACCTCCCTCTATTTACCCCTCTACCTCCCTCTATCCCCCCTCTCCTCTACCCCTCTCTCCCTCTATTTACCCTCTACCTCCTCTACCTCTACCTCCTCTATCTACCCCTCTACCTCCCTCTATCTACCCCTCTACCTCCCTCTATCTACCCCTCTACCTCCCTCTATCTACCCCTCTACCTCCCTCTATCTACCCCTCTACCCCTCTATCTACCCCTCTACCTCCCTCTATCTACCCCTCTACCTCCCTCTATCTACCCCCTCTATCTACCCCTCTACCTCCTCTCTTACCCCTCTACCTCCCTCTATCCCTACCCCTCTACCTCCCTCTATTTACCCCTCTACCTCCCTCTATCTCTACCCCCCTCTACCTCCCTCTCCTCCCCTCTATCTATACCCCTCTACCTCCCTCTATCTACCCCTCTACCTCCCTCTCCCCCTACCCCTCTACCTCCCTCTATCTACTCCCTCTACCTCCCTCTATCTACCCCTCTACCTCCCTCTCCCTCCTCTATCTACCCCTCCCTCTATTTACCCCTCTACCTCCCTCTATTT
The DNA here is from genome assembly GCF_021184085.1 of Oncorhynchus gorbuscha. Classification (NCBI taxonomy): domain Eukaryota; kingdom Metazoa; phylum Chordata; class Actinopteri; order Salmoniformes; family Salmonidae; genus Oncorhynchus; species Oncorhynchus gorbuscha. The sequence continues at coordinate 89,020,403 of NC_060173.1, forward strand.
ACCCCTCTACCTCCCTCTATTTACCCCTCTACCTCCCTCTATTTACCCCTCTACCTCCCTCTATTTACCCCTCTACCTCCCTCTATTTACCCCTCTCACCTCCCTCTATCTACCCCTCTACCTCCCTCTATTTACCCCTATCTACCCCTCTACCTCCCTCTATTTACCCCTCTACCTCCCTCTATTTACCCCTCTACCTCCCTCTATCTACCCCTCTACCTCCCTCTATCTACCCCTCTACCTCCCTCTATCTACCCCTCTACCTCCCTCTATCTCCCCTCTATCCCTCTCTACCCCTCTACCTCCCTCTATTTACCCCTCTACCTCCCTCTATCTACCCCTCTACCTCCCTCTATTTACCCCTCTACCCCCCTCTCCCCCTCTATTTCTACCCCTCTACCTCCCTCTATTTACCCCTCTACCTCCCTCTATCCCTTACCCCTCTACCTCCCTCTATTTACCCCTCTACCTCCTTCTCTCTACCCCTCTACCTCCCTCTATTTACCCCTCTACCTCCCTCTATTTACCCCTCTACCTCCCTCTATCTACCCCTCTACCCCCTCTACCTCTCTACCCCTCTCCCTCCCTATCTACCCCTCTACCTCCCTCTATTTACCCCTCTCTACCTCCCTCTATTTACCCCTCTACCTCCCTCTATCTACCCCTCTACCTCCCTCTATTTACCCCTCTACCTCCCTCTCTATCCCTACCCCTCTACCTCCCTACCTCCCTCTACCTCCCTCTATTACCCCTCTACCTCCCTCTATCTACCCCTCTACCTCCCTCTATCTACCCCTCTACCTCCCTCTATCCCTTACCCCTCTACCTCCCTCTATCTACCCCTCTACCTCCCTCTATTTACCCCTACCTATCTACCCCTCCTCTCTATCTTACCCCTCTACCTCCCTCTATCTACCCCTCTATCTACCTCCCTCTCTATTTACCCCTCTACCTCCCTCTACCTCCCCTCTATCCCCCTCTACCTCTACCCCTCTACCTCCCTCTATCTACCCCTCTACCTCCCTCTATCTACCCCTCTACCTCCCTCTATCTACCCCTCTACCTCCTCTATTTACCCCCCTCTACCTCCCTCTATCCCTACCCCCTCTACCTCCCTCTATTTACCCCTCTACCTCCCTCTCTTTACCCCTCTACCTCCCTCTATCTCCCCTCTACCTCCCTCTATCTACCCCTCTACCTCCCTCTATTTACCCCTCTACCTCCCTCTATCTACCCCTCTACCTCCCTCTATCTTACCCCTCTACCTCCCTCTACCTCCCTCTACCCCTCTACCTCCCTCTATCTACCCCTCTACCTCCCTCTATCCCCTCTACCCCTCTCTACCTCCCTCCCCTCTACCTCCCCTATCTACCTCTACCTCCCTCTATCTACCCCTCTACCTCCCTCTATTTACCCCTCTACCTCCCTCTATCTACCCCTCTACCTCCCTCTATCTACCCCTCTACCTCCCTCTATTTACCCCTCTACCTCCCTCTACCTCCCTCTATCTATTTACCCCTCTACCTCCCTCTATTTACCCCCTCCCTACCTCTCCCTCTATCTCCCCTCTACCTCCTCTACCCCCTCTCCCCCTCTATTTACCCCTCTACCTCCCTCTATTTACCCCCTCTACCTCCCTCTATTTACCCCTCTACCTCCCTCTATCCCCTCTACCCCTCTACCTCCCTCTATCTACCCCTCTACCTCCCCCTCTATCTATCTACCCCTCTACCTCCCTCCCTCTTTACCCCTCTACCTCCCTCTATCTTACCCCTCTACCTCCCTCTATTTACCCCTCTACCTCCCTCTATCTACCCCTCTACCCCTCTCTATTTACCCCTCTACCTCCCTCCTCTATTTACCCCTCTACCTCCCTCTATCTACCCCTCTACCTCCCTCTCCTTACCCCTCTACCTCTACCCCTCCCTCCCTCTATTTACCCCTCTACCCCTCTACCTCCCTCTATCTACCCCTCTATCCCCCTCTACCTCCCTCTATCTACCCCTCTACCTCCCTCTATCTACCCCTCTACCTCCCTCTATTTACCCCTCTACCTCCCTCTATTTACCCCTCTACCTCCCTCTATTTACCCCTCTACCTCCCTATCTACCCCTCTACCTCCCTCTATTTACCCCTCTACCTCCCTCTATCTTACCCCTCTACCCCTCTATCTACCCCTCTACCCCCTCTATTACCCCTCTACCTCCCTCTATCTACCCCTCTACCTCCCTCTATCTACCCCTCTACCCCTCCCTCTCTATTTACCCCTCTACTACCCCTCTATTTACCCCTCTACCTCCCTCTATCTACCCCTCTACCTCCCTCTATCTACCCCTCTATTTACCCCTCTACCTCTCTCTTTTATCTACCCCTCTACCTCCCTCTATTTACCCCTCTACCTCCCTCTCTATTTACCCCTCTACCTCCCTCTATTTACCCCTCTACCCCCCTCTACCTCCCTCTATCTACCCCCTCTACCTCCCTCCCTCTACCTCCCTCTATTTACCCCTCTACCTCCCTCTATTTACCCCTCTACCTCCCTCTATTTACCCCTCTACCTCCCTCTATTTACCCCTCTACCTATCTACCCCTCTACCTCCCTCTATTTACCCCTCTACCTCCCTCTCCCCTCTACCCCCTCCCTCTCTATCTACCCCTCTACCTCCCTCTATTTACCCCTCTACCTCCCTCTATTTACCCCTCTACCTCCCTCTATCTACCCCCCTACCCCTATCTACCCCTCTACCTCCCTCTATTTACCCCTCTACCTCCCTCTATTTACCCCTCTACCTCCCTCTATCTACCCCTCTACCTCCCTCTATCCTACCCCTCTATCTACCCCTCCCCCCTCTACCTCCCTCTATCTACCCCTCTACCTCCCTCTCTATCTACCCCCTCTACCTCCCTCTATTTACCCCTCTACCCCTCTATTTACCTCCCTCTATCTACCCCTCTACCTCTCCCTCTATCTACCCCTCTACCTCCCTCTATCTACCCCTCTCCCTCTATTTACCCCCTCTCTACCCCTCCCTCTCTATCCCTTATTTACCCCTCTCTACCTCCCTCTACCCCCTCTACCTCCCTCTATTTACCCCTCTACCTCCCTCTATCTACCCCTCTACCTCCCTCTATCTACCCCTCTACCTCCCTCTATTTACCCCTCTACCTCCCTCTATTTACCCCTCTACCTCTACCTCCCTCCCTCTATTTACCCCTCTACCTCCCTCTATTTACCCCTCTACCTCCCTCTATTTACCCCTCTACCCTCTATTTACCCCTCTACCTCCCTCTATTTACCCCTCTACCTCCCTCTATTTACCCCTCTACCTCCCTCTATCTACCCCTCTACCTCCCTCTATCTACCCCTCTACCTCCCTCTACCCCCTCTACCCCTCCTCTCTATCTACCTCCCCTCTATCTACCCCTCTACCTCCCTCTATCTACCCCCCTCTACCTCCCTCTATTTACCCCTCTACCTCCCTCTATCTACCCCCTCTACCTCCTCTATCTACCCCTCTACCTCCCTCTATCCCTCTATTACCCCTCTACCTCTACCTCCCTCTATTTACCCCTCTACCTCCCTCTATCTCTACCCCTCTACCTCCCTCTATTTACCCCTCTACCTCCCTCTCCTTACCCCTCTACCTCCCTCTACCCCTCTACCCCTCTACCTCCCTCTATTACCCCTCTACCTCCCCTCTACTCTATCTACCCCTCTACCTCCCTCTATCTACCCCTCTACCTCCCTCTCTCTACCCCTCTACCTCCCTCTACCCCTCTACCTCTACCTCCCTCTATCTACCCCTCTACCTCCCTCTATCTACCCCTCTACCTCCCTCTATTTACCCCTCTACCTCCCTCTATCTACCCCTCTACCTCCCTCTATCTACCCCTCTACCTCCCTATCTACCCCTCTACCCCCTCTATTTACCCCTCTACCTCCCTCTATTTACCCCTCTACCTCCCTCTATTTACCCCTCTACCTCCCTCTATTTACCCCTCTACCTCCTCTATTTACCCCTCTACCTCCCCCTCTATCTACCCCTCTACCTCCCTCTATCTACCCCTCTACCTCCCTCTATTTACCCCTCTACCTCCCTCTATCTACCCCTCTACCTCCCTCTACCTCCCTCCTTACCCCTCTACCTCCCTCTATTTACCCCTCTACCTCCCTCTATCTACCCCTCTCCTCCCTCTATTTACCCCTCTACCTCCCTCTATCTACCCCTCTACCTCCCCCCTCTATCTACCCCTCTACCTCCCTCTATCTACCCCTCTACCCCTCTACCTCCTCTCTATTTACCCTCTACCTCCCTCTATCTCTATCTACCCCTCTACCTCCCTCTATTTACCCCTCTACCTCCCCCCTCTATCCCTCTATCTCTACCTCCCTCTATCTCTACCTACCCCTCTACCTCCCTCTATCCCCCTCTATCTACCTCCCTCTATCTACCCCTCCCTCCCTCTATCTACCCCTCTATCCCCCTCTACCTCTATTTACCCCCTCTCCTCTATCTACCCCTCTACCTCCCTCTATCTACCCCTCTACCTCCCTCTATTTACCCCTCTACCTCCCTCTATCTTACCCCTCTACCTCCCTCTATCTACCCCTCTACCTCCCTCTATCTACCCCTCTACCTCCCTCTATTTACCCCTCTACCTCCCTCTATCTACCCCTCTATCTACTCTACCTCCCTCTATCTACCCCTCTACCTCCCTCTATCTACCCCTCTACCTCCCTCTATCTTACCCCTCTACCTCCCTCTATCTACCCCTCTACCTCCCTCTATTTACCCCTCTACCTCCCTCCCTATCTACCCCTCTACCTCCCTCTATCCCTACCCCCTCTACCTCCCCTCTATCTACCCCTCTACCTCCCTCTATTTACCCCTCTACCTCCCCTCCCTCTATTTACCCCTCTACCTCCCCCTCTACCTCCCTCTATACCCCTCTACCTCCCTCTATTTACCCCTACCCCCTATCTACCTCCCTCTATCTACCCCTCTACCTCCCTCTATCTACCCCTCTACCTCCCTCTATCTACCCCTCTACCTCCTCTACCTCCCTCTCTATTTACCCCTCTACCTCCCTCTATTTACCCCTCTACCCCTCTATTTACCCCTCCCTCCTCTATTCTACCCCCTCTACCTCCCTCCCTCTATTTACCCCTCTACCTCCCTCTATCTACCCCCTCTACCTCCCTCTATTTACCCCTCTACCTCCCTCTATCTACCCCTCTACCTCCCTCTATCTACCCCTCTACCTCCCTCTATTTACCCCTCTACCTCCCTCTATTTACCTCCTCTTCCCTCTATCTACCCCCCTCTACCTCCCTCTATTTACCCCTCTACCTCCCTCTATTTACCCCTCTACCTCCCTCTATCTACCCCTCTACCTCCCTCTATCTACCCCTCTACCTCCCTCTATTTACCCCTCTACCTCCCTCTATTTACCCCTCTACCTCCCTCTCCCTCTATCCCCTACCCTCTATCCCCCTCTACCCCTCTACCTCTATTTACCCCTCTACCTCCCTCTATTTACCCCTCTACCTCCCTCTATCTACCCCTCTACCTCCCTCTACCTCCTCTATCCCTTACCCCCTCTACCTCCCTCTATTTACCCCTCTACCTCCCTCTATCTACCCCCCTCTACCTCCCTCTATTTACCCCTCTACCTCCCTCTACCCCTCTCCCCCCTCCTCCTCTATTTACCCCTCTACCTCCCTCTATTTACCCCTCTACCTCCCTCTATCTACCCCTCTACCCCCTCTACCTCCCCCTCTCTATTTACCCCTCTACCTCCCTCTATTTACCCCTCTACCTCCCTCTATCTACCCCTCTACCTCCCTCTATTTACCCCTCTACCTCCCTCTATTTACCCCTCTACCTCCCTCTATCTACCCCCTCTACCTCCCTCTCTATTTACCCCTCTCCCTCTACCTTTACCCCTCTACCTCCCTCCCCCTCTATTTACCCCTCTACCTCCCTCTATTTACCCCTCTACCTCCCTCTATTTACCCCTCTACCTCCCTCTCTATTTACCCCTCTACCTCCCTCTATTTACCCCTCTACCTCCCTCTATTTACCCTCTCCCCCTCTACCTCCCTCTATTTACCCCTCTACCTCCCTCTATTTACCCCTCTACCTCCCTCTATTTACCCCTCTACCTCCCTCTATTTACCCCTCTACCTCCCTCTATTTACCCCTCTACCTCCCTCTATTTACCCCTCTACCTACCCCCTCTACCTCCCTCTATTTACCCCTCTACCTCCCTCTATTTACCCCTCTACCTCCCTCTATTTACCCCTCTACCTCCCTCTATTTACCCCTCTACCTCCCTCTATCTACCCCTCTACCTCCCTCTATTTACCCCTCTACCTCCCTCTATCTACCCCTCTACCTCCCTCTATTTACCCCTCTACCTCCCTCTATTTACCTCCCCCTCTATCTACCCCTCTACCTCCCTCTATCCCTACCCCTCTACCTCCCTCTATCTACCCCTCTACCTCCCTCCTCCTATCTACCCCTCTACCTCCCTCTATCTACCCCTCTACCTCCCTCTATTTACCCCTCTACTCCCTCTATTTACCCCTCTACCTCCCTCTATCTACCCCTCTACCTCCCTCTATTACCCCTCTACCTCCCTCTATTTACCCCTCTACCTCCCTCTATTTACCCCTCTACCTCCCTCTATTTACCCCTCTACCTCCCTCTATTTACCCCTCTACCTCCCTCTATTTACTCTACCCCTCTACCTCCCCTCTATCCCTCTACCCCCTCTACCTCCCTCTATTTACCCCTCTACCTCCCTCTATCTACCCCTCTACCTCCCTCTATCCCTTACCCCTCTACCTCCCTCTATTTACCCCTCTACCTCCCTCTATTTACCCCTCTACCTCCCTCTATCTACCCCTCTACCTCCCTCTATTTACCCCTCTACCTCCCTCTATTTACCCCTCTACCTCCCTCTATTTATTTACCCCTCTACCTCCCTCTATCTACCCCTCTACCTCCCTCTATCTACCTCTACCTCCCTCTATTTACCCCCTCTACCTCCCTCTATTTACCCCTCTACCTCCCTCTATTTACCCCTCTACCTCCCCCTCTATTTACCCCTCTACCTCCCTCTATCTACCCCTCTACCTCCCTCTATTTACCCCTCTACCTCCCTCTATTTACCCCTCTACCTCCCTCTATTTACCCCTCCCTCCCTCTATTTACCCCTCTACCTCCCTCTATTTACCCCTCTACCTCCCTCTATCCCTTACCCCTCTACCTCCCTCTATTTACCCCTCTACCTCCCTCTATCTACCCCTCTACCTCCCTCTATTTACCCCTCTACCTCCCTCTATTTACCCCTCTACCTCCCTCTCTATTTACCCCTCTACCTCCCTCTATCTACCCCTCTACCTCCCTCTATTTACCCCTCTACCTCCCTCTATTTACCCCTCTACCTCCCTCTATCTACCCCTCTACCTCCCTCTATTTACCCCTCTACCTCCCTCTATTTACCCCTCTACCTCCCTCTATCTACCCCTCTACCTCCCTCTATTTACCCCTCTACCTCCCTCTATTTACCCCTCTACCTCCCTCTATCTACCCCTCTACCTCCCTCTATTTACCCCTCTACCTCCCTCTACCCCTCTACCTCCCTCTATCTACCCCTCTACCTCCCTCTATTTACCCCTCTACCTCCCTCTATTTACCCCTCTACCTCCCTCTATCTACCCCTCTACCTCCCTCTATTTACCCCTACCCCCTCTACCTCCCTCTATCTACCCCCCTCTACCTCCCTCTATTTACCCCTCTACCTCCCTCTATCTACCCCTCTACCTCCCTCTATTTACCCCTCTACCTCCCTCTATTTACCCCCTCTACCTCCCCTCTATCCCTACCCCTCTACCTCCCTCTATTTACCCCTCTACCTCTACCCCTCTCTATCTACCCCTCTACCTCCCTCTATTTACCCCTCTACCTCCCTCTATTTACCCCTCTACCTCCCTCTATCTACCCCTCTACCTCCCTCTATCCCCTACCCCTCTACCCCTCTACCTCCCTCTATCTCCCTCTATTTACCCCTCTACCTCCCTCTATTTACCCCTCTACCTCCCTCTATCTACCCCTCTACCTCCCTCTATCTACCCCTCTACCTCCCTCTATTTACCCCTCTACCTCCCTCTATTTACCCCTCTACCTCCCTCTATCCCTCTACCCCTCTACCTCCCTCTATCTACCTCCCTCTATCTTCTACCTCTACCCCTCTCCCTCTATCTACCCCTCTACCTCCCTCTATTTACCCCTCTACCTCCCTCTATTTACCCCTCTACCCCCTCTACCTCCCTCTATCTACCCCTACCCCCTCTACCCCCTCTACCTCTACCTCCCTCTATCTACCCCTCTACCTCCCTCTATCTACCCCTCTACCTCCCCCCTCTATCCCTACCCCTCTACCTCCCTCTATTTACCCCTCTATCCCTCTACCCCTCTACCTCCCTCTTTACCCCTCTACCTCCTCTATCTCTCTACCTACCCCCTCTATTTACCCCTCTACCTCCCTCTATTTACCCCTCTACCTCCCTCTATTTACCCCTCTACCTCCCTCTATTTACCCCTCTACCTCCCTCTCTACCCCTCTACCTCCCTCTCTATTTACCCCTCTACCTCCCTCTATTTACCCCTCTACCCCTCCCTCTATTTACCCCTCTACCTCCTCCCTCTATTTACCCCTCTACCTCCCTCTCCCCTCCCTCTATTTACCCCTCTACCTCCCTCTATTTACCCCTCTACCTCCCTCCCTCTATTTACCCCTCTACCTCCCTCTATTTACCCCTCTACCTCCCTCTATTTACCCCTCTCTACCCCTCCCTCTATTTACCCCTCTACCTCCCTCTATTTACCCCTCTACCTCCCTCTATTTACCCCTCTACCTCCCTCTATTTACCCCTCTACCTCCCTCTATTTACCCCTACCCCCTCTATTTACCTCCCTCTATTTACCCCTCTACCTCCCTCCCTCTATTTACCCCTCTACCTCCCTCTATTTACCCCTCTACCTCCCTCTATTTACCCCTCTACCTCCCTCTATTTACCCCTCTACCTCCCTCTCTACCTCCCCCTCTACCTCTCTATTTACCTCCCTCTACCTCCCTCTATTTACCCCTCTACCTCCCTCTATTTACCCCTCTACCTCCCTCTATTTACCCCTCTACCTCCCTCTATTTACCCCTCTACCTCCCTCTATCTACCCCCTCTATTTACCCCTCTACTCTATTTACCCCTACCTCTACCTCCCTCTATTTACCCCTCTATCCCTTACCCCTCTACCTCCCTCTATTTACCCCTCTACCTCCCTCCCTCTATTTACCCCTCTACCTCCCTCTATCTACCCCCTCTACCTCCCTCTCTATTTACCCCTCTACCTCCCTCTATTTACCCCTCTACCTCCCTCTATTTACCCCTACTCCTCCCTCTATTTACCCCTCTACCTCCCTCTATTTACCCCTCTACCTCCCTCTATTTACCCCTCTACCTCCCTCTATTTACCCCTCTACCTCCCTCTATTTACCCCTCTACCTCCCTCTATTTACCTCCCTCTCTACCTCCCTCTCTACCCCTTACCCCCTCTACCTCCCTCTACTCCCTCTACCCCTCTACCTCCCTCTATTTACCCCTCTACCTCCCTATCTACCCCTCTACCTCCTCTATTTACCCCTCCCCCTCTATTTACCCCTCTACTATCTACCCTCTACCCCCTCCCTCTATCTACCCCTCTACCTCCCTCTATTTACCCCTCTACCTCCCCCTCTCTATTCTACCCTCTATTTACCCCTCTACCTCCCTCTATTTACCCCTCTACCTCCCTCTATTTACCCCTCTACCCCTCCCTCTATTTACCCCTCTACCTCCCTCTATTTACCCCTCTACCTCCCTCTATTTACCCCTCTACCTCCCTCTATTTACCCCTCTACCTCCCTCTATTTACCCCTCTACCTCCCTCTATTTACCCCTCTATTTACCCCTCTACCCCTCCCCCTCTATCCCTACCCCCCCTCTACCTCCCTCTATTTACCCCTCTCTACCTCCCCCTCTATTTACCCCTCTACCTCCCTCTATTTACCCCTCTACCTCCCTCTATCTATTTACCCCTCTACCTCCCTCTATCCCTACCCCTCTACCTCCCTCTATTTACCCCTCTACCTCCCTCTATCCCTTACCCCCTCTACCTCCCTCTATTTACCCCTCTACCTCCCTCTATTTACCCCTCTACCTCCCTCTATTTACCCCTACCCCCTCTACCTCCCTCCCTCTATTTACCCCTCTACCTCCCTCTATTTACCCCTCTATCCCTCTACCCCTCTACCTCCCTCTATTTACCCCTCTACCTCCCTCTATTTATACCCCTCTACCTCCCTCTATTTACCCCTCTACCTCCCTCTATTTACCCCTCTACCCCTCTCCTCCCTCTATTCTACCCCTCTACCTCCCTCTATTTACCCCTCTACCTCCCTCTATTTACCCCTCTACCTCCCTACCCCTCTCCTCCCTCTATTTACCCCTCTACCTCCCTCTATTTACTACCCCTCTACCTCCCTCTATTTACCCCTCTACCTCCCTCTATTTACCCCTCTACCTCCCTCTATTTACCCCTCTACCTCCCTCTACCTCCCTCTATCTACCCCTCTACCTCCCTCTATTTACCCCTCTACCTCCCTCTATTTACCCCTCTACCTCCCTCTATTTACCCCTCTACCTCCCTCTCCATTCTACCTCCCTCTACCTCCCTCCCTCCTCCCCTCTCCATACCCCTCTACCTCCCTCTATTTACCCCTCTACCTCCTTCTCGTTCGCATTCTCACTCGAGTATCAATTCAATTCAATTCAATTCAGAAGTTTCAAAACAATAAAGACATTACACATGTCATATTATATATATATATATATATATATATATATACAGTGTTTTAACAATGTACAAATGGTAAAGGACACAATATAAAATAAATAAGCATAGATACGGGTTGTATTTACAATGGTGTGTGTTCTTCACTGGTTGCCCTTTTCTCGTGGCAACAGGTCACAAATATTGCTGCTGTGATGGCACACTGTGGAATTTCACCCAGTAGATATGGGAGATTGTCAAAATTTGATTTGTTTTTCGAATTCTTTGTGGATCCGTGTAATCTGAGGGAAATGTGTCTCTCTAATATGGTCATACATTGGGCAGGAGGTTAGGAAATGCAGCTCAGTTTCCACCTCATTTTGTGGGCAGTGGGCACCTAGCCTGTCTTTCTTGAGAGCCATGTCTGCCTACGGCAGCCTTTCTCAATAGCAAGGCTATGCTCACTGAGTCTATACATAGTCAAAGCTTTCCTTAATTTTGGGTCAGTCACAGTGGTCAGGTATTATGCCGCTGTGTACTCTCTGTGTAGGGCCAAATAGCATTCTAGTTTGCTCTGTTTTTTTGTTAATTCTTTCCAATGTGTCAAGTAATTATCTATTTATTAACTCATGATTTGGTTGGGTCTAATTGTGCTGCTGTCATGGGGCTCTGTAGGGTGTGTTTGTGTTTGTGAACAGAGCCCCAGGACCAGCTTGCTTAGGGGACTCTTCTCCAGGTTCATCTCTCTGTAGGTGATGGCTTTGTTGTGGAAGGTTTGGGAATCGCTTCCTTTTAGGTGGTTATATAATTTAACGTCTCTTTTCTGGATTTTGATAATTAGTGGGTATCGGCCGAATTCTGCTCTGCATGCATTATTTGGTGTTCTACGTTGTACACGGAGGATATTTTTGCAGAATTCTGCGTGCAGAGTATCTCTCTCTTGCTCTCTCTCTCTCTCTCTCTCTGTCTGTCTGTCTGTCTGTCTGTCTGTCTGTCTGTCTGTCTGTCTGTCTGTCTGTCTGTCTGTCTGTCTGTCTGTCTGTCTGTCTGTCTGTCTGTCTGTCTGTCTGTCTGTCTGTCTGTCTGTCTGTCTGTCTGTCTGTCTCTCTCTCTCTCTCTCTCTCTCTCTCTCTCTCTCTCTCTCTCTCTCTCTCTCTCTCTCTCTGTCTCTCTCTCTCCCTGCCTCTTTCTGTCTGTCTGTCTGTCTGTCTGTCTGTCTGTCTGTCTGTCTGTCTGTCTGTCTGTCTGTCTGTCTGTCTGTCTGTCTGTCTGTCTGTCTGTCTGTCTGTCTGTCTGTCTGTCTGTCTGTCTCTCTCTCTCTCTCTCTCTCTCTCTCTCTCTCTCTCTCTCTCTCTCTCTCTCTCTCTCTCTCTGCTCTGTCTGTGTCTGTCTGTCTGTCTGTCTGTCTGTCTGTCTGTCTGTCTGTCTGTCTGTCTGTCTGTCTGTCTGTCTGTCTGTCTGTCTGTCTGTCTGTCTGTCTGTCTGTCTGTCTGTCTGTCTGTCTGTCTGTCTGTCTCTCTCTCTCTCTCTCTCTCTCTCTGTCTGTCTGATTCTGTCTCTATCAAGCCCTTCTCTATCTGTTAATCTTTCTCTTTCCCTCTGTCTGTCTGATTCTCTCTCTGCCAAGCCCTTCTCTATCTGTTAATCTTTCTCTTTCTCTTTCTCTGCTCTGGGATAATGGACTGGTCTGTGGTATGACGCATGCAGCCGTGTCTCCAGAGGGATTACACGCAGGAAGACAGGCAGGCAGGCAGGCAGGCAGATGAAGAGAGACAGACTTATGAAAAGAGACAGACAGACATGTAAGCAGGAAGGCAGAAGATCAAACAGACAGACAGACCAATACAAACAACAACGACAGACAGCTAGGACCAGTAGTTACATATTCAGCTTCAACCTGCATCTGGATCAAAGGGTTTATTAATGTCCTCTAGTCATTGTCACCATAACACCTCCTAGTCACAAACATACAGACCCTTTGTGCTGTATACGGCAAGGTGTTATTGTCTGCTGTCCTATGATATTATGTTCTGTGTATTGTTGCTGAACATTTCAGAAAATGCAGAGCTAAACTCATAAGCTCATCCAAAACACTGAGGATTTTACCAGATGTCACGCCTTGGTCATTGTATCTTGTGTTTTTGTTATATGTTTGGGTAGGCCAGGGTGTGACATGGGTTTATATGTTGTATTTCGTATTGGGGTTTGTATTAATTGGGAGTGTGTATTATTAGGGGTGTGTCTAGTTAGGCTTGGCTGCCTGAGGCGATTCCTAATTGGAGTCAGCTGATTCTAGTTGTCTCGGATTGGGAACCGTATTTAGGTAGCTTGAGTGCGCGTTGTATTTCGTGGGTGATTGTACCTGTCTTAGTGTTAGTCACCAGATAGGCTGTATTAGTTTCACTCGTTTGTTGTTTTTGTATTTTCAGTTATTTCATGTACCGCATTATTCTTCATTAAAAGTCATGAGTAACCTACACGCTGCATTTCGGTCTGACTCTCTACAAACAACAGACGAACAACATTACACCAGAATGATGAATATATTGAAAAGCCTTTATAGTTATGGCATATCCAACGATGGAAATGCTTTAAAGGCCCAGTGCAGTCAAAAATTAGATTTCCAGTGTTTTGTATATATTTCCACTGTGAAATATATACAACACTGTGAAATATATACAACACTGTGGAATATATACAACACTGTGAAATATATACAACACTGTGAAATATACAACACTGTGAAATATATACAACACTGTGAAATTGTAAAACACTGTGAAATTGTAAAACACTGTGAAATTGTCAAAAAAAAGTATGACAATGCTATTTTACATTACATCATTACATTTAAGTCATTTAGCAGACGCTCTTATCCAGAGCGACTTACAAATTGGTGCATTCACCATGACATCCAGTGGGACAGTCACTTAACAATAGTGCATCTAAAACTTAGGGGGTGGGGTGAGAGGGATTACTTAACCTATCCTAGGTATTCCTTAAAGAGGTGGGGTTTCAGGTGTCTCCGGAAGGTGGTGATTGACTCCGCTGTCCTGGCGTCGTGAGGGAGTTTGTTCCACCATTGGGGGGCCAGGGCAGCGAACAGTTTTGACTGGGCTGAGCGGGAGCTGTACTTCCTCAGTGGTAGGGAGGCGAGCAGGCCAGAGGTGGATGAACGCAGTGCCCTTGTTTGGGTGTAGGGCCTGATCAGAGCCTGGAGGTACTGAGGTGCCGTTCCCCTCACAGCTCCGTAGGCAAGCACCATGGTCTTGTAGCGGATGCGAGCTTCAACTGGAAGCCAGTGGAGAGAACGGAGGAGCGGGGTGACGTGAGAGAACTTGGGAAGGTTGAACACCAGACGGGCTGCGGCGTTCTGGATGAGTTGAAGGGGTTTAATGGCACAGGCAGGGAGCCCAGCCAACAGCGAGTTGCAGTAATCCAGACGGGAGATGACAAGTGCCTGGATTAGGACCTGCGCCGCTTCCTGTGTGAGGCAGGGTCGTACTCTGCGGATGTTGTAGAGCATGAACCTACAGGAACGGGCCACTGTAAAAGCTGTTTGGAAAGACTGTGTTATAATTTCAGGCTGTTTTGGTGGGAGGGAGTTTTGTCCTTAAACGGTGACATCACCATGTGGTAAATTAGTTAATAGACCAATAAGAAAGAGGATTCCAAATATCTCTGCCAATAACAGCTAATTATCAGTTTCCCCTCCTCACTCAGACCACTCCCAGACAGTCCTAGCAAAAGTCTTGCTTGGGAAATTGCCCTTTGCTAAGAAGCTATTTTTGTTTCTTTTTGACCATTTGAAAACAATCCTATTCTGTCTCCAGTATTCCATGAACAGCTCCTTAGTTTTTTTTACATTGAGGGAAGGGTTATTTTCCTGGCACCACTCTGCCAGGGCTCCAACCTCCTCCCTGTAGGTTTTCTCGTCTTTGTTGGTAATCAGGCCTGGCATTGCTGTGACGTCAGCAAACTTGACGATTTAGTTGGAGTCGTGCCCAACCATACAGTCATGGGTGAACAGGAAGTACAGGAGGGGGCTGAGCACACACCCCTGTGGGGCCCCCGTGTTGAGGATCAGTGTGGCAGAGGTGTTGTTGCCTATCCTCACCACCTGGGGTCGGCCCGTCAGGAAGTCTAGGACCCAGTTGCACAGGGAGGAGTTCTGACCCAGGGCCATAAGCTTAGTGACGAGCTTGGAGGTCACTATGGTGTTGAGAGCAGAGCTGTAGTCGATGAGCAGCATTCTCACATAGATATTCCTCTTGTCCAGGTAGGATAGGGTGGCGTGCAGTGCAACAATGATGTTGAGGCGGTATTCAAATTGTGGTGTGTCCAGGGTGTCGGCAAGGTGGAGGTAATATGAGCTGTTTTACTCACGTTACTCACTCTGGATGACATCACTCATCTCCCATTACTGGTGACTTACTGATGGTCAGGTGACCCTTTGACTTGTGTACCATTTGAGGATGTCATAGAAAATAAGTGGGCGTGGCCAGATCTCATCCAACGACATGTATAGTATTTTGAGGCAATGATGACTGATGATGACTGAGGAATATGACATTGCTGTATATTTACAGTAAAACTGCAGACTTCCTGTAGAGGCTATATGATGTGATGCAATATGAACAATCACCCTTCAGCCTGTTCCCTTTCTCTTTTAGTCATTAGCTGAGCTTCACCTTACAATTGTGGCCTACAGCTTTTCTCATAAATGGTGTGTGAAGGGGGCGATTATGTGGTTGTGGTGTGTGTGTGTGTGTGTGTGTGTGTGTGTGTGTGTGTGTGTGTGTGTGTGTGTGTGTGTGTGTGTGTGTGTGTGTGTGTGTGTGTGTGTGTGTGTGTGTGTGTGTGTGTGTGTGTGTGTGTGTGTGTGTGTGTGTGTGTGTGTGTGTGTGTGTGTGTGTGTGTGTGTGTGTGTGTGTGTGTGTGTGTGCGTGCGTGCGTGTGTGTATGTACGTGTCTGTGTCTGTGTGCAGTGGGTATCATAACTATACAACCCCACACATTTTGTTGAGTTAGAAAGTGGGATTGAAATAGATTTTTGTCATTTTCTACACAAAAAGTAAAAAGAGAGTTCTACAAATGAATATAATTTAAATAACTAAAATATAGTTGTTGCACAAGTATTCACCCCCTTTGTTTAGGCAAGGTAAATTAGTTCAGGAGTAAAATTTGCTTTAACAAAACACATAATAAATTATGTGAAAGGGAACAGGCTGAAGGGTGATTGTTCATATTGCATCACATCATATAGCCTCTACAGGAAGTCTGCAGTTTTACTGTAAATATACATGCATCCTGAATGCAACAAGGCAATAAAGTAATACCGCAGAAAAACATGCATTCTGAATGCAACTAGGCACTAAAGTAATACCGCAGAAAAACATGCATCCTGAATGCAACAAGGCACTAAAGTAATACCGCAGAAAAACATGCATTCTGAATGCAACTAGGCACTAAAGTAATACCGCAGAAAAACATGCATCCTGAATGCAACAAGGCACTAAAGTAATACCGCAGAAAAACATGCATCCTGAATGCAACAAGGCACTAAAGTAATACCGCAGAAAAACATGCATCCTGAATGCAACAAGGCACTAAAGTAATACCGCAGAAAAACATGCATCCTGAATGCAACAAGGCACTAAAGTAATACCGCAGAAAAACATGCATCCTGAATGCAACAAGGCACTAAAGTAATACCGCAGAAAAACATGCATCCTGAATGCAACAAGGCACTAAAGTAATACCGCAGAAAAACATGCATCCTGAATGCAACAAGGCACTAAAGTAATACCGCAGAAAAACATGCATCCTGAATGCAACAAGGCACTAAAGTAATACCTCAGAAAAACATGCATCCTGAATGCAACAAGGCACTAAAGTAATACCTCAGAAAAACATGCATCCTGAATGCAACAAGGCACTAAAGTAATACCGCAGAAAAACATGCATCCTGAATGCAACAAGGCACTAAAGTAATACCTCAGAAAAACATGCATCCTGAATGCAACAAGGCACTAAAGTAATACCTCAGAAAAACATGGCAAAGGATATGTACTTTTTGGCCTAAATGAGGCCAAGAAGTGGGGCGGCAGGTAGCCCAGTGGTTAGAGCGTTGGGCTAGTAACCGGAAGGATGATAGATTGAATCACTGAGCTGACAAGGTAAATATCTGTCGTTCTACCAATGAACGTGGCAGTTAATCCACTGTTTCTAGGTCATCATTGTATATAAGAATTTGTTCTTAAACTGACTTGCCTAGTTAAATAAGATTTTTTTTTAAATGCAAAGCCTTATGTTTGGGGCAAATCCAACACAGCACATCACTGAGGAACTGCCTACTTATTTTCCAGCATGGTGGTGGCTGCATCATGATATGGTTATGCTTGACATTGGCAAAGACTGGGGAGTTTTTCTGGATTAAAATAAATGGGACTGAGCGAAGCACAGGAAAAATGCTAGTGGAAAACCTGCTTCAGTCTGCCTTACACCAGACACTGGAAAATGAATTAACCTTTCAGCAGGACAATAAACTACAACACAAGGACAAATCTACAGTGGAGTTGTTTACCAAGAATTCCGTTCATGTTCCTGAGCAGCCAAGTTACAGTTTTGATTTAAGTCTGCTTGACAGTCTATGACAAGATCCCCTACACTTTGACAGAGCTTAAAGGATTTTGAATAGTATAATGGAGAAATATTGCACAATCCAGGTGTGCAACGCTCTTAAAGACTTACCTAGTAAGACTCTGTAATTGCTAGTAAGACAGCTGTAATTTCTTTTTAACATGTATTGACTCAGGAGCGTGAAAACGTATCTAATCAAGGCATATTACTGTTTATTTTTAATTTGTCTTTTTTTATATAAAGTACCAGGGGCTCCCAGGTGACGCAGTGATCTAAGACACTATAGCTCAGTACAAGAGGTGTCACTGCAGTACCTGGTTCGAATCCAGGCTGCATCACATCTGGCTGTGATTTGATGTCCCATAGGGTGGCGCTCAATTGGCCCAGCATCGTCTGGATTCGCCAGGGTAGGCAGTCTTTGTAAATAAGAATTTGTTCTTAATTGACTTACCTAGTTACATTTTAAAAAGTTTAGACACACCTACTCGTTGAAGGGTTTTTCTCTTCTTTTTTTTTACTAGTTTCTACATCAAAACTAGGAAATAACACATATGGAATCATATAGTAACCAAAAAAGTGTGAAACAAATCAAAATATATTTTAGATTTTAGATTCTTCAAAGTCTCCACCCTTTGCCTTGATGACAGCTTTGTACACTCGTGGCATTCTCTAAACCAGCCTCATGAGGAACGCTATTCCAACAGTCTTGAAGGAGTTCCCACTATGCTGAGCTCTTGTTGGCTGCTTTTCCTTCACTCTGCAGTCCGACATATCCCAGACCATCTCAACTGGGTTGAGGTGAAATGATTGTGAAGGCCAGGTCATCTGATACAGCACTCCATCACTCTCATTGGTCAAATAGCCTGGAGGTGTGTTTTTGGTCATTGTCCTGTTGAAAAACAAATGATAGTCCCACTAAGCGCAAATCAGATGGGATGGCGTATCGCTACGGAATGCTGTGGTAGCCATGCTGGTTAAGTGTGTCTTGAATTCTATATAAATCACTGACAGTGTCACCAGCAAAGCACCACCACACCATCACACCTCCTCCTCCATGCTTCACGGTGGGAACCACACATGCGGAGATCATCCGTTCAACTACTCTGTGTCTCACAAAGACACGGCGGTTGCAACCAAAGATCTCAAATTTGGACTCATCAGACCAAAGGACACATTTCCACCGGTCTAATGTCCATTGCTCGTGTTTCTTGGCCCAAGCAAGTCTCTTCTTATTATTGGTGTTCTTTAGTAGTGGATTCTTTGTAGCAATTCGACCATGGAGAACTAATTCACGCAGTCTCCTCTGAACAGTTGATTTTGAGATGTGTCTGTTACTTGAACTCTGTGAAGCATTTATTTGGACTGCAATCTGAGGTGCAGTTAACTCTAATTAACTTATCCTCTGCAGCAGAGGTAACTCGGGGTCTTCCTTTCCTGAAGAAAATGTAAAAGTTCTTGAAATTTTCCGGATTGGCTGACCTCATGTCTTTAAGTGATGATGGACTGTCATTTCTTTTTGCTTATTTGAGCTGTTCTTGCCATTATATGGACATGGTCTTTTACCAAATAGGGCTATCTTCTGTATACCCCCCTACCTTGTCACAACACAACTGATTGGCTCAAATGCATTAAGAAGGAAAGACATTTCATAAATTAACTTTTAACAAGGCACACCTGTTAATTGAAATGCATTCCAGGTGATTACCTCATGAAGCTGGATGAGAAAATGGCAAGAGTGTGCAAAGCTGTCATCAAGGCAAATTTGAAGAATCTCAAATATAAAATGTATTTAAAACTTTTTGGGTTACTACTTGATTCCATATGTGTTATTTCATAGTTTTGATGTCTTATTATTATTCTACAATGTATAAAATAGTAAAAATACAGAAAAACACTTGAATGAGTAGGTGTTCTCAAACTTTTGACTGGTACTATATATATAGATATATATATATTTTTTTTTTTTTTCACTTTGACATTCCAGAGTATTTTGTTTAGATAGTTGACCAAAAAAAGACCATTAAATCAATTTAAATCCCACTTTGTAACACAATCAAATGTGAAGAAATCCAACGGGGGTTATGATAGGCACTGTATGTGTCTGAGTGTGTGTCTATGTCTGTGGAAGTGTCTTTGTGTGTGTGATCAGCGAGGCCTCTCACCATTAGTATTGTTTGTTTGTGGATGAGAGCTTGACGCACATTCTCACGACGACAGCGATCGTCTGCCAAAGTCAACAAACAGAGACAGAACCGCACTAATTACCAGTGAAGAATAGTTCCTCTATCCTCCCAGAGATTATACTCTCACACAAAGGGCCTTTTAAAAGAGTGTAGATGGGGGTCAGCCACAGAGGGGTCAACCCCAAGGAAATTGCCTTTCAGTGGGGCCAGAGGCTAAAACCACATACACACACAAACAGTCAGTAAACCAGGTGTATGGATTGCCCTTATCATGTTTTCTGGGAGATTTGAGGCTTTGGCTGTGCTCACACCCTGAGTGTCATGTTCAAACACACAATGTATTCTCACCAACAGTATTTACCAGCTTTACAGGTACTTCTGACCTCTGATCCTGTTGCTGGGATACTTGGAATGTCCTTACCCCATTGAAGTTGAAATATATAATGGTTAACGTAAGGGTTAAGGTTATGTTTAGGTAAGGTTTATGGTTATGGTTATAGTTAATGTTAGGGTTAGGGTACGGGTAGGGTTTAAGGCTAGGGCTAGGATTTAAGGTAGGAACGTCCCAATGATCCTGGATAGGACTAATCTATAAAACAACTGCTGAGATCATACACCAAACACCCCAATTAATTCAATAGCCTTTATACATTTGACATTTTGTAGAGCATAAGTGTAACGTGAGCAGTGTGTTAGGGTGTAAAGCCAGAATAGCAGAAGAACAATCCAGGCCATGTCTCTATTGTTCAAACACAATGAGGTTAGAATTTCTCACCACATTATTACATCCAACAGCTATGTGGATGTGACGTACAACAAGGAGAGTGGTATTTCCAAACACCATTTATTACAGAAGTCTTAGTTCAAATGATGGATGAAATGCCACAGTAAATAATGTCACGGTTTGTAAAAACAAAAGTATTGTTTCATTGTGTCGTGCATTTCTTTGTGCTTATGCTGATCCAATGTGACCTTTGAAAACCAAGTAGTTCACGTGTGAGAGACCAAACAACAGTGATACTGTTTGTGTTTTGTTCTCATCCCTATCAGCACATACCAAGACAGAGGCATTGCTATTGGCTAGAAAAGCAGGAAGTAACAATAAAATAAAAGACAAACTAGCAAAACATGGCTGATAAGTGTGTTTGTAAGTAAACAGTGATAGGTGACATTCAAGACAAAACAGTGTTGACTTTGGATATCGCTCAACGTCAGTGTTTGTGTTTGAAAGAGTGGTGGTCTTTGCTCTCCTGACTATGAATGACAACACATCAGACCCAATCAACCAACTGCCTAAGGGGTCACACACACACACATTGACCCTGAGTACTGATGTATGAAGGCTGTTTGGAGAGTGCAGTGAACAATTGCCCTTGCCAATACACTCAGGGGCTTATTGGCAGATAACCCTTTAGCACATGAATCAGCAAGAATGTGTGTGTGTGTGTGTGTGTGTGTGTGTGTGTGTGTGTGTGTGTGTGTGTGTGTGTGTGTGTGTGTGTGTGTGTGTGTGTGTGTGTGTGTGTGTGTGTGTGTGTGTGTGTGTGTGTGTGTGTGTGTGTGTGTGTGTGTGTGTGTGTGTGTGTGTGTGTGTGTGTGTGTGTGTGTGTGTGTGTGTGTGTGTGTGTGGAGCTTTCTTTCCATTAAAAATTATAATTATGTTTTTCAGGTCATATGTGATCATAAGTGCAAGGGTAGTCCACAGAGCACAGTCCCAGCTCCCTTTCCATTAAAAATTATAAATTATGTTTTTGCAGGTCATATGTGATCATCTGCTAACCTGCCAGTTTGGTGCTGTATTGTGGGAAGATATTTTGTCCATTTCTTCATTCTGAGCACAGTCCCAGCAATGCCCATCCTTCCTCTAGCAATGGGGAATGTAAAACCCCAAACAGCAAACAATTTTAGATCCAAATGTATTATAATAATATATGACCATTTCAAATGTTCATAAATGACCAGCATGGTCAAATAATATCAGAACAGTTGAAACTGGAGCAGCAGCACAGTCAGGTGGACAGTCATGTCAGGTGCATACATTCTTAGAGAGAGCATATGGGGGTGGTCCTCTTCCGGGATCAAACCCAAATGTTCATAAATGACCAGCATGGTTGAATAATAGTAAGGCAAACAGTTGAAACTGCAGGAGCATGCCAGGTGGACTGGGGACAGCAACTGAGCTAGTCAGTCTGGGCCCAGGCCAGTTTGGAGCAGCAGCATCCAGGTGGACTGGGGACTTTCATGTCAGGGGCTAGTCCTGGGGCAGTCTGGCATGGTTGAATAATAGTAAGGCAGAACAGTTTTCACATAAAAAATGCAAAGTATACATCTGCTACACCTGCCAGTTTGGTGCTGTATTGTGGGAAGATATTTTGGGGTGCTTGGCATTTCTTCATTCTGACTAAGTATCCTATAAGCAACATTTGAGCCACATCACAAGGAAATCAATGCAATTGAAAACCATCATAAAATGCCATAAATCTCCATTTGAAATGATAGGACTTGTCTTGTGTGGCCCCAGCATAACCCTAACAATGGTCAATCAAAAAGAGATCCTAACAGCACACAGTTCACACCTTCAAACCTGGTCTCCCAAAATGCCGGTCCCTCTCTCTCGGGTCAAGCTGTAAGAGTCACATAACCAGGGATATGTCAAACAGACACAGACACAACCACAACTTTAACATGCAAAGCTGTGACATATACAAATGGAGCTGGAGCATTTGACATTTAACTGAGCAAACAAAGACAGTATAAGAGAAGTGTGCAGTGTGGTTGGCTGTCAGGATGCTTTGCATCCAGTTTGCATTCCTCTATCATAGGAAAGTAGAGTTTGGGAGGGGTAGACTCCATCCCTCTATTGTGGTGGGGCGTAAAATTTAAGCACTCCCACTCTTCCCCCCCATCTCTCTCTCTCTCTCTCTCTCTCTCTCTCTCTCTCTCTCTCTCTCTCTCTCTCTCTCTCTCTCTCTCTCTCTCTCTCTCTCTCTCTTATCCCACCTTCTGTCTATCACACTTGGCCTCTGTCTGTCATTCTCATTCTCTGAATACTTCTCTCTATCTATCTCACTCTCTCTCTGTGTCTTCTTGTCTATGGATGGTTGATTCATTTTCACCTCTCATAATCTGTGTCACAAGTGTGTTTCAACCACTATGTTATCAGGGAGCACAAAGGGATGTTTAGTCCCCAAGTGTTTGTATGTTCATGCTATTATATTGCATTACAGTATCATTGCACTTTATGTCTGATGTCTGTTCTTGTGCAATGCAATTACTCTTATTTCTCTGACTCTTATGTGACTGTTAATGTAGTGGCGTAATTATTTGCTAAGCAAAGATTACCTCATTGCGCCTCCTTGGTATTGTATTCTACTCTATTCTATGCTATTTTATTATATAACTGATTACAGTTATACCCAGGCTATTGTCAGGAATTAGTGGGTATACCCGAGTCATGGTAAGAGTTGTAAAAGTCCTCTGTGTTCCTCTCAGGGCTGTGTCGGCTGAGTGTCTCTCCCTGAGCGGGGGAGTATGACACCTCTGCAGGGGTACCCCCTAATTACTGTCAAGGCCTTTTTCATGATGCTGTGGCTCCTTGTGTGAAGATTAGAAATAGACTACTAAACCACCTAGAATGTTGGGTGCTTTCCAGTACTAAGTACAGTACACACCCTCAATAGCATAAATCAGACAGACAGAGATGACAGATATTTCAATGTACCACAACATCAATCAAAGGTAGAGACACAGAGAGAAAAGAGAAATGACAACTATGTTGTTTGTCAAGTAGCATAAATCAAGAGTTGTGTGGACGTTAAAAGAAGAGGAATGAGGCCCAGTAGGAATGAAGGCCATCTGTTTGGAGGCTCAGTAGTATAACTCTGTAGTTACTGCCACGTAAGGAAATGAGAAAGGACAGATACAGTGGGGCAAAAAAGTATTTAGTCAGCCACCAATTGTGCAAGTTCTCCCACTTAAAAAGATGAGAGAGGCCTGTAATTTTCACCATAGGTACACTTCAACTATGACAGAAAAAATGAGGGGGAAAAATCCAGAAAATCACATTATGGTGTAAAATTAATATTTGGTCAATAACAAAAGTTTATCTCAATACTTTGTTATATACCCTTTGTTGGCAATGACAGAGGTCAAACGTTTTCTGTAAGTCTTCACAAGGTCGTCACACACTGTTGCTGGTATTTTGGCCCATTCCTCCATGCAGATCTCCTCTAGAGCAGTGATGTTTTGGGGCTGTTGCTGGGCAACACGCACTTTCAACTCCCTCCAAAGATTTTCTATGGGGTTGAGATCTGGAGACTGGCTAGGCCACTCCAGGACCTTGAAATGCTTGTTACGAAGCCACTCCTTCGTTGCCCGGGCGGTGTGTTTGGGATCATTGTCATGCTGAAAGACCCAGCCATGTTTCATCATCAATGCCCTTGCTGATGGAAGGAGGTTTTCACTCAAAATCTCATGATACATGGCCCCATTCATTCTTTCCTTTACACGGATCAGTCGTCCTGGTCCCTTTGCAGAAAAACAGCCCCAAAGCATGATGTTTCCACCCCCATGCTTCACAGTAGGTATGGTGGTCTTTGGATGCAACTCAGCATTCTGTGTCCTCCAAACACAACGAGTTGAGTTTTTACCAAAAAGTTATATTTTGGTTTCATCTGACATTATAACATTCTCCCAATTTTCTTCTGGATCATCCAAATGCTCTCTAGCAAACTTCAGACGGGCCTGGACATGTACTGGCTTAAGCAGGGGGACACGTCTGGCACTGTAGGATTTGAGTCCCTGGCGGCATAGTGTTTTACTGATGGTTGGCTTTGTTACTTTGGTCCCAGCTCTCTGCAGGTCATTCACTAGGTCCCCCCGTGTGGTTCTGCGATTTTTGCTCACCGTTCTTGTGATCATTTTGACCCCACGGGGTGAGATCTTGTGTGGAGCCCCAGATTGAGGGAGATTATCAGTGGTCTTGTATGTCTTCCATTTCCTAATAATTGCTCCCACAGTTGATTTATTCAAACCAAGCTGCTTATCTATTGCAGATTCAGTCTTCCCAGCCTGGTGCAGGTCTACAATTTTGTTTCTGGTGTCCTTTGATAGCTCTTTGGTCTTGGCCATAGTGGAGTATGGAGTGTGACTGTCTGAGGTTGTGGACAGGTGTCTTTTATACTGATAACAAGTTCAAACAGGTGCCATTAATACAGATAACGAGTGGAGGACAGAGGAGCTTCTTAAAGAAGAAGTTACAGGTCTGTGAGATGCAATCTTGCTTGTTTGTAGTTGAGCAAAAAATTATTTTCCACCATCATTTGCAAATAAATTCATTAAAAATCCTACAATGTGATTTTCTGAATTTTTTTTCTCATTTTGTCTGCCATAGTTGAAGTGTACCTATGATGACAATTACGGGCCTCTCTCATCTTTTTAATTGGGAAAACTTGCACAATTGGTGGCTGACTAAATACTTTTTTACCCCACTGTATTCATTATAGAGGTTTAATATTGTTTCAAAGTCTTTTCTAATATCTGCCTCTCATAAAGAAACAGTCTGAGAAATGTGTGACTGTGCAGACAGAACTCTGCAGGGGCGTGTAAGAGATAAGAGACTAGTCAGACATTCACTATAAATCAACTTGGACATTTACTGCTAAGCTTTTAGATAACACTAAAACTCTTGTTTATATAGCTGTGTAAGTATGGTTTTGGTCACGTGAGTAGAAGGTAATGAGGTAGGCAGTGACATCACAGGGGGTTGACTACAAGCATGATAAAAGCAGCTTGGGACCTTTTCTGTTTTGCAGAACTTACTCGGAAACATGGGTGCTATGTTCCTGTTGTCAACTTCTGTCTGGAATTGCATTAATAAAGGTTTTTGAATTATTTAGTTAAAGATATTGTCTGAATGCTAATTTCACCAATGATTGACAAGGAACAAGGAATGAACCCCAACAAAATCTAGAGAGGAACCAGGCTCCGATGAGTGGCCAGTCCTCTTCTGGCTGTGCCAGGTGGAGATTATAAGACAACATGGCCATTAAGGCCAGATTGTTCTCAAGATGTTTAAACGTTCATAGATGACCAGCAGGGTCAAATAATACTCACAGTGTTATAGATGGTGCAACAGCACCTCAGGAGAAAATGTCAGTTGGCTGAATGTTGAAAAAGTGTGAGTGCATTTGTGCATGTGTGCATATTGCAGCAAACCAAATGCAGAGCCACTCAGTCCACGCTCTCACGATCCAATTTCTCTCTTCCTGTCCTCTCGCCTCTCTCACCTTCCTTCTTTCTCTGATACCCTCCTCCTCTACCATCTCCATCTAGGCTACATCTCTCTTATTCTCTCTCCTTCCCTCCCCCCTCTACTCCTCTCTTATCTTTTTTTATCCACCCCTCCCTCTCTCACACCTCTTATTTGCTCTCTCTTTCCCTCCCCATTCACTGTTATATTATTCCCTACCCCCTGCTCTGCTCAAGTGCATGCCATTTTGTGTGTGTGTTTGTGTTTATACAATGGGTGGGTCTAGTCCTGAATGCTGATTGGTTAAAACCGCATTCCAGCCTGTGTGTATTCGACAAGTTACCACTCGCTAAATATATGACATTAAAATGACTATTTACTCTGTTCCATCTGACTGCGCAATCCACTCACAGTCTCATCAGCCCAGCCAAGCAATTTAGAAACTTGATCTCCATTACAAAAAGCATTTAGACATTATCTCAAATTTCTTTTACACAAACATTTAGTTTTCAACAGCCGAGATGTGTATAAACCTTGCTGTCTGTCTCTCCAATATTTGCAACATTGTTTCAATATTCAAATTCGATCTCCAGCTGTCCCATAGTAATGAACTTGTTGGGAGTCAGGAAGAGACAGACAGACAGGCAACGTTTCCCAGCCAGTCGAAATCATGAATCAGCTACCATCATTTGTATAAATATACACAAAGAAATGTAAATTGAAAAAAAAGGTAAAATTAAACGAAGTACAGCAAGTTTGCAGTCTTTCCAGCTTCAGTTTAAAGTGATTGTGCTTGCTGGGTTGTTGGCTATCTCCTTTGAACAACAGTGTCCTGACGAGTGAGCATGTTTTCTAATCCAGGCGAAATCGAGCTTGTGTGCCCTACCACTTCATGGCTCAGCCGTTATTTCTCCTAGACGTTTCCACTTCACAATACCAGCACCTACAGTTGACCGGGGCAGCTCTAGCTGGGCAGAAATTTGACGAACTGACTTGTTGGAAAGGTGGCATCCAAGGTGGTCCCACATTGAAAGTCACTGAGCTCTTCAGTAAGGCCATTCTACTGCCAATGTTTGTCTATGGAGATTGCATGGCTGTGTGCTAGATTTTATACACCTATCAGCAGCGGGTGTGGCTGAAATAGTGGAATCAACTTATTAGAAGGGGTGTCCATGTACTTTTGTATATATAGTGTACATGTCAATACATACACATAAAAACATGGTCACATGGGGGAGAGGCGTTGTGCCGTGAGGTGTTGCTTTATTTGTTTTTTAAACCAAGTTTGAGGTTCACTTGCTCTATGTGAGATGAAATGGAGATCCATGCAATCATGGCTCTATATAATACTGTATGTTTTCTTGAATTAGTTCTGGACATGGGGACTGTGAAGAGACCCCATGTGACATGTATGGTGGGGTAAGTACAGTATGTCTGTCAGAGCTATATTTTTTAAACACATTGATATTGCTCACCAAAATAATAATTGATGCAATCAATCTCTCCTCTGCGTTGCGCCAAGAGAGACTGACATGCATAATGTTGACATTAGCCCTCTGACTACATTGAAGGGCAAGATGTGATGCTCTGTTCTGGGCCAACTGTAGCTTTTCTAGGTCCTTCTTTGCAGCACTTGACCATATCACAGAGCAATAGTCAAAATTAGATCAAACTAGAACCTGCAGGACTTGTTTGGTCGACTGCTGCACAGAAGAAATATCAGCACAGGGCAGAGAAGCACCAGATTGAACTTCACTGAGCTTACTAGAATTTTCACTAACACTGTCAACATTTCCCTTTACTGTAGAAATTGTGATCGAATCAATGCAAAATTAGCCACTTTGAAAGCAAAATACTCAAACAAAACAAACTATGCAACACAACCTATGCAAGAGATTTTGTTGTAGGCAGAGCGCATCGGAGTAGGATTCTAATTGCAATGACAGGCAGGCCCATTCTCTACATAGACCGGTGCGCCATATCCAATCAGAGCTGCTGTAGGCCTATATGCAAATAGACCATGGCCATACATGGATTTGTGCCATTAACTTTGAACTGGACTGTTTTACAGCATGAGCGGTCATGATTATTATAGGCTTGTTTTGAGATTAAAGCGAGAGCTGCATGTAGCCAAGTGTTCACATGTGTTCACGTGTTCATATTCTTTGCTAGTTAGTGAGTTATTAGCTAAGTTATAACTAACTTGTAGTCAGCAATGTGGGAGTGAATGCTTCCTACAAGAGCACAAACTTTGTTTGTGGGAGCCGGGTAAAGAGATTTTTTTTGTCTTAATGGGGCAGTGTTGTATTTTGAGACAGACTTGAATAAGCTAAATATCCAATAGGCAATGAGTAGCAAGCATACTTTGTCTGATTCTCTGTAATAATGGTATGGGAATCATTTTGCATTTTATTTTGTAAAGTAGTTTCTTGCATCAAACAATACAACAGAATTTGGATTTCCCAAAAGTTTGCTAAGAGCTGGCAGCAAGCTGATTGATCTGCTGTTAGAACCATTAAAGGATGCTTTACCATTCTTGTGTTGCGGAATGACTTTAGCTTCCCTCCAGGTCTGAGAACAAACACTTTTCTCCATGCTCAGATTAAAAATATGACAAGCAAGACTGGAAATATTGCCCACTACCATCCTCAGTAGCTTCCCATCTAAGTTGTCAATACCAGGTGGTTTCTCGTTATTGTTTGTTTATGTGTAACTTTGTGTTGTCACACTGCTTTGCTTTATCTTGGCCAGGTCGCAGTTGTAAATGAGAACTTGTTCTCAACTGGCCTACCTGGTTAAATAAAGTTGAAATAAATACAAAAATAAAAATTGATGGACTGCAATAATTTTTCCACCTCTCCTGTACTAACTTACATATTTCAAAATCACAATGTTTTTCTTTCATTATTATACATTTTATGCATGAATATGGTGGCTCACAGATTGTTGTTGGCATTTCATGTCTGAGTTTGCCCACTTTGCCAATGAATTAGCCATTCAAATAATTGCCAATATCAAAAGGTTTTGTGCTGAATGAGCCTTCTGATTCAATGAAAGAGTTTAATTAGTCTTTCTGCCCACAATTTCATTTAAAGTACTCCATCATACTTTATATCGTTTCTCTTAGTTCAGTAATACAGTTCCTTCTACTTTTTGTTCAGTTTAGTAATATAATTATAATATAGAATATAATTGCATGATGTGTGCAACAACAACAAAAAGGTTCAGAACCATTTTTGGTTTAACTTTTTCCGCGGAGGTAAGGAGAGGAAAGGCATCTTGAAAGTCGAGGGAGCGAACATAAACGCCGTGATGAGCGAGTGCCAACTCAAGCTCTGCTTTACATCAGCAGCTTGGGAGGAAACATCACGTGGTGACACATATTCCGGGACTGACGTCACCGTCCTCGTCTCTCAGCAACCTTCCCATTCGCACCGCGTCACCGCGCGCCAAGCCGCACGGTTGCCCAGCAACTTCAGTTTTGCGCTCGCGCCCGGCCTCGCGCCCCACTCGAAGCTCTGACGCGGGTGTGACGTCATTGAAATGTTGTCAATTTGTTATGGGAGGAGGAGTTTCCCCTTGAACACTGTGGATGTCCGCATTCCATAGGAGCTCACATGCAGACGGAGCAGGGCAGTGCAACAGCCGATTATATGACCTGCCAAGTCACCCTGTAAATAGTTCTTACTGGCACACTGTGCTGTACATTTCTGTACATATTTCGTTAAAAGAAAGATAATTAAAAAGTTATATGCTGTTTTATTATACTTTTCTCGTATTTTGTTTCTCGTAATATCCTTATGGAATGACTTGTACCTGCCTATGACAACCGATTGAAATGTGAGAGGTGTAACGTTACCGACATCCAAAACGGTAAGACACTGCAATGCTCTTATGATTGTAGTTTTATAATGGAAATGTATAATGATCGTTTTTTAAAATAGTTTTTATTTTATTTGTCCCAGATTTAGGCAGCCTATATGCGCCTTGCTGCCATTGAACTTTTAATTTAACACATAACAATTGTGTGTTGTGTTATAAAGGCCTACATTATCCATTGACTTCTCACATTTGGGCATGTTTATAGCTTGAATCCGGCGCTTATCAAATATAATGAATATGTTTAGTTCAGTAGGATAATTCAATTTAGTGCAAGATTGTACAGATGTGAAGGGATGTGGTCTATATTTAATACTTTTCTGCGTCATCATGGTGCAATGCAAATGTTAATTCAGAATCTTAATTGTTGATGAGCACGAATAGGCTACGCCTAGCTAAATGTGTAGCCTAATGATTAGGACTATAATTATAACGTTATTATCATTCGTTATAATAATACACTGATAATGTAATGCATTTGATAACACACTAATAATAGGCCTACAATAATAAAAACAAAAATAATAATGTCATTACGCATAGGCTTATGTGCATTTGATATTTACAATTTTGTATTTTGCGTCGCAGATAGCCAACTACACACAATTTGAATCCTATCCTTTGGAATAGTTCATCAGTGTGGCATCATGGTGATCGTAACGGAGAGAAGCCCGGGCTCCCAGCCCAACCATACTCATGGAAGGCCTTTACAGGTCGGCTTCTACGAGATCATCCGCACACTGGGGAAAGGAAACTTCGCTGTGGTCAAACTGGCAAGGCACAAAGTCACCAAAACACAGGTTAGCATCCCTGCCCTTTCATTAACAATGCTTTCATGTCATATTTTATTCCTTTCAAAATCACACAGACAGAACTCTTTTTTTTTTTAATTGATAGAATCATATCAGCCTCTCATATAGCATTTGTCCTAGATATAGTAGACCTACATACCCGTGTGTTTACAGTTTGCTTTTTTGGTTGGTTGTCCACTGCCAGGTGGCCATAAAGATCATTGACAAGACCAGACTAAACCCATCCAACCTAGAGAAGATCTACAGAGAGGTCCAGATCATGAAGTTGCTGAACCACCCCCATATCATCAAACTCTACCAGGTGTGTGTACTGTCTATTATAATATGGTTACATTGTTATAGGATGTGTGTGTGTGTGTGTGTGTGTGTGTGTGTGTGTGTGTGTGTGTGTGTGTGTGTGTGTGTGTGTGTGTGTGTGTGTGTGTGTGTGTGTGTGTGTGTGTGTGTGTGTGTGTGTGTGTGTGTGTGTGTGTGTGTGTGTGTGTGTGTTGACTGACACCGTATCCTGCATGGATACAGCTGAGTGACTGGTCCATGTGTTTGGCTACGTGTCCACAGAGAGAGACACAGGCTGAGCGGGTGCTGAGGACAAACACAGGCAGAATAAGCAAGAGATGTAGAGGGAGTAGGGATGGAGGTGTGGTGGCAAGGAAGAGAGGGATGGAATTGTGGGATTAGATGGAGAGAACGTAAGGACTCAGTGTGTGTTATGATACATCGGGGTTTGTGGTATATCGTCTTGGATATCACAGCGCTGCAGCTGTACTATTGTCATGGAGTGTGTGTGTCTTCATCTTAAAGCTAGCTGCTGACTCCTAGGACACGTTGCTGTGAAACATAAGTACACATATTAATTCAGTCCTTTTTGACCTCTCTTTCTCTTTGGTGAGATGATGACAGAGGGAAGGAAAGATAATTGCTTGGATGAGTCAGTCTCTGTAGGTCTGAGTGTCAAGCTCAATTAGCGCCTATGGTAGTCAAGTGCAATGTTTCTGTTCCTCTCGTAAAAGTGGCCCCGCCAAGCACTACTGCTGCTCGGCCCCTAATGACGCTACCACAAGTCCACTTTTTCCCTCAGCGGGCCTGACACTTTTGTGCAGATGCCCTTACACACACATACACAAAGTACACACACAGCACCCAATGCGACCCCACTCGCACGCCTTGAGTGAGACAGGAAAGCCTGAGTCAGGCAAGTCATATGTTTTTCCAGAGGACGATTCCTCAGTTAATCTCTATGTCAGATGAGCCACTGTGAGCAGATTAACAGAGAGGGATAGTCCCCCTAAAGAGACACAGATCTCTATCTCTCTCTATATATATATATATATATATATATATATATATATATATATATATATATATATATATATATATATATATCTCTATATATCTCTATATATATATATCTGTATATATTTATATATATCTATCTCTATATCTATCTATCTCTGTATATATATATCTGTATATATTTATATATATCTATCTCTCTATATCTATCTATCTCTGTATATATATATATATATATATATATATTTATCTACATATATATATATGTCTATATATATCTCTATATATATATTTCTAAATATATCTCTATATATATATATATATATATATATATATATCTATATCTATATATCTATATATCTATCTCTGTATATATATATATAATCTCTATATATCTCTATATATATCTATCTCTCTCTCTCTATATATATATAGAAACAGTATATATCTCTCTCTCTCTCTCTCTCTCTCTCTCTCTCTCTCTCTCTCTCTCTCTCTCTCTGTAGATCTCTCTCTCTCTCTCTCATTTCAATTTAAGGGGCTTTATGTGCATGGGAAACATGTGTTTACATTACCAAAGCAAGTGAAATAAACACAAGTCTCCCTCTCTCACTCTCTCCATCTCTCTGTTGCTCCCTTTCTCTCTGGGAAACAGTGAGGTTTGAGAATGTCAGGTGCTAGCTGTTTGATGAAGGTTAGAGCAGGTTTCTATGACCCGAGGGAAACCCTTTTCTCTTTCACACGCCATCATCTGCCCACTGAGGGGGAGGTGTAGTGCAGTGAAGGCGATCGTGTGATCCAGAGGTCACATCCTCTCCTTATCATCCTCCTCTTCCAATAACCGAAAACAGAACAGTGAATTACGAGCAGTCTGTACCGTATGACTAGTCAAGGAGAGAAAGTAGCTAGAAGCGGAGAGGGGGAAAGCCTCACGAATAACACCAAAGTGTTGATCCTTGACCTTTAAATAAGCTGCAGTTTCCATCTTATGTGAACAAAATGTCCCTTTTTTCTGCATTTCTGAAGATCATCACAGCCTCTTTCTCCCTCTCTCTCTCTCTTGCACTCTCTCTCGATTTCTGTCTGTCTCTCTCTCTCTCTCATTCACACACTCCCCCACACACCACTCTTCAGGGGCCAGTATAAGGGCCCTTAACGTGCTAGACTTCTTCTCTGGAAGCCTGTATGACATCAGCAGCACCTCTAGGTGAGAGGGACACAGGGTGGTTATCATCTCTCTCAGATAAAGACTATAAATTACTCCCTGTATGGGAGCCTCTGTGCCGCCATAAAAATGACTGCTGCCCAACACCTCACTGTCTCTCACAGAGTTAGAAAAGTGAAAGAGAAACTGGGTTGGAAATGAAATGAGGCTATACAATGTGTGACATAGCTTTAGGTGTTGGTTTATTGAGTCCTGGCAGTGATGAATATCATTCTTTTCTTCAGAAGTGGTAGTGACACAACACTTCCACAATGTTTGTTCCCCGAGGGCTCTCCTGGCCCTGGGAAGTTTCCGGGAGTTCCAGGAAGGTGCTGGGACATTGTGTCTTTCCTTCTTTTTCTTTTTGTATTTGCGGTGGTGATGGGTTCTCGGTACACAAGCTTGTCCATTGTGTCTGAACATTTCTCTTCCTTTCCCAGAAGGAAAGAGATTTGATTTCTGTTGAAAACTGATGACTGACAACACAGTAATAGTGGGAATACTGGTCAGTATGCTCTTGATGGTGCAGCTGTAGATCCTCAAAAGGTTCTACAGCTCCACTATCGAGAGCATCCTGACTGGTTGCATCACTGACTGGTATGGCAACTACTCGTTATCTGACCGTAAGGCGCTACAGAGGGTAGTGCGAACGGCCCAGTACATCACTGGGGCCAAGCTTCCTGCCATCCAGGACCTATATAATAGGCGGTGTCAGAGGAAAGCCCATAAAATTGTCAGAGACTCCAGTCACCTAAGTTGTAGACTGTTTTCTCTGCTACCGCACGGCAAGCGGTACCGGAGCACCAAGTCTAGGACCAAAATGCTCCTCAACAGCTTCTACCACCAAGCCATTAGACTGCTCAACAATTCATAAAAATTGCCACCGGATAATTTACATTAACACCCCCCTCTTGTACACTGTTGCTACTCGCTGTTTGTTTGTCACTTCTCCCCCACCTACATGTAGAGATTACCTCAACTAGCCTGTACCGGCACACTGACTCGGTACCGGTGCCCCCTGTACATAGCCTCATTATTGTTATTCTTATTGTGTTACTTTTTATTATTACTTTTATTTTAGTCTACTTGGTAAATATGTTCTTCTTCTTGAACTGCACTGTTGGTTAAGGGCTTGTAAGTAAAGCATTTCACTGTAAAGTCTACACTTGTTGTATTCGGCGAATGTGGCAAATAAAGTTTGATTTGATTTGAATACTGGTTTGAACTATTTCTGTGTTCATATCCTATAAACAAAGAGCATGCAGGAAGTGCCTGTCAGCTCTGTTATGCAACAGTGCATATCATGGAAAGTCAGCGTGTCGTGTGTGTGTGTGTGTGTGTGTGTGTGTGTGTGTGTGTGTGTGTGTGTGTGTGTGTGTGTGTGTGTGTGTGTGTGTGTGTGTGTGTGTGTGTGTGTGTGTGTGTGTGTGTGTGTGTGTGTGTGTGTGTGTGTGTGAGAATGAGAGGAAGTGTGGTCAGGGGAAAGATAAGGTGTCCAGAAAACATCCCCAGTGCCCAGTCCTGCCTCTGCTAAAACACTTACAGCAGCCTTTACAGTGGAAAGAACTCTTTCCTCACGTTATCACTGCAATTGTGCGTAGCCTACTTCTTGCTAACCTCTTTCCATTGTCTCTCTTTGAATTCCTCTTAGGTTATGGAGACTAAAGATATGCTGTATATTGTGACAGAATATGCCAAAAATGGAGAGATGTTCGGTGAGGATTAAATTCATTATCCCCTTTGTTGTAAACTGTGTTGGGCTGTTTCATTTGACATAATAAAGGGGTCAAATAGATATCAAGGTCCTCTCTTACCCAGTATTTACAGTCCTTATTTAGTTCTCTGAATCGAAACTCTCTTCTTCTCCCCTCTTTTCCTCTAGACTACTTGACCTCAAACGGGCGCATGAGCGAGGATGAGGCACGGAAGAAGTTCTGGCAGATCCTGATGGCAGTGGACTACTGCCACAGGCACCACATCGTTCACCGTGACCTCAAGACTGAGAACCTGCTGCTGGACACCAATATGAACATTAAACTGGCCGGTGAGTCTGTGTGGGAGATAACAGATAGCAGACGACCCTCTGTCCTTGATGGTTCCCTACTGATATCCAGACTGCTAAATGTCTCTACTAAAGAGAAGCCACGCATCACTGGGTCGGTGCTAATGAAGTGTCAACTGCCAATAATTAGAGGGTTCTTCATGGTAAAATAGTAGCAGAAGAGCAGGGCTGATCTGATGCCACAAAGACCAAGTGTGACAGTCTGTCGTCAAAAAACACACACACTAACATACACTAACACACACACTAACACACACACACACACACACACACACACACACACACACACACACACACACACACACACACACACACACACACACACACACACACACACACACACACACACACACACACACACACACACACACTAACACACACATGCGCACGCATACAGCAACACAAATAATCATTAGTCGATCTCTCTCTCCTTCCCATTCAGACTTTGGATTTGGAAACTTCTACAACTCAGGCGAGCCCCTGTCTACGTGGTGCGGCAGCCCCCCCTATGCAGCACCGGAGGTGTTTGAGGGGAAGGAGTACGAAGGGCCACAGTTGGATATCTGGGTAAAGGCTCACAGGGAAACCGCACACAACATGGCTACCCATGTTTTGAACGCAGGTTGGCATTTATTGTCATGAATCTTGCCTTGGAGACAGCTCTGCAGAGTGGTCACTAGCGTGTGCGAGCTTTTCAAAATAAATGTAGACATACATGTTATTCAGTCATTTCAACTGCTCGCGCCCATCAATGAGGTTCTGTTTGCCAACCGCCATATAATGTCCACAGGAGAAGAAGCCTGAAGGAGGAGAGTTTACTAGACAGTAACTAGGTTTCCCCTTTTATCTGTGGATGAATTGTCAGAGTAGAGAACACACGATTTTGTGTGACTCAAAATGGGTAAAAATTCTACAAATATATAAAAAAAAGGACCTTGTGTATTTCAGGTACAATAACAACCTAATGTTTATTTCCCAGGACAAATGAGCTAGCTATAGCAAGCTAGCTAGCTAGCTAAATGTCCATGAATGTTTCATGTGTTTCGACCTGCTTCAGAGTACGTTTTCATATTTCAACCTGCGTGTCCTGATTGCATCTGGTGTGGATGGACAAAATCAACATGCGTGTGATGGTGGACTCACCCGCGTGCCCGGTCTAGTCAGCATGTAACCCTAACCTTAACCTTAACCACACTGCTAATCCTAATGCCTAACCCTAACCTTAACCACACTGTTAATCCTAATGCCTAACCCTAACCTTAACCACACTGCTAATCCTAATGCCTAACCCTAACCTTAACCACACTGCTAATCCTAATGCCTAACCCTAACCTTAACCACACTGTTAATCCTAATGCCTAACCCTAACCTTAACCACACTGCTAATCCTAATGCCTAACCCTAACCTTAACCACACTGCTAATCCTAATGCCTAACCCTAACCTTAACCACACTGCTAATCCTAATGCCTAACCCTAACCTTAACCACACTGCTAATCCTAATGCCTAACCTTAACTACACTGCTAATCCTAAAGCCTAACCTTAACCACACTGCTAATCCTAATGCCTAACCCTAACCTTAACTACACTGCTAATCCTAAAGCCTAACCTTAACCACACTGCTAATCCTAAAGCCTAACCTTAATCATAAATAAATACCAAAAAGCTCTTTTTAGTTTTCATACATGTTTTATGGTTTTGCCAATTTGACTTTGCAGCTGGCCTATCTAGCAGAAATCGCCACCAGGGCAAGATTCATGACCATAAACAAAGCGTTTTGCAACCAAGTTCTACTCTTTTCATGTAAAATGAATGAACACAGAAGTAATGGGAGAGACCATTTGTTGACGTTCTCCTGGTTTATCTCTCTACAGAGTTTGGGTGTGGTTCTGTACGTTCTCGTGTGTGGATCCCTTCCGTTCGACGGGCACAGCCTTCCCGCCCTCAGACAGAGAGTCACAGAGGGGCGCTTCAGAATCCCCTTCTACATGTCTCAAGGTATGCATCACCATGGCAACAACACCGTGACATATTTCATAGTGTAATTGGGATTGATAAATTTACTGATGAAATGGCTCCTTTATATTAAATTAAATCACATGCTCTAGCATCGGAGAATGACCTTGCTTTCCCTTCTACCTCCCTCCTTCCATCCTCCCTCTTTCTCACTCCCACTCTTTTCCCCCCAGACTGTGAGAACCTGATCCGTAAGATGTTGGTGGTGGACCCAACCAAGAGGATCAGCATGGCCCAGATCAAGCAGCACCGCTGGATGCTGGCTGACCCCACAGCCCCTAACCAGACCCTCAGTATGGCACTGCCCCTCACAGACTACAACTCCAACCTGGGGGACTACAGCGAGCCCGTCCTGGGCATCATGCAAAGCCTGGGCATCGACCGCCAGAGGACCATCGAGGTGAGTGGCAGATTGGTTGATGTGTTAATTGGCTGATTGGTTGATTGGTGTTATTGTCATGGAAGGAGGATTAGATGAGGGTAAGGAGTGAGGGGAGCTGTGTTGTTATATAGATTACAGGTTATAGGTTATATCGTCGTTTATACAGAGTATCACTAGTGTCCTAGAAATACAGTATTTGAAGTACACTGTAGAGACAGCTAATGGGGTTGGGTACTGGGTTGAAAGTGGTGGGGCTGTGAGACAGTTAGTAATGTCTGTCAGTAGAGTAGGTGGTATGATATGCTGCCTCCCAGGCAGGCACCACAGTCAAACCCACCCTGGATCCCTGTACGCCTGCTGGGCTTACTACTCGTTTTGTAGGGAGAATTAGGGGGATAACTGGCATCGGCTTTTAGAGGCTGACACTGAGCTGAGGAGACGAGCTCCAACAGCAGCCTCTCAGTAGATCAGACTGAGTGAGTGCAGAGTGATGGGCACAGAGTGTGTGTGTTTCCTGTCTGACAGAAATAGAGAGTGAGAGAAACAGTCCTTTATTATGACACCCTTTGAACCAAAATGGCTGACTAACATGTCCTTAGCTGTGTTGGAATACTCATACTAGCTGCACTAACCGTAGTATTTGTGATGTAAATGAAGTAAATAGTATGCATATTGGTCATAGTATGGATATAGTTAGTATTCCAAACGTTCTCGGATGTCATACTACATTCGCCAAAATATGAAGTATACGAGCAGTGGACACTATTTCCGTGCTTTTAGGGCCCATAATGCAATTCTTCAGAAATTGGTTTTCAGATTTGAAGAAAATTGTGGATAATATGCAGCCGGAGTCCAACGAGAGCGGATGCAAATTCATTCCTTTAACTAATTATGACAAATGTTAAGATACCTTACATGTTATGTTGCCTGACAATTTCTTAGCCACGCTATCCTTATGAACTGCATAGCATATCATTACAGCAGTATGTACCGGTATGTTAGCTAGCTAGCTAACGTTTTTTGGCTACTAATACATTGAACTTGCCAGTATATTAACTATATGCTATTTAACTAACTACCCAACGTTTATTAACTTGATTATTTCCGTTATTCTTAGTGGTATAGTCGTTCGCGCGTTCTTAATGGACATTCAGGTGCATTCGTAAATTCTCTCTGGATATCTACTCTAATTTCGGAGCACTCTCTGAGTGTACCTGTGCCAGAGCGCAGAATAACTGATGAATTTATGAACAGTCAACACCTGTTGAATATGGCCAGTGTCAGTAAATATCGGTAAATAAACGTAATTATATTGTTGCCAGCAGCACAGTTACAGTCACCAACACTCTGGATAACATGAAAACATCCCAACCAGCTCTGCTAGGGAGAGTAAAATGGTCAGAGTGAGGTGTTCTCTCATTTGTGTCTGGAAGTAGCTAGCAAGTTAGTATCAACCCTACTCCTCGGCCAGAGCGTCCAGTGAAACTGCCTGGCATTTACAAATGAACAATCAGACAACGCTCTGAGTGCACTCTGGTACTCCAAATTGAATTTAATAACACACCCGAAGTCGTAAAATGTCTAGCTAGTAATTTGTTATGCTCACAAGCCTGCAAGAGGTTGCATAGCAACAGCATCAACTTCTGATAGACAGGCAAAGCGCTCGTAAGCTCAGAAAGAATAGCGTTAGTTTACAGTATACTAAAATGAACTAATAGTACATAGTATGTAGTATATACTCATTAAGTATGTAGTATGTAGTATACAGTATGTTAGTATGAGTATTCAAACACAGCTCTTGTCTTTTCCCCCAGTCTCTACTGAGCAGCAGCTACAACCACTTCTCAGCCATCTACTATCTATTGTTGGAGAGGGACAGGGAGCACCGGGCCTTGCAGCTCAGTCGCCAGTGTGGACCCTGGACCCAGAAACCCAGGGACACCTCCGACTCCGGTACCCCAGAGGTCATCATGGAGGACAGCTTCAGAACTTCGGCCTACCCCATTCAGTGCAAGACCACCCCTCCCATGCAACCGGAGATGGAATATGACCACGGTGCATTGTTCCAACGTGTGGCGTTCCCGGGGGAAGCCAGTCTGAACCGCCTGCTGTGTAACCGCTCCATCTCCCCCAACAGCCTGCTGGAGACCAGCATCAGTGAGGAGGTCACACACACCTGCTCACCCCTCATCCTGCCCACCACCACCTCCCGGCGACACACCCTGGCCGAGGTCTCCCCTCACTTCTACCAGTGCAACCCCCCCTCCATCGTGGTCAGCCTCTCCGATGGTGCATCGTCTGACAGCTGTTTGAAGTCCTTGTCCACCCCCAACCCTGCCCTGCGCCCTCCTGTGGGGGGGCTGTCAGCCATGCCAGCCTCTGGCACTGGCCCCAGGGCGCTGATCTCTGCCGGTACCCAGCTGGCCCTCTCCTCTCATCTCCTCCCCCAGGCCCAAGCTTCCAGCTTCCAGGAGGGCCGCAGAGCCTCTGACACCTCCCTAACACAAGGTATGGAGAATGTTAGTTTATAACCATTACATACAGTATTTATCATTCACATCATCATCACTACAAGGAAATGTATCAGGCCCAACAGAATTTAACCCATCCCCTCTCTGTGCGCCTCCCCAGGTCTGAAAGCCTTCCGCCAACAGCTGAGGAAGAACACTCGCACTAAGGGTCTTCTGGGTCTGAATAAGATCAATGGTCTGGCAAGGCAGATCTGCCCTCTGACCTCCGACCACAGTAGCCGTGGCAGCCGGGGATCAATAGGTCCCACCATCAATGAGCACCGCCGCATGCTAGAGGAAGTTCTGCAACAGCAAAGGTAAGATGGAGACACACACAGAGACACACACACCTGCACATAAATATAATCACAACCACATAGTCACAGTAAGTGAAATTCTAACCCCTCCTCTCCGTCTCTATTTACAGAATGCTCCAGATCCAGCACCAGCCCCAGGCTCCTCAGTCATCATCTACCCAGAACCCTCTGCTCTTCCTGTCCCAGCAGCAGCCCCCCTCCCCCACATCCATTTACGCCACCTCAACCCTGTTTGACACCTCCGCCTCCTCCCTCCCCCAGGGGGAACATCAACACCCCCTTTCCCCACACCAGAGTCTCCTGTCTCTCCAGCACGCCTTCTGGCAGCAGCCTTTGGAGTCATCTTCCTCCTCCTATGGCTCCTCTTCCTCCTGCTCCTCATCATCATCCTCCTACTGCGCCTCCTCCACCTTCCTCTCCCCTGTGGCCTCCGCTGCTTACCTCCTCGAGGCTCGCCTTCACATCAGCCAGCAACCCAGCCTCCATCGCCAGACCAACCTACACTACCAACCCCAGGCCCAGAGCCAGGCCTTCACCCAGGGCCCCTTACCCCTTGTGGCCAGGCAGGGGATGTGGAGCCTGGATTCAGCCTCCGGAAAAGAGTCAGAGATGCAGGAACTGAGTCTGGGTGGGCAGCTGAGCAGCTGTGTGATGGTGAAGTAATGGAAAGAAAGAAAGGAGAAACAGGAAACAACAAATTCCTACTAGACCAGAGCACTTGTTCTGTATGGCAACCAGAGTAAAAATGTCATGGTGATGTCATCACTGATGGACAGGAAGGGTGAGCACTTTTTGACAGTGGGAACAGAACTTTGAGGTGTGGAGTTGCTCACAGATCATCAGATGATGAGAAGATGATAGGACGACAGAACAAATTGTCCTAAGTGTGAAAAGAGAACTATTGGGGAGAGCTAAATGAAAAACTGAGCATAGAATGGACAGATAAAGAAAGAAAATTATGAAAGTGGCAAATCTAGATTCTGTTGAACAACATACAAACACTCACATCTAGGTGTGTGTATCTGTGTGTGATCACATAAGCTGACAATTAAGCAATAACAAAACTCTGGAGAGGTGACTCTTGAGTTCTTGTCAGATCCCCAGAGAAGCAATAAAGGTCTGGGACCACCTCAATGCAACACTGTACCTGTCCTTTCTCCCTGATAGGGACCCCAACTCACCCATCTCCTTTTCTGGAGGGGTGTGTGAAGGACTCATCTTGAAAAGACAATGAGGAGTGGTATAGTAAGAACTATTTCAACAGTTTTTTCCGTTTTTTTGTTTGTTTGAAAACTGGAGGATCTAGTCTTCCTGATTTTGTTTTTTGTTGCTTTTTCAGTTTTGCTCAGTTTTTGTATAGAGACTTTTATTACATGTCATTGTTTTTTACTTTATTTTTGTTTTTACTTCATTTGCCTTTTGGAGAAGATATTACTTTGTGGCAATCCTACAAGCATGCAGCATCAGAACTATTTTAATCTTCAAACTTTCTTTGAACACAATGCTACAGTGATTTGACAAACTGCGAGTTGTTTGTGCAAGATTCTAGCTGAGCGAATGCTGCTTTTACCTCAGAAGAAGATAAAAACCTGGTATATCTTGATCAGCCAAAACTGAATAAAAAATATACTTGCTGAGTGTCTAAAGCACAATAGGTATTGCTATTAGCAAGCAGTGTGTGTGTGTGTGTGTGTGTGTGTGTGTGTGTGTGTGTGTGTGTGTGTGTGTGTGTGTGTGTGTGTGTGTGTGTGTGTGTGTGTGTGTGTGTGTGTGTGTGTGTGTGTGTGTGTGTGTGTGTGTGTGTGCGTGCGTGCGTGGGTGCGAGGGTGTGTGTGTGCCTGTGTGTGTGTGTATGTGTATGTGCGCGTGTGCGTGTGCCTGTGTGTGTGTGTGTGTGTGTGTGTGTGTGTGTGTGTGTGTGTGTGTGTGTGTGTGTGTGTGTGTGTGTGTGTGTGTGTGTGTGTGTGTGCCTGTGTGTGCCTGTGTGTGTGCGCGTGTGTGTGCGCGTGTGTGTGTGCGTGCCTTACAAAAAGGTTGATTTCAATGTATAATTTATATTTATATATGGTTACTTTCTAACCATATTGTCTCTGTTGTTACGTCCTTTTGGTGAGGAATCCTCAATCATGCTATTCTGCTGTTTTATCACTACCTTCTCAGGTAACCAAGTCCCAAAAATGTGGAAACGTTGTCTAAACTTAAGATCCTAAAGACCTACAGTATAAGCATGATGTCATTCCCTATCAGAGGAAAACACAGCTTTAACCACTTTACTTTCCACTTGATGTATAGGCTGTGTGTAGGCTATATGCTGTACTGCTTTCACATAGCCAGAACAAAGACTTTGGGACTATAATGCAATATTTCACATTGAAATGCAGAGGAAATGAGAAATGGAGAGCTGACAGGATTGTACATTACCTGCCTGCTGGCATTTATTCGATTTCCTTGTTTTTATTAGTACATTTTTTCATTTGTGTATGATTGTAAGAGGTTTTAAAACGTTTGGAGGTCGCTAGCTGAGTAGATCAGGAACCTGAACGCTTCTGGTTTTTGAACATGAACATATGAATAGATGTAAAAGAAAGGACCCAAACCATTTCATAGTGCTTTTCCTCTTGACGTCACAGTTGCCTCTGCCATTGTACAATGGCAGAACTAGAGATAAGCCAAAGAGAGAGCAGAGTAAGAGAAAGAAGCACTGCTTACTTTCCAGCAACTCAAAATGCTAGCTAGCTAGTGCTTTCATGGTGTACTCTGTGTGGCTCCTGCTATGAGCAAGCTGCTTCTGCCACAAGATGCGAATGTGTTGACAATTCCCCTAGCAGTTGGGTTCCAGGACCATGTCTGTATTTGTCTGTATTTGTTTTTGTATTTTCTAAGAAAATAAGACAATTTGTAGCACTACAATTTTGTTTGCTGCAATGTGCGTTTTTCAATGGATTGGACGTAGGTGGTAAAGGTCGCTAGCTAGAGGTTAATACAACGCACTTGGGTGTATGTGTTAGGCCTATTTATTTTTAGAGAATGTGTTTGAAACAACACCATTTACTTCAGCTGTTTACACCATGATAGCAGTGCACCTTTGTTATTTTGGTTAGTTTGACCATATCTGTGAAGTGGTCTTCTTTTGAACAACATGTTGAAGGGGAAAAGTGTTGGAAGCCTGAAGCTTAAAAGTGGTTTGATTGATTTCTCTCTGAAATAAGCAGTGTTAATATTTCTAAATTACATTATATTTTGCTTGATTACACTCACCAACAGTGCTTGTGCTTTCTTCGGAACAAACCCCCTATGATCAGAGTAACCCTCTTTTGTCCAATCAGCACAAAGAGAAAACAGGTGGGCCCATAAGACCCAGATTTGCTACTTTTTCTGTATTGAAGAAAAAAATACTGCATTTCACTTTACAATTAATATATCTCATTTCTGAAATATGTTTAGTTTCTCTTGTTGGTTCAGAAAACTCTTCACAAACTTAGTTTGACCAAACTATTGAAAAACAAAATAGTCTTTTCGACGCAGATCTGTAAGATGTCCTTTTTGGTCAAATGTTGGATATGAAGAAATATGCGTTATGATTTTATGATTTTGTACTTGACTGTGTGTGTGTGTTTGTATGAATGTTATATAAAAACAAAGATTGTTTATTTGTGTGGCTAATTTATTTGATTAAAACATGAATAAACATGAATTCCAGTTGTTGGTCGTAATTCTGTGTAAATGTCTTAAGCCCTGTTTATACCTGTTTCTAACGTGCATGCTTTCCCTAATCTTGTCCAACAATCTGATATTGCCCACATTTTTAGACAGTGTAGAAGATTAAAAGAAGCATTGTGATCTGATTTGTGATCAGATCTTCCTGACAACCTCCTGAGGTAGTCAGACACTTAGACGGACTCTTCACAGTGAAACCATTTAAATCATCATTATCCCGCCGTCTAAAACCATTGACGTGTGATATATAACCTTAACCCAATTAGCCATTGACTAATGGCATCAATATATGTCTTAAAATAAAATATTATTATTTTGAAACCATATCTGTCAAATAATTTGCATACGGGAAGGGACCAGGACATCTGGTCACAATGCGGATAAAGTGGACAGATAAACAACACATTTTACTACCATGTGTGGATGCAACGGCTACAATGTGGGCACAATCAGAATGTGGATAAGATCAGGACAAAGGATGTATGTAAACAAGGCTTTAGTCATATGATAATACATGCTAATATGTATTAATCAAAAGTAGGTTGACTAACAACCACTATTGATGTGTAATCAAAATGGATGACATGGAAAGCTGAAGCTGAAAATATTCCCTTGAAAACTACTTCAACGTTTTTAACGCCATATTTAGAAGGCCAGACA
This sequence comes from Oncorhynchus gorbuscha, assembly GCF_021184085.1. Lineage (NCBI taxonomy): Eukaryota > Metazoa > Chordata > Actinopteri > Salmoniformes > Salmonidae > Oncorhynchus > Oncorhynchus gorbuscha. The sequence continues at coordinate 89,065,208 of NC_060173.1, forward strand.
AGGAATCACATTGTCCCCTTCCCCCTGGTGATGATGCACATTAATGATGCTCTTAGTTCGCTGTGATGACGCGATGACTGGGAAAAATCGACTGGGAAAAATCGATTTGAACGGTCATCCAACTTGGAATTCCAACTCGGGAACTCAGGCCACTTTCTAGAGCTCCGACTTTCCATCCTGAAGATCACTGACGTCATTTCCTTTTCAGGGTTCCCGGTTGTTTTGAACGTGGCTTATTACCCATAAGGCAGCAGGCAGTGACAGACGTCTGATGGCTGACATGGACCCATGTGTGAGAGGGGTGGAGGCAACACGACAGTGGGCTAACCAACCATGATTCCATCTTATTAGATCAAACTTTTAAAATTGTTTAGCTTCAATAAAGCTTAAAGAACTGTATGAGTTCCCTAAGCCTATGTAAATGCCATTGTTGGGATACATTATCTTTTTTATTTAACTAGCCAAGTCAGTTAAGAACAAATTCTTATCTTCAATGACAGCCTAGGAACAGTGGGTTAACTACCTTGTTCAGGGGCAGAACAACAGATTTTTACCTTGTCAGTTCAGGGATTTGTTCTTGCAACCTTCCAGTTACTAGTCCAACATTCTAACCAGTAGGCTACCTGCCACCCCACATTAAGTTGGCTTATATATATATATATAGCGTGTAATAAATACACTTAATATTATAGAAGAATGTGTCAAATGCAAAAATCATTAAGGAACATTTTAATTTGAAGTATGTAAACTTAACTCTCACGGGTGGCCAATAAGATTTAGCTGAAAGCCTTGCAGCTAATAAGCCAAGCCTCCTGAAAATAGCCTAAGGATTACATTCATAAAGACCCAGCTGCAAGGTCAACCCAACAAATTAACCCATGTTTGGGTAATCCCAACAACCTAACTTTTTCTGTTAGTCACGCAACCCAGACAGACAACCAGAAGATTCTGTTGGAGGCCAGTGTAGGATGAAAGCATCCCTCCAAATCACACTGGTTAGAGAGTTGGGAGGAGAGCTATCAATGCTGTTCCTCACTGAGCTCCTCTACAACCCAATGGGACATATTGAGCATGTTCCCAATGTGTCTGTGTGTGTGCGTGTATGTCTGTGTGTGTGTGTGATGGTAATGCTGTTTAATAGCGATCAGGCCACCCTACAAACACATCCATCACCATCCAGCCGCCTGCTGTGGACACGACCTTGTACTGACTAATGAGCTCACAGTTGCACAGTGTCACAACACTGCACATTGATGTGCTGATTTATTGTGACGGTCTGTGTGTGTGTGTGTGTGTGTGTGTGTGTGTGTGTGTGTGTGTGTGTGTGTGTGTGTGTGTGTGTGTGTGTGTGTGTGTGTGTGTGTGTGTGTGTGTGTGTGTGTGTGTGTGTGTGTGTGTGTGTGTGTGTGTGTGTGTGTGTGTGTGTGTGTGTGTGTGTGTGTGTGTGTGTGTGCGTGTGTGTGTGCGTGCAATACGTGCTTTTAGTGCTCACTGCACGGAGGGACACTGCAGGGAGGGACATGACTACTACAGAAACAGCTCTTCTGGTCCATCAACCACAGGACACAGTATTGATAGGCAGATAGACAGGGTGCCAGTTGCCATTTCCCTAATCCCCCCCCGCCCCTCAAGTAGAAAGAGGATAAAACAATATTTTGAGAAGAGATGGCTGAGAATATGTGTGTCTGAGCCGCCTTGCCTCAGAGCCATACGAAACATGCTATATCTATTTTGGCGCACCTCCAAGACGTACAGTATGTGCTAATAGGCTAGTAGACAGAAACAAAAGCAGGGAAGTTGGTTGAGGAGGATGGGTGTATACCTCCACCATCTAGCAATCCCAAGGTTGTGTGTTCAAGTCACGTCTGTGACAAATGTAGGATTTTAGCTAACCCTTATTCTAACCTTAACCCAATTCACCTAACCTGCTACGGGATAGAAAGAGAGAGAGAGAGAGAGAGAAATGGCCCAGTGTTTGCCTCAGAGGAAATTCCCAGCCTGATAGTTTGGACTCAGATGAACCTTGTAAAGTATTCTGGGATCTGGGACCTCAGGTCTACACTCTTAAGTGTAAAGAGCTCTTAGACAGACTTGTCTCTCCTTACCACCTTATCTCCTTACACACCACACAACGCACACCACACACACACAGAATAAGTGAGATTTCTTAATGTTCCAGACACAACCTGCCATAAAGGTTTCCCAGTACTCTCAATAGGTAACTATGTTATCACCATGAAAGCACACAGAGGAATGTTATTTTCCAGTTTCCTTGTGTGAAAGTAGAAGAGAGGGGAGGAGGTGAAGACAGAGGAGGAGATTAAGAGGTTAGCCGCTTCTCTTGTCAAATGACTCAAATGTTGCAAAACACAATCTAAAGAGAGATAATGAATGATTCATACCAAGAACAAGAGACAAGAGACAAGAGCCTGCATGCAGGCCAATATTTGTACATAGCCTCAGCCTGGTGCCGAGCTTGCCACAGGATACACAATGGGAGTTCAACAAGGATAGTTTACACGTACCCCGCAGTCAGATACGCAGCCTTTAATGATTGAGTGTGTATGAGTTCACTCGCACATTTGCGTCATTGCTCAGAATCAAATTATCCGGCTGGGGTAGTGTGAATACCAGAGGATTTGTGGACGTTTTGGGTTAAGTGGAGGAAACAGGCTGAAAGAACATTCTGTTCAATTCACAAAACTGCAAATTACCAAAGGGACAAACACATAGAACAAACACCACACAATACAATGCAGCAATACAATACAGTACAACACAACAACATAATACAATACACCATCCCCGAGCCTAAGAGAGAGCTATTGAAACATTTTATATTCTCCAGAAGTGTGCATTATGCTAGGGCTTCACCAACGCAAATATGTGCAAACTGAAACGCAGCGCAAGAGTTATGAGTTCAGTTTTGGAGACTTTTACATAACACCTTGGCATGTTCTTTGTTCAGCATGGGAGAGTGACAAAGATAAGTAACTGCACTATGCAACCCTTTTTCACACATTCTCGTGCCACACCTACTGTAGGACAAGTGCATGCTGCATAGTTATCTACGTTACATTTGCACCAGAATAACCAGGCGACTCTTTACACTTTGAGACGCATTGTTGTGTCCATCGTTATATATACTGATACTCTGAGGTGATATGGTGCTGTATCCATGGTCATGCCAACCAGATCTTTGGCTTTCAACTGAGCTTTGAACTGAACTGTCAGAGTACACTTGAGAGAAAGAGAGACTGAGTGGTGGAGAGAAAGGGACTCTGAGAGAGCGAGTGCCACACACACACACACCCCTGGGTCAGCTGTGAGATGGATGACGCACATTGGGCTCTGTTAATATTGTAAAGGAGGCTCTGGCGTCTGTATGAGCATTCCATTACAGACCTCTCTCACTGAGTTCACTAAGCAGCTGTGTGCTGAATTAGCACTCTCTCTATATACCATTATTTCCCTCTACCACTCTCTCTCTCTTTATCATCTCTACCATCTCTTTTTTCCTCTCCCTGTTTTTTCTCTCTGTTCTCTCCCTCCCCCTTTCTTTCTGTATCACTCCACTTCTCTCTATATTACATTTTTGCCCCCCCCCCTTTTATTGTCCCTTTTTTCAACCCTTATCAGAGAAGTTCAGCATTACATTGTGAGTGAAATATAAAGGCAATGTTTCTGTGTTGGCGGAGTCTGCATTCACAGTAAATGCTGCATGTCAGCTCAATCAGAAATTTCCTTTAAATTTCTATCACACAATCTGTAACGCTTCAGCGATACAGATTGAATAGAACCCTAATAATTACATTTCCTCTCTCTCGTTTTTTAATGTTCTGTCATTTTCCTTTTCCATCAGTGAGTCAAACACAATAACACCTGCAGAATAATATTATTTATTTCAAATTTGATTATTTTAATCAAACAAGTTTAACAACTTTAATCTAATAGTGTAATTGTAGGATGTGCCTGACTGTTTTGAAAATGAATCACACATGCAGCATGCCTCTAAGCAACATGGACTCAGAGCATTTCGTATAATTCTTTATATAAAAAACAATGTTTTACCCCCTTTTCATGGTATCCAATTGTTTTAGTAGCTACTATCTTGTCTCGTCGCTGCAACTCCTGTACGGGCTCGGAAGAGACGAAGGTTGAAAGTAATTTGGTCTGAAGTGCATTAATGTCTCAGCAGTGCCACAAGATGTTTTTTGTTACCAAAAATATACAGTGCATTCTGAAAATATTCATACCCCTTGACATTTTCCACTTTGTTGCGTTACAGCCCTATTCTGAAGTTGATTAAATAGTTTCCCCCCTTATCAATCTACACACAATACCCCATAATGACAAAGCAGAAACAGGTTTTTAGAAATGTATTTTAAAAAACGGAAATATCACATTTACATAAGGATTCAGACCATTACTCAGTACTTTGTTGAAGCACCTTTGGCAGCGATTATAGGCTAAAGTCTTCTTGGATATGATGCTACAAGCTTGGCACACCTGTATTTGGGGAGTTTCTCCCATTCTTCTCTGCAGATCCTCTCAAACTCTGTCAGGTTGGATGGAGAGCATCATTGCACAGCTATTTTCAGGTCTCTCCAGAGATGTTCGATCGGGTTCAAGTCCAGGCTCTGGCTGGGCCACTCAAGGACATTCAGAGACGTGTCCCAAAGCCACTCCTGTGTTGTCTTGGCTGTGTGCTTAGGGTCGTTGTCCTGTTGGAAGGTTAACCATCGCCCCCAGTCTGAGGTCCTGAGCACTCTAGAGCAGGTTTTCATCAAGAATCTCTTTGTACTTTGCTCCATTCATCTTTCCCTCGATCCTAACTAGTCTCCCAGTCCCTGCCGCTGAAAACAATCCCAACAGCACAATGCTGTCACCACCATGCTTCATCATAGAGATGGTGCCACGTTTCCTCATGACGTGACACTTGGCATTCAGGCCAGAGTTCAATCTTGGTTTTATCAGACCAGAGAATCTTGTTTCTCATGGTCTGAGAGTCGCTTAATGTGCCTTTTGGCAAACTCCAAGAGGCTGTCATGTGCCTTTTACTGAGGAATGGCTTCAGTCTGGCCACTCTACCATAAAGGCCTGATTGGTGGAGTACTGCAGAGATGGTTGTCCTTCTGGAAGGTTCTCCCATTTCCACAAAGGAACTCTGGAGCTCTGTTAGAGTGACCATAGGGTTCTTGGTCACCTCCCTGACCAAGGTCCTTCTCCCTCAGTTATTCAGTTTGGCCGGACAGCCAGCTCTAGGAAGAGTCTTGGTGGTTCCAGATTTCTTCCATTTAAGAATGATGGAGGCCACTGTGTTCTTGGGGACCTTCAGTGCTACAGACATTTTTTAGTACCTAGATCTGTGCCTCGACACAATCCTGTCTCGGAGCTTAGCGGACAATTCCTTTGACCTCATGGCATGATTTTTGCACTGACATGTCCTGTTAACTGTGGGACCTTATAAAGACAGGTATGTGCCTTTCCAAATCATGCCCAATCAATTGAATTTACCACAGGTGGACTCCAATCATGTTGTAGTGTCACATGTGCTCCCTCTCATTAGACTCACCTGGACTCCATCCCTTCGCTGATTTCCTTACTTATAGATGTCACTCCATTTGGTTCCTTCCCCAGGCATTATTGTTTCTGTTTCTTGTAATGTGAGTTGTTTGGGGTTCTTGTTTTGTATTATGTTTTCATTTATTTATTAAATGATTCACTCCCTGAACTTGCTTCCCGATTCCCAGCACACACGTTACATGTAGAAACGTCTCAAGGATGATCAATGGAAACAGGATGTTCCTGAGGTCAATTTCAAGTCTCATAGCAAAGGGTCTGAAGACCTATGTAAATAAAGTGTTTACATTTTTAAAAAAATAAAAAAGTATACATGATTTCACTTTGCCAGTTTGGAGTATTTGTGTTGATGAGGGAAAAAATATTTAATCAATTTAGAATAAGGCTGTAACGTAACAAAATGTGGAAAAAGTCGAGGGGTCTGAATACTTTACGAATGCACTATTTATCCACACACTCTCAAATATAAGGGTATGGTTATGGTACAGTGTTGTTCCCTGGTGTATGTAAAGGTCAAAAGGTACACATAAGGTACCTTCAGAGAAACCCATAGGAACTCACATGGTACTGGCCAGTACCTTTTAGGGTACATGTGCGGATCATCTATATAGTATAATGGTAAATTGTTCTACCCAATATATTCAATATAATGCTGTGTTTCTAACCATGTGAGAGGTGGGAATTGACCCGTTCTAAAGTCGAAAATACCAGTTAGATGCATTCATGTGCTTTGAACTCGTTGAGAAACGCCAATTGGCTAATGGCAACAAGCTGCGTCAACCATAAACTAAATGTACAGCTATCATGCTTGTAAACACATTTTCAAGTTCAAAATGATTAACCATATTAATATATTTATTTTTATTTTTATTAATAATGTTTTGTTGTTACATTAAATATGTTCTATTTGTGCTAACTGTCAGTTGAAATGTTGAACCAGTTTAAGTTATGTTGATGAAGGTTGAGTACCTCTTTTGACACTGTCAGTTCTGCAATCTTTGCATGAATGTGTGACAATCAACAGCTGTACTGTTAAGAGGTTACTGTGCTTCTCCCCAAAGCTTAATGGCAAATAGTTCACAGGAAGTTCATGTTTCATTTTCAATAATTTACTATCAATTTATTGCAAGCAGGTTATTTTAAAATTCACAGTATCTTAACACAGCTGGCTTATAACTGACTATTACATTGACATGGTGACTATCAACAAATGTAATGATGTATAACTCTTCAGCATCACATGCACTTATGTCAACATATAACAAGGCCGCATAACTGACAAAATACAAGCTCAATGATACTAAATAGAATACAACAGAACAGATTAACTGGGATTGACATTCCCTTTCATGGGAGGTCAAAAACACCTCGCTGAAAGCCACGTCTCGAATAAGTCACTCCTGCAATCTTCTGATAGGCTGCTGCTGCTACAGTATGCTGCCAATCAGTAAGTGATGTGCACGCTGTCAACAGAAACGTCCAGAATGCACAGTAGGTTAATGGCAAGGAATGCTAGCGGCAGAAAATGTCCTGTAGATTAGAAGCCACATGTTCCCTGTAAATTATTGTGACTTTTACAATGACTTACTGAGTAGTTTCCAGTTAAGAAATGACAAATTCATAGCAACTTCTGGCAATAATGAACATGCACAATAAACTCTTTACAGTGTAGCTTTTCCTGACATTATTTTTGCAAATTAGCAAAACAGTGTAAAAGGCATAACCATCAAACACTTAAACCACTCCAACATTTTGACTGACAGTTGGCACAAATGCACATCAATATTTAGCCACTCCCCCACATATGTTAATGAGCACCGACCAGTACACTGCACTCATGTTAAAGCAAAGTAATGATAATACCTTCCTTATATTCAAAATATTGGGTAGAAAAATCACCCATATCTACAAGGTACTGAACTATACCATGTCAGTTTATATGTGTAGCTGTGAAGTGTACCTTTTTTTGTACATCAGAGAACAACACTCTACCATAACCATACCCTTCTTTTTTTTAAGTGTGTTAATCCTTGGAGGCTCCTTAGAGGAGAAAGGAGAGGACCATCCTGTTCTGTGAATTTAATAGAAATAAAACTTGTGAAACATTTAAAAAATTGTCCTTTTTAGGCAAAACTATACAAACTATATTCACGTCACCAAATAATTTATCAAAAGGCTGGGTTTCTGTATAGCACTTTGTGACATCTGCTGATGTAAAAAGGGTTTATAAATACATTTGATTGATTGAATAAAACACACTGTTTTGAAATTAAGGTCTACTGTAGCCTCCACAGCACACTGTAGGGTAGTGCCATGGTGTAATCGGAGGACAGCTAGTTTCTGTCCTCGTCTGGGTACATTGACTTCAATACAAAACCTAGGAGGATCATGGTTTTCACCCCCTTCCATAGACTTACATAGTAATCTAGTCCGGAAAGCATACGCTACAGCTAGCTAGAGCTGTAGTGCATAAAATGTGGTGAGTAGTTGACTCGAAGAGAGAGAAAAAAATGTTTTTGAACCATTTTCAACAAATGTATTTCTTAAAAAATGAAGAAGCAAGAGAGAGCGAGCAAGCTATGTTTTGTTGTATTTTTTGCCACTATCACTTTCACTTACCCAGCGAATGCAGCTAGCTAGTTTAGCCTACTCAAACACCTCAAATACCCGTCTCAGACAGAGGGATGCTATGTTAGCTAGCTGGCTATGCCTATCCAACACTGGAACTCTTCCAAGTCAAGGTAAGCTTTTTATAAATGTATTGCCACCGGGGCCCGCCAGTGTAACTGCTACACTGCTTGATGACAGTACACTACTGCATGATTGTAGTGGATTTACTAACATGTTTGCTCTAGTAGCTATGTTGACTTTGACATTAGCTAATATGGTGACAATGATGTAGGCTGTGTGTAGCGGTTAGGGGTTATGATACAAAGGTTTGGCTTGGAAAGTTTTTTTGCCTGGTCTCAGACAGATGATGTGTTGTGCACTGAAGTCCACAAGCAAGGGAAAGGTGAGAGGTGGAGAGCGTGTAGATGCGAGTAGGAATTATAGCTACAACGATCAAAGGGCTGTTTGTATGTGGCTGGTATGAAAGTGAACTGTGTTTGCATGTGATCAAGGGTGTATTGATTCCACCGATTCTGTTCTAAAACTTCTTAAACAGAAGCAAACAGAACGAAACGGGATAAACATAACTGAATTTGTCAAATAGAAACTCTCGTTTGCAACTGTTGGGCAAATGATTACACTTTAGATCAGCTAGATTCAGGCAAGAGTGTGTAAGGCAGTATTTAATGTTTCAGTTTGTCACCCTGATTACTTCTCCTGTCCTATTCAGGTGTCCTGTGTGAATCTAAGTGTGCGTTCTCTAATTCTCTCCTTCTCTCTTTCTTTCTCTCTCTCGGAGGACCTGAGCCCTAGGACCATGCCCCAGGACTATGCACTATTGTTAAGTGACTGTCCCACTGGATGTCATAAGGTGATTGCACCAATTTGTAAGTCGCTCTGGATAAGAGCGTCTGCTAAATGACTTAAATGTAATGTAAAATGACTACCTGACATGAGGACTCCTTGCTGTCCCCAGTCCACCTGGCCATGCTCCTGCTCCAGTTTCAACTGTTCTGCCTTACTATTATTCAACCATGCTGGTCATTTATGAACATTTGAACATCTTGGCCACGTTCTGTTATAATCTCCACCCGGCACAGCCAGAAGAGGACTGGCCACCCCACATATGCTCTCTCTAATTCTCTCTTTCTTTCTCTCTCTCGGAGGACCTGAGCCCTAGGACCGTGCCCCAGGACTACCTGACATGATGGCTCCTTGCTGTCCCCAGTCCACTTGACTGTGCTGCTGCTCCAGTTTCAACTGTTCTGCCTTATTGTTATTTGACCATGCTGGTCATTTATGAACATTTGAACATCTTGGTCATGTTCTGTTATAATCTCTACCCGGCACAGCCAGAAGAGGACTGGCCACCCCACATAGCCCGGTTCCTCTCTAGGTTTCTTCCTAGGTTTTGGCCTTTCTAGGGAGTTTTTCCTAGCCACCGTGCTTTTACACCTGCATTGTTTGCTGTTTGGGGTTTTAGGCTGGGTTTCTGTACAGCACTTTGAGATATCAGCTGATGTACGAAGGGCTATATAAATAAATTTGATTTGATTTGATTACTCAAATTTCTCTCAACCTACGTTGTAAAATTTAAGTCATAGGCTAGGTTGCAGCAACCTAATGATGGATATAGGGAAGATTTGAGTATCATGTAGTAACCTAAACCTATCAATGTTACATTGAACTAGGTGAATGGAATATGAATGACAGTCATCCAATATGCTGTAATAGAAATAATGCCATGCTCATTAAACATTTTTTGTCCTCCCTCATCTTAAACAGCACCAACCGCCACTGGTGTTAATATACTGTATGTTCCAAACAATAAGTATGTACCTGGTGGAACTGTGAAAACATTGATGCACTTCCAAACAAGAAGTTGCAAGTGCTGCTCTCCAAAGAATTTGTCTACACTGAGTGCACAAAACATTAAGAACACCTGCTCTTTCCGTGTTATAGACTGACCAGATGAATCCAGGTGAAAGCTATGATCCCTTATTTGTGTCACCTGTTAAATCCACCTCAATCAGTGTAGATGAACGGGAGGAGACAGCTTAATGAATGATTGACAATTGAAATGTGTATGTGTGCCGTTCAGAGGGGGAATGGGCGAGACAAAATATTTAAATGCCTTTGAACAGGGTAAGGTAGTAGGTGCCAGGTGTACCGGCTTGCTTGTGTGTCAAAAAACTGCAACGCTGCTAAGTGTCTCAGGCTCAACAGTTTCCCGAGTGTATCAAAACTGTTCCACCATCCAAAGGACATCCAGCCAGCTTGACACAACTGTGGGACGCATTGCAGTGAACATGGGCCAGCATTCCTGTGGAATGCTTTCGGCGCCTTGTAGAGTCCATGCCCAACCATTTGCGGCAGTTCCGAGGGCAAAAGGGGTTGCAACTCAAAATGAGGAGGGTGTTCTTAATGTTTTGTACACTTAATGTATATAGTGTTGGACCACCCCAGAAAATATAGTTGTCTAAAAAAATATCCCAATTCCCCAGGGCAGTGATTGGGGACATTGTCCTGTGTAAGGTGCTGTCTTTCGAATGGGATGTTAAACGGGTGACCTGACTTTATGGTCACTAAAGAACTTACCTGGTAAAATAAGACTAAATAATAATAATAATTAAATTGTTACACAATATAATCTCATATTGTACTTTTAACCATTACACAAAGAGGTCTCTATCTCTTGATAAGGTCACTCAGTGTTGGATTAAGGGCATTTCATTCATATTTACCAGACTTTATTGCCACATGCTCTTATGTAAGCATTATAAAAACGTCAGAACTGGCAGCAGGCATGCTTAAACTTGAATCGTCTTCTTCTTTGAGATTGGGTTGGCGGAGTGCATCCAACTTTTAGGTGCATACACCGCCACCTACTGTACTGGAATGTGTGTTGTAACTTTAATGTGTTAGAGTTAATGTTTAAGTTTATTCTTTGAGCTGTATCTGTAAATATATTTCTTTAGATTTACTTGCATATGTAATTGTATTGGGTTGTGTTGAATTACGCTTTTTGACTGCAAGTCCCAGAATGCCTTGCGAGAGAAATGAGTGATAACGCGCCAATTATGTGCAGGTGCGAGTTGATTGTGGCTGACTTTCCGACAGCATCTTACCTGCATTGCTCTGTACCAAAACAATTGTTGTTAAAAGTAACGTAAACAAGTATTCTTACTAAAATAAGCTTTCGTGTCAAAACCGACGTCCCGAGTCATTACTAAGAAGTTAGCAAATCTAAAATTTGGTGCCGAAACCCGGGATATGAGCTGCGACGAAGTGGCTGAAATGGCTGAGGAGGAACGTCGGCATGAAGCAGAAAGAATGAGACGAAAGCGGGGTACCATTCGAGGCGCAACAACACGGATTTTGAATCCGATTGACATGGAAATATCCCAGTCAAATCCGGATACCGATCACTTGAGTACATTGTTGGAATTGTTATCAGCTAAGGAGGACAGTTTGTTTAAACTTGATCGTGGAATTGAACAGTTAACGCCATTGGACGGATTGGAGGCAGAGATTGCATGCACGGAGGATTATAAAGAACGCATTATCATGCTGAAGAGCCGTGCACAAAGAGTGATCACGAAGAAACAGGACGTCAATCCACTACCAGCCCGGGTGAGTAAGGCTACCGAAGTTGATTATTGAGAAATTCTATGGAGATGTCAGTATGAGACTGCTATACACAACAATGATTCACTGTGTAAAAAATAGAAGTTTATCTATCTGAAAACATATCTCACTGGACCAGCTGCAAAGGCAGTAGCAGGACTGATGTTAACAGACAGTAACTATGATAATGCAATCACTCTACTCAAGAGCAGATTTGGAAGGAAAGACCTTGTGATTAGTGCTCATATGTCAAAGCTGCTGAATCTCACACCTGTGAAGAAATCCTCTGATCTAAATGCATTGAGGCAGCTATATGATGAATGTGAAATTCAGATTAGGAGCCTGGAATCACTGGGTGTAGTGTCAGAATCCTATGGAAGCCTATTATTCCCAATCTTAATGCAGATGATTCCAGAGGACATAGCTCTTGACTATAGTCGTCAGAGGGGAGTAGATGATGAATGGAAAGTGTCTGAGATTATCGGTTTCCTACAGAAAGCGGTTCAGAGCAGGGAGAGAGCGCTACAAATGACAAGATCATACAACCAACAGAAAGAGAGCAAACCATGGAACAAGTCATGCTTCTCCAATGAAATGAAACCAAAAAGACCCAACATGCCCTCTGCTGCAGCACTGCATACAGCCAGCCAGAAGGAACAACAAACGTGTCTATTTTGTGATAGTGCAGACCACAAATCAGAAAACTGCCCTGACTACAATATTGCTACACGCAAAGAGAAACTAAAGAACATGGGAAGATGCTTTGAATGTTTAGGACAGAGACACATAGCAAAATTCTGTAAAATCAAAGATGTGTCATGTGCAACATGTGGAAGCAGACATCACGTTGTGCTTTGTACCAGTAAAAGGAGTGAGGTGCAACCCCCTACTGTTTCTGTAGATGCTGTTGTTTCCTCAGTTATTCCCCATTCAGTGAAGATGAAACCAGATGGACAGAACACTGTGTTGCTACAAACGGCCAAGGCATGGGTAGAAGGCCCATCGGGCAGGAAGATAGCTCGTTGCTTACTAGATGGAGGCAGTCAGAGAAGCTTCATACATGAAAACCTTGTGAAGGGCTTGAAGCTACCAGTAATCAGACAAGAGGCACTCACTCTTCACACGTTTGGCTCCTCTGCCCCAGCAACGTCCCAACGCAACACAGTGAAAGTCATCTTGGAGAATGTCTGGGACAAACAGCAGAGAATAGAGAGAGGCAATTGAAACCCCACAAGTGTGCACAGCTGTGATGAAGGTTCCTGGTGAACAGATTCAGTATGAGCTCAGTAAAAGGGGACTGCAGCTCGCAGACTTTCCAGGAGATGACAATGATCCTGAACTCTCTGTCCTGATAGGAGCAGACTACTACTGGCAGATAGTATCAGGCAGAGTGGAGCGACTGACTGAGACGCTAGTTGCTTTAGAGAGCACCTTTGGATGGTCGGTGCAGGGACCCGTGTCCATGTCAAGTGTCGCCGAGGCAACCTGCATGTTCATCCCACTTGATGAAGACACACTAGTCTCCAAGCAACTGCATTCATTCTGGGAGCTTGAGTCTCTGGGTATTCAATGCGAGAAAACACAGAACTCAGAGGAAAACGAGGCTCTACAAAGGTTTGAGGAAACAACCACCTTCAAAGATGGGCGATACCATGTGGAGTTGCCATGGAAACGAGAAATGCCAGAACTCCAAGACAACTATAGAATCGCCAAGAAACGGTTTGAAGGTCTGAAGAAAATACTGAAGAAGGATGTGACGTTGTACAGCAGATACAATGAAGTAGTAGAGGACTACTTACAACAAGATATGGCAGAGGACGTGCCCAAGGACAACGCATCAAGTGCAGACAACGGTTGGAGCGAGTGGTCGCATCTGCACGTCGCTCCAACGGGTAGTATAACTTTTTCATTATATTTTTCATTATATTTCATTATATCACAACGGTTTGATTTGTCTTATCTTAGCAATTTCTTCTCAGCTAGCTACATAGCCGTCTTTGTATCAAAGATAATTGCGTAATTATCGTATTTCGCCGTCCTAACGTAGTCTTCACTAGCCAGCTAGCTAACGTCCACTGATTAGCTGCACTGGAGAAACTGTTACACTCAACTGAACGACTTGATTAGTTTAGTGTTAGCTAGCTACATAGCTGTCTTTGCTGTCTTCGTATCATCGTATCATCGTATCCAAGATAATTGTGTTGTTTAGGTTTAGAGTGTGTAGTCTTAGAGTGATTATCTTAATTTACCGAGGTTAGCTAGCCAGCTATTTGTCGTCCTTAACGTAGGTGACTCTGCTAGCTAGCCAACAGCTAGCCAACGCTAGCCAACGTCTTCTGTATAGAACTCAACTACCCGGTCGCATTCACAGGTTGTATCACATTTTCACTTCATTTTCATTACAGTACAACGGTTTGATTTGTTTGATCGTAGCTAGCTACTTAGCTAGCTACATAGCCGTCTTTGTATCAAAGATAATTGTGTAGTCTAGAGCGATTTTCTAGGTTCGCTAGCCATCTATTGTCGTTCTTTTAACGCAACGTAACGTAAACAACACTGCTAGCTAGCCTGCTAGCCCCCGAATAGCAACACTGCAGAAACTATTACACTCAACGGAACGACTTGATTAGTGTAGAGTCAACAACGCAGCCACTGCCAGCTAGCCTACTTCAGCAGTACTGTATCATTTTAATCATTTTAGTCAATAAGATTCTTGCTACGTAGCTTAACTTTCTGAACATTCGAGACGTGTAGTCCACTTGTCATTCCAATCTCCTTTGCATTAGCGTAGCCTCTTCTGTAGCCTGTCAACTATGTGTCGGTTTATCCCTGTTCTCTCCTCTCTGCACAGACCATACAAACGCTCCTCACCGCGTGGCCGCGGCCACCCTACTCTGGTGGTCCCAGCGCGCACGACCCACGTGGAGTTCCAGGTCTCCGGTAGCCTCTGGAACTGCCAATCTGCGGTCAACAAGGCAGAGTTCATCTCAGCCTATGCCTCCCTCCAGTCCCTCGACTTCTTGGCCCTGACGGAAACATGGATCACCACAGACAACACTGCTACTCCTACTGCTCTCTCTTCGTCCGCCCACGTGTTCTCGCACACCCCGAGAGCGTCTGGTCAGCGGGGTGGTGGCACCGGGATCCTCATCTCTCCCAAGTGGTCATTCTCTCTTTCTCCCCTTACCCATCTGTCTATCGCCTCCTTTGAATTCCATGCTGTCACAGTTACTAGCCCTTTCAAGCTTAACATCCTTATCATTTATCGCCCTCCAGGTTCCCTCGGAGAGTTCATCAATGAGCTTGATGCCTTGATAAGCTCCTTTCCTGAGGACGGCTCACCTCTCACAGTTCTGGGCGACTTTAACCTCCCCACGTCTACCTTTGACTCTTTCCTCTCTGCCTCCTTCTTTCCACTCCTCTCCTCTTTTGACCTCACCCTCTCACCTTCCCCCTACTCACAAGGCAGGCAATACGCTCGACCTCATCTTTACTAGATGCTGTTCTTCCACTAACCTCATTGCAACTCCCCTCCAAGTCTCCGACCACTGCCTTGTATCCTTTTCCCTCTCGCTCTCATCCAACACCTCCCACACTGCCCCTACTCGGATGGTATCGCGCCGTCCCAACCTTCGCTCTCTCTCCCCCGCTACTCTCTCCTCTTCCATCCTATCATCTCTTCCCTCCGCTCAAACCTTCTCCCACCTATCTCCTGATTCTGCCTCCTCAACCCTCCTCTCCTCCCTCTCTGCATCCCTTGACTCTCTATGTCCCCTATCCTCCAGGCCGGCTCGGTCCTCCCCTCCCGCTCCGTGGCTCGATGACTCATTGCGAGCTCACAGAACAGGGCTCCGGGCAGCCGAGCGGAAATGGAGGAAAACTCGCCTCCCTGCGGACCTGGCATCCTTTCACTCCCTCCTCTCTACATTTTCCTCCTCTGTCTCTGCTGCTAAAGCCACTTTCTACCACGCTAAATTCCAAGCTGCTGCCTCTAACCCTAGGAAGCTCTTTGCCACCTTCTCCTCCCTCCTGAATCCTCCGCCCCCTCCCACCCCCTCCTCCCTCTCTGCAGATGACTTCGTCAACCATTTTGAAAAGAAGGTCGACGACATCCGATCCTCGTTTGCTAAGTCAAACGACACTGCTGGTTCTGCTCACACTGCCCTACCCTGTGCTCTGACCTCTTTCTCCCCTCTCTCTCCAGATGAAATCTCGCGTCTTGTGACGGCCGGCCGCCCAACAACCTGCCCGCTTGACCCTATCCCCTCCTCTCTTCTCCAGACCATTTCCGGAGACCTTCTCCCTTACCTCACCTCGCTCATCAACTCATCCCTGACCGTTGGCTACGTCCCTTCCGTCTTCAAGAGAGCGAGAGTTGCACCCCTTCTGAAAAAACCTACACTCGATCCCTCCGATGTCAACAATTACAGACCAGTATCCCTTCTTTCTTTTCTCTCCAAAACTCTTGAACGTGCTGTCCTTGGCCAGCTCTCCCGCTATCTCTCTCTGAATGACCTTCTTGATCCAAATCAGTCAGGTTTCAAGACTAGTCATTCAACTGAGACTGCTCTCCTCTGTATCACGGAGGCGCTCCGCACTGCTAAAGCTAACTCTCTCTCCTCTGCTCTCATCCTTCTAGATCTATCGGCTGCCTTCGATACTGTGAACCATCAGATCCTCCTCTCCACCCTCTCCGAGTTGGGCATCTCCGGCGCGGCCCACGCTTGGATTGCGTCCTACCTGACAGGTCGCTCCTACCAGGTGGCGTGGCGAGAATCTGTCTCCTCACCACGCGCTCTCACCACTGGTGTCCCCCAGGGCTCTGTTCTTGGCCCTCTCCTATTCTCGCTATACACCAAGTCACTTGGCTCTGTCATAACCTCACATGGTCTCTCTTATCATTGCTATGCAGACGACACACAATTAATCTTCTCCTTTCCCCCTTCTGATGACCAGGTGGCGAATCGCATCTCTGCATGTCTGGCAGACATATCAGTGTGGATGACGGATCACCACCTCAAGCTGAACCTCGGCAAGACGGAGCTGCTCTTCCTCCCGGGGAAGGACTGCCCGTTCCATGATCTCGCCATCACGGTTGACAACTCCATTGTGTCCTCCTCCCAGAGCGCCAAGAACCTTGGCGTGATCCTGGACAACACCCTGTCGTTCTCAACTAACATCAAGGCGGTGGCCCGTTCCTGTAGGTTCATGCTCTACAACATCCGCAGAGTACGACCCTGCCTCACACAGGAAGCGGCGCAGGTCCTAATCCAGGCACTTGTCATCTCCCGTCTGGATTACTGCAACTCGCTGTTGGCTGGGCTCCCTGCCTGTGCCATTAAACCCCTTCAACTCATCCAGAACGCCGCAGCCCGTCTGGTGTTCAACCTTCCCAAGTTCTCTCACGTCACCCCGCTCCTCCGTTCTCTCCACTGGCTTCCAGTTGAAGCTCGCATCCGCTACAAGACCATGGTGCTTGCCTACGGAGCTGTGAGGGGAACGGCACCTCAGTACCTCCAGGCTCTGATCAGGCCCTACACCCAAACAAGGGCACTGCGTTCATCCACCTCTGGCCTGCTCGCCTCCCTACCACTGAGGAAGTACAGCTCCCGCTCAGCCCAGTCAAAACTGTTCGCTGCCCTGGCCCCCCAATGGTGGAACAAACTCCCTCACGACGCCAGGACAGCGGAGTCAATCACCACCTTCCGGAGACACCTGAAACCCCACCTCTTTAAGGAATACCTAGGATAGGTTAAGTAATCCCTCTCACCCCACCCCCCCTAAGTTTTAGATGCACTATTGTTAAGTGACTGTCCCACTGGATGTCATAAGGTGAATGCACCAATTTGTAAGTCGCTCTGGATAAGAGCGTCTGCTAAATGACTTAAATGTAATGTAAATGTAAAATACTACTTACCTCATCATGCAGTGCTCCGAGAAGATAAGGTGACAACAAAACTGAGAGTGGTGTTTGATGCCTCGTCCCATGAAGATGGCTGTCCATCTCTCAATGACTGTCTACTCACAGGACCGAACCTGAATCCGAATCTGCTCAGTGTTCTGATAAAGTTCAGACTACATGAGATCGCAGTCATGGCAGACATCAAGAAAGCTTTCCTGCAGATATCCCTAGCAGAGAGAGACAGAGACGCCGTGAGATTTCTATGGCTCACTGGCCCACCAAGGGGAGAAAATGAAGAGGAGCTGCGTGTGCTGAGGATGAAAAGAGTGGTATTTGGAGCTTCCCCAAGTCCATTTTTGCTGGCAGCTACAATCAGGAAGCACCTGAAACAATATGAAACAGAACAACCAGAAGTTGTAGAGATACTGATAGTCACTCTACGTAGATGACTTCATTGCAAGTTCACGCAATGTTGAAGAGGGCTTACCTTGTGACAACAACTGCAAAGCGAATGCTGTCGATTGCAGGCATGGACCTCTGCAAATGGATGACCAATTCTCCTGAATTGAAAACAAAATGGGAGGAGAGTACGACAACAGACCACTCGTTGACGTTACAAACACAAGGATTAGTTTTTTATTTTTATTTATTTCACCTTTATTTAACCAGGTAGGCTAGTTGAGAACAGGTTCTCATTTGCAACTGCGACCTGGCCAAGATAAAGCATAGCAGTGTGAACAGACAACACAGGGTTACACATGGAGTAAACAATTAACAAGTCAATAACACAGAGAAAAAAAGGGGAGTCTATATACAATGTGTGCAAAAGGCATGAGGAGGTAGGCGAATAATTACAATATTGCAGATTAACACTGGAGTGATAAATGATCATGTACAGGTAGAGATATTGGTGTGCAAAAGAGCAGAAAAGAAAAGAAATAAACTGTGGGGATGAGGTAGGTGAAAATGGGTGTGCTATTTACCAATAGATTATGTACAGCTGCAGCGATCGGTTAGCTGCTCAGCTAGCTGATGTTTGAAGTTGGTGAGGGAGATAAAAGTCTCCAACTTCAGCGATTTTTGCAATTCGTTCCAGTCACAGGCAGCAGAGTACTGGAACGAAAGGCGGCCGAATGAGGTGTTGGCTTTAGGGATTAGTGCTGAAGGTTTTAGGTTTAGTATGGAGGCCGGAAACGGATGACTTTGTGTTTGACCTCAGGCCGTTACTGAGCATTCTAAGGCAAAATCAAAACACAAAGAGAAGTGTTCTGCAGTCGTCTGCACGTATCTTTGACCCTCTTGGTTTCTTAACTCCCTTCACCATCAGGATCAAGTGCATGTTCCAGGAAATGTTGGAGAGGGGACTCAGCTGGGACGAAGAATTACCACCTGATCTGACACGAGAATGGCAACAGTGGTGTTCAGAACTAACCCAGTTACACCAGCTCACCATACCAAGGTGGTACAGAACAGACATGCGGCCACAGAGTAGCCACACCCTGAAGCTACACGTGTTCTGTGATGCAAGTGAAAGGGCTTACAGTGCAGTAGCTTACTTGCAAGGTGAGTCACAAGACAGGGAAACAACAAGTCTAGTCGCATCCAAGTCCAGGGTAGCCCCACTTAAGAAAATGACGCTGCCATGCCTGGAGCTCATGGGAGCTGTGATTGGAGCGAGACTAGCAAACAACTTGATGACCACACTGAAAATGGAAGAAAAACAGATCAAAATGTGGACAGACTCAATGATCGTGCTGCATTGGATTTGCAGCTCAGCTCAGAAATGGAAAGAGTTTGTTGCGAACAGAGTGACGGAGATCCAGTCCTTGACCAATCCACAGTCATGGTCACATATTGAAGGGAAAGCTAATCCAGCTGACCTCCCTACCAGAGGACAAACTGTTTGAAACTTGACACAGAGCGAGTTATGGTGGAATGGACCCAGAATTCTGACATCACCCAATCAGTCCGAAGAGACTGATGATAACAAGGTTCCGGATGAGGTGAATATAGAACTCAAGTCCAGTTGCCAGGTTACTGTACAACTCGCAGCAAGCAGCACAGACCGCACTGAACCTGTGTTGGAGCTTGAAAGGTACAGCAAACTGAAAAGAGTGTTCAGAGTCACCGCCTGGATAAAGAGATTCATAGCCAATGCTCGCACAACCGTAAAGATGCAAGGTGAACTGACTGCTGACGAACTGTTCGATGCAGAAAGGTACTGGATTAAGGTAACACAACAACAGAGTTTCGGACAGGAGATCAAACTACTGAAGGCAGGAAAAAGCCTAAACAATGACTGTAAAATCGGAGAACTGAAATCTTTCCTGGAACATGAACTACTCAGTGTAGGAGGAAGACTGCAACAGTCCAACTTCACATTCAGAGAGGAGCATCCATGGGTTCTGCCCAATAAGTACAGATACTCAGAAATGCTGATACAGTACCACCATGAGAAGGTGATGCATTCTGGAGCAAGTGACACTCAGCACCCAACGTTAAACAAGCGGGAAATGAGACGCAGATGGAAGTACAGGCAGAGACTTGTGACCAGTTTCTGGAACAGTTGGCGAAGAGACTACTTGCTGGATCTAAAGTCAGCACGCCGCTGTGATACACCACAGCCCACCCCACTGAAGGCGGGTGACGTTGTACTCATTGGAGAAGATAACACACCCAGACAAACCTGGAAACTAGGAAAGATTGAGGAACCGTTTCCAGGCCGAGATGGCTTAGTTAGATCATGTTCAGTTCGTACTGCTTCAGGGACTTTGTTGAGGAGACCTATTCAGTTGATATACTGCCTAGAGATCTAGATGAACACAATTGTTCATCGGGGGGGGAGGATGTTGTAACTTTAATGTGTTAGAGTTGATGTTTAAGTGTATTCTTTGAGCTGTATCTGTAAAGATATTTCTTTAGATTTATTTGCATATGTAATTGTATTGGGTTGTGTTGAATTACGCTTTTTGACTGCAAGTCCCAGAATGCCTTGCGAGATAAATGAGTGATAACGCGCCAATTATGTGCAGGTGCGAGTTGATTGTGGCTGACTTTCCGACAGCATGGCCTAACGACATTAAATTCCGGTAATACAAAATTGGGGAACAGGTAAATTACTCTGCCAACTATTATCCTTCAAAAAGAAAACACCACCCCATTCCACTATTTAACCCTATCTAATCCTACTCCAGGCCCACAGTCTGGGAGGACAGAACACTACCACTCAACACCTCCTGCGAATCTTCTGCAGTAAAAACTTGCAATCCCAAGTACTTCTCTTCAGCTGCCAGCACATCCTCTATTTTCTGTGACTAACGTCCCATTTCTGCAGTACAGTTGACAACCATAGCTATGAAAGCTAAGAAACCCACTTTACTCAGGGACATGTTATTCTCAACCTCTTCATTGGTCTCTGCCTACTCACACGAATACTCTCAATATCCATCACCCTGTACCCATCCTCCTCTACCACTCTTTTCCCTGCTTCAGCATAAAACACTTTCTGTAATACTCTGACCATGGCAACCTCAACATGCTTTTCTTTCACCAGACACCAGAAACCTCTGTGCTCCAATCCCATGGTCACCCCACAGCTTACCCAGGTTTGGCACCTTAGTATTAGAGTACTCTAAAAATACTTAACATAACCATAGACCACTTAAACTGGTACAACGCTTCCATATATGGGTGGCCAAAAGCCCCTGCAAAGCCACACCTCCAATATAATTTCCCAGTGTGACTTGCCTTTTTTAGTCAATTGTATATTTACCACCAATGACTGTATTTGTTAGTGACATTGTTGTTAAATTCATTCATTTTCAGTCCTGTGGTCTTCACCAAGTGAGTGTAACAGTATAGCTTCTGTCCCTCTCCTCACCCCTACCTGGGATCGAACCAAGGACCCTCTACACACATCTACAACTGTCTCTCACGAAGCATCGTTACCCATCGCTCCACAAAAGCCGCTGCCCTTGCAGAGTAAGGGGAACAACTACTTCAAGGTCTCAGAGTGAGTGACGTCACCGGTTGAACCGCTATTAGCGCGCACCCCGCTAACTAGCTAGCCATTTCACATGGGTTACACTCACCCCCCTTTTGACCTCATCCTTTTCCGCAGCAACCAGTGATCCAGGTCAACAGCATCAATGTAACAGTATACCTTCCGTCCCTCTCCTCACCCCTACCTGGGCTCGAACCAAGGACCATCTGCACACATCAACAACTGCATCCCACAAAGCATCATTACCCATCGCTCCATAAAAGCAGCGGCCCTTGCAGAGCAAGGGGAACAACTACTTCAATGTCTCAGAGCAAGTGACATCACCGATTGAAACGCTACTAGCGCGCACCCCGCTAACTAGTTAGCCATTTCACATCGGTTACACGAGGTCCTTCTGTAGGTAAATTATATCAAAATTAAACTTTTTATAACAATACATTACATATCATGCCTTACTTCAATGGCCATTTATTACCCCAACACAGTGGTGCTAGGAACCTGCTGGTTTACAGGCCACATCAGGCATGCAAATCACATTATATTGGCTTGCAAAGCTATATGTAATTCCTATTGGAATCAAGACAGAGTTAGGACATCCAATAGTTGGACTTTTTATTCACCACAACCTACATTCAGAGTAATTGTCAAACGGGACTACCTAAACCATTTAAAATGGAACAACCATTTCAGTAACGGGTGCAATATATCTAAGTAACTGATTGGAATAGTTTAGAAAAATGTAGGATATTTATATTTGTGTAGCATATGATTAATCAATCAATCCATGTAAAAACATGCAAAAACACAGATATTAAAAACGGTCCCAAAAAATGGAACTGCAGTAAAACATACTGGGAAATAAAATAATGATGGGTGTGGTTTTGATGGGAAGGTTTTTGTCACCACAGAGTAAAACTGACACAATCAGGGTCTCACACAATACTGGTGACTTTAGGATCAACGTTGTGAATGTACCAGCCAGGGCCGGCTCCAGGCATAACCGGCATAAGCTGTCACATAGAACCCTCGGCCAATAGAGTGCCCACGAGCCCAAAAGAATGAGCTCAGTCAGGATCTCAACTGAGGATAGTTGAAAACACCAAGTGCAATTTCAAAATATGATTGTGCATCAGAAGTTTTTATCTTGTTATGTCAGTCACTCAATTAGCTGACAATTAGCCATTTACATTTTTAGATTGGTAGTTAGTCAAGACAGCTATCAAAACTTGTAATAATCATGGCTGAATACTGACTTGCAGGGCCACCAAAAGGCTAGAGCCAGCCCTGGTACCAGCTACAGTCATTTTTCATACTTGGGTCAACCTACTATGAACTTTTTTCATCCAAATTTCTTCCAATGTGAAGAAATAATATTTTTGCCCAAACGTATGATGGCTCTGCTGTAATGGAATGTATTTGTATTTACATCTATGTCCCCTCTTCCCTGACTTAAGAAATGATGATCACTCAACTCCACTACAAGTGTCAACTCTCTCCTTATTTGAACTGAAGCCATGTCTCATGTGCCCTCTCATCCACTGGCACATTGAATGCTTCTTCTCCAAGCACTGTGAGTAGCCCTGTCAACGTTCATTACTGTATGTAGAGTCAATCACATACACAAACACAATAACATTATTACACATCAGTGTGATTTTAATCCTTGCTCTCGGACTAACTCGTTTTTTGTCTGAGTTGGGTTCGTGTTTTTTGTCTTCTCAGTCAGATCCTGTCCTGTCCTCAGTGGAAGAGTTTATCCCTCCTCCAATACCATCCATTCACGATGAGGCTTGTCCAGCATTGAAGCCTCTGAACACCTCAATCCCTGTCCTGCACTGAAATCAAGCCTCCGAACACTTAAACGTATGCCTCATTCTGTGATCATTCCTTCCCAATACTATGTAGTAGCCCCCTCATTCCCATTCCCAATAATATTTTGCTATACATGTATTTATGAAAGGTCAGCAACCTTCCCGCTAGCCATGATTGCCTGAGATGAGTGGACTGGATATGCCGAGAGATGTGCTTGGATTGTTCTGCCATATAGCATTCCTCTCTCGAATTAGGTAATCCTGTGTATCACGTAGTAAAACTGCATAGGTGTTGCTCTCTACTTTCTGGAGGACCGACTTTTGAAATCAGTGGAATTCAATTATGAGAGCGAAGGAGATGGAGAAAACACCTGTCTCTAGATTACATCTCCAAACTAAGGGAAACCATGGCATCTGTGACAGGACACATGTTCATCTATGAGTCTAGCCTAGCGAGCTACATTTTCAGTTATTACACGTTTCTAATTTTGACAGAAAGGGGTTTCATTTCATGTTAAAGTGTACTGTTAGCTAGCTAACATTAGCTGGCTGGCTTGCTAGCTAAAGTTACGTGTATGAGCTTATTATTCGTATCTCAGAGGGATTTGCTTGACTAGATACAGCCTAATCTTAGCGAGCTGACATTGAACCTGGATGGTTAGCTAGCTGCAGATTCATGTAGGGTAGTAATGTCATGAGTTGGGATTATGGTTTATTGTTTAGCTAGTTGGCTAGCTACATGTCTAAACAAAAGACTCCACTATGTAAGTAACCATTTCAGGTATGTTCGTAAATTCAGTCTGGTCATCTACTCCGATTTCAGAGCACTCTCGTCTGAGTGTGCCAGAGTGCAGAATAACTGATGTGTAGCCGGTGTCATTAAAGGTTGGCAAAAACGCATAATTAAAATGTTGCCAGTGTAACAGTATAACTTTAGACCGTCCCCTCGCCCATACCCGGGCGCGAACCAGGGACCCTCTGCACACATCAACAACAGTCACCCACGAAGCATTGTTAACCATCGCTCCACAAAAGCCGCGGGGAACCACTACTTCAAGGTCTCAGAGCAAGTGACGTCACCAATTGAAACGCTATTTAGTGCGCACCACCGCTAACTAGCTAGCAGTTTCACATCCGTTACACCAGCAGCACAGTTACAGTCACTAATATTCTGGATGACATGTAAACAGCCTAACCAACGTTACCACGTTCATTTGTACATACAATAGGACGCAAGTATAGACACCATGGGACCACGCAGCCATCATACCGCTCAGGAAGGAGACGTGTACTGTCTCTTAGACATGAATGTACTTTGGTGCGAAAAGTGAAAATCAATCCCAGAACTACAGCAACAGCATGCTGGAGGAAACGGGTACAAAAACAGGTACAAAAGTATCTATATCCACAGTAAAATGAGTCCTATATCGACATAACCTGAAAGGCCGCTCAGCAAGGAAGAAGCCACTTGCTCCAAAACCTCCATAAAAAAGCCAGACTATGGTTTTGCAACTGCACATGCGGACAAAGATCATACTTTTTGGAGACATGTCCTCTGGTCTGATGAAACAAAATATAACTGTTTGGCCATAGACTATCGTTATGTATGGAGGAAAAGGGGAGAGGCTTGCAAGCCGAAGAACACCATCCCAACCGTGAAGCACAGGGGTGGCAGCATCATGCTGTGGGGGTGCTGTGCTGCAGGAGGGACTGTTGCACTTCACAAAATAGATGGCATCATGAGGGAGGAAAATTTAGTGGAAATATTGAACCAACATCTCAAGACATCGGTCAGGTGGTTAAAGCTTGGTCACAAATGGGTCTTCCAAATGACCTCAAGCATATTTCCAAAGTTGTGGCAAAATGGCTTAAGGACAACAAAGGTATTGGAGTATTGGAGTGGCCATCACAAAGCTCTGACCTCATCCTATAAAACATTTGAGGGCAGAACTGAAAAAGCATGTGCGAGCAAGGAGGCCTACAAACCTGACTCAGCGACACCAGCTCTGTCAGGAGGAATGGGTCAAAATTCACTCAACTTGTTGTGGGAAGCTTGTGGAAGGCTACCCAAAATGTTTGTCCCAAGTTAAACAATTTAAAGGCAATGCTACCAAATACTAATTGAGTGTATGTAAACATCTGACCCACTGAGAATGTGATGAAAGAAAGAAAAGCTGAAATAAATCATTCTCTCTACTATTATTCTGACATTTCACATTCTTAAAATAAATTGATCCTAACTGACCTAAGACAGGGAATTTTTACTAGGATTAAATGTCAGGAATTGTGATACACTGAGTTTAAATGTATTTGGCTAAGGTGTATGTTAACTTCTGACTTCAACTGTACATCAGTTACATTATGTCCATGTGTTTGTGACAGACATTGAGTGACAGTGACAGCCACAATAACAGACGTTGGGTCATTGACGTAACGTAACTGTAGCTTTCTAGGTTTGTGACCCTGCTGGTATGATCATGTGACTATTCTGGCATTAGCTAATGACAGAGCTGAGGCGGTGTTCCGGTGTATCGGAGGGGTTGTCACTGACACCGGCGCTCAGGGACAAGTGGCCCATGTCTAACCGGGTGACATAAGCAGGGCCAAGGGCCCAGTGACAAGCATTCTCCGTCATCACTTATGGCCGTTTGCCCATGCTGAAACTGATAGGGCTCAAGTGCCACCAAGAGACACCACAGGGACATGTTATCCACACCATGTGTGTGTGTTTCTGGTGTACATGTTCTGTTATGAATACAGTGGCTTGACTCTTCCTGTGACAGGTGTCACAATCTCTCATCCTGTTTTGTCTTAATACTGAGGGTTTGAATGAGCTACAGGCCTATAGTGTGTGTCAAATCAAATCAAATCAAATTTTATTTGTCACATACACATGGTTAGCAGATGTTAATGCGAGTGTAGCGAAATGCTTGTGCTTCTAGTTCCGACAATGCAGTGATAACCAACAAGTAATCTAACTAACAATTCAAAAAAAAAACTACTGTCTTATACACAGTGTAAGGGGATAAGGAACATGTACATAAGGATATATGAATGAGTGATGGTACAGAGCAGCATACAGTAGATGGTATCGAGTACAGTATATACATATGAGATGAGTGTGTAGACAAAGTAAACAAAGTGGCATAGTTAAAGTGGCTAGTGATACATGTGTTACATAAGGATGCAGTCGATGTTGTAGAGTACAGTATATACATATGCATATGAGATGAATAATGTAGGGTAAGTAACATTATATAAGGTAGCATTGTTTAAAGTGGCTAGTGATATATATATATATATATTTACATTTCCATCAATTCCCATTATTAAAATGGCTGGAGTTGGGTCAGTGTCAATGACAGTGTGTTGGCAGCAGCCACTCAATGTTAGTGGTGGCTATTTAACAGTCTGATGGCCTTGAGATAGAAGCTGTTTTTCAGTCTCTCGGTCCCAGCTTTGATGCACCTGTACTGACCTCGCCTTCTGGATGATAGCGGGGTGAACAGGCAGTGGTTCGGGTGGTTGATGTCCTTGATGATCTTTATGGCCTTCCTGTAACAACGGGTGGTGTAGGTGTCCTGGAGGGCAGGTAGTTTGCCCCGGTGATGCGTTGTGCAGTCCTCACTACCCTCTGGAGAGCCTTACGGTTGAGGGCGGAGCAGTTGCCGTACCAGGCGGTGATACAGCCCGCCAGGATGCTCTCGATTGTGCATCTGTAGAAGTTTGTGAGTGCTTTTGGTGACAAGCCAAATTTTTTCAGCCTCCTGAGGTTGAATAGGCGCTGCTGCGCCTTCTTCACGACGCTGTCAGTGTGAGTGGACCAATTCAGTTTGTCTGTGATGTGTATGCCGAGGAACTTAAAACTAGCTACCCTCTCCACTACTGTTCCATCGATGTGGATAGGGGGTGTTCCCTCTGCTGTTTCCTGAAGTCCACAATCATCTCCTTAGTTTTGTTGACGTTGAGTGTGAGGTTATTTTCCTGACACCACACTCCAAGGGCCCTCACCTCCTCCCTGTAGGCCGTCTCGTCGTTGTTGGTAATCAAGCCTACCACTGTTGTGTCGTCCGCAAACTTGATGATTGAGTTGGAGGCGTGCGTGGCCACGCAGTCGTGGGTGAACAGGGAGTACAGGAGAGGGCTCAGAACGCACCCTTGTGGGGCCCCCGTGTTGAGGATCAGCGGGGAGGAGATGTTGTTGCCTACCCTCACCACCTGGGGGCGGCCCGTCAGGAAGTCCAGTACCCAGTTGCACAGGGCGGGGTCGAGACCCAGGGTCTCGAGCTTGATGACGAGCTTGGAGGGTACTATGGTGTTGAATGCCGAGCTGTAGTCGATGAACAGCATTCTCACATAGGTATTCCTCTTGTCCAGGTGGGTTAGGGCAGTGTGCAGTGTGGTTGAGATTGCATCGTCTGTGGACCTATTTGGGCGGTAAGCAAATTGGAGTGGGTCTAGGGTGTCAGGTAGGGTGGAGGTGATATGGTCCTTGACTAGTCTCTCAAAGCACTTCATGATGACGGAAGTGAGTGCTACGGGGCGGTAGTCGTTTAGCTCAGTTACCTTAGCTTTTCTTGGGAACAGGAACAATGGTGGCCCTCTTGAAGCATGTGGGAACAGCAGACTGGTATAGGGATTGATTGATGAGAGAGTCTATGTACACTACATGATCGTCAAACATCTCATTCCAAAATCATGCCCATTAATATGGAGTTGGTACCCCCTTTGGTAATATAACAGCCTCCACTCTTCTGGGAAGGTTTTCCACTAGATGTTGGAACATTGCTGCGGAGACTTGCTTCCATTCAGCCACAAGAGCATTAGTGAGGTCGGGCACTGATGTTGGGCAATTAGGCCTGGCTCACAGTCGGCGTTTCAATTAATCCCAAAGGTGTTTGATAGGATTGAGGTCAGGGCTATGTGCAGGCAAGTCAAGTTCTTCCACACCGATCTCAACAACCCATTTCTGTATGGACCTCGCTTTGTGCATGGGGGCATTGTCATGCTGAAACAGGAAAGGGCCTTCCCCAAACTGTTACCACAAAGTTGGAAGCACAGAATCGTCATTGTATGCTGTAGAGTTAAGATTTCCCTTCAATGGAACTAAGGGGCCTAGCCCGAACCATTAAAAACAGCCTCAGACCATTATTCCTCCTCCACCAAACTTTACAGTTGGCACTATGTGTTCAGGCAGGTAGCATTTTCCTGACATCCAACAAACCCAGATTCATCCATCGGACTGCCAGATGGTGAAGCGTGATTCATCACTCCAGAGAACGCGTTTCCAATGTTCCAGAGTCCAATGGCAGCGAGCTTTACACCCCTCCAGCTGACGCTTGGCACTGCGCTTGGTGATCTTAGGATTGCGTGTGACTACGCGGAAATGGAAACCCATTTCATGAAGCTCCCTACTAGCAGTTCTTGCTTCTATATTCAGTTTGGAACTCTGTAGTGAGTGCTTTTTTACGCCCAGCGCGCTTCAGTACTCACTAGTTCCGTTCTATGAGCTTGTGTGGCCTACCACTTCCCGGCTGAGCCGTTGTTGCATCTAGACGTTTCCACTTCACAATAACAGCACCTACAGTTGGCCGGGGCTGATCTAGCAGGGCAGAAATTTGACAAACTGATATGTTGGAAAGGTGGTATCCTATAACGGTGCCACATTGAAAGTCACTGAGCTATACACCAAGTCACTGAGCTATACACCAAGTCACTTGGCTCTGTCATAACCTCACATGGTCTCTCTTATCATTGCTATGCAGACGACACACAATTAATCTTCTCCTTTCCCCCTTCTGATGACCAGGTGGCGAATCGCATCTCTGCATGTCTGGCAGACATATCAGTGTGGATGACGGATCACCACCTCAAGCTGAACCTCGGCAAGACGGAGCTGCTCTTCCTCCCGGGGAAGGACTGCCCGTTCCATGATCTCGCCATCACGGTTGACAACTCCATTGTGTCCTCCTCCCAGAGCGCCAAGAACCTTGGCGTGATCCTGGACAACACCCTGTCGTTCTCAACCAACATCAAGGCGGTGGCCCGTTCCTGTAGGTTCATGCTCTACAACATCCGCAGAGTACGACCCTGCCTCATACAGGAAGCGGCGCAGGTCCTAATCCAGGCACTTGTCATCTCCCGTCTGGATTACTGCAACTCGCTGTTGGCTGGGCTCCCTGCCTGTGCCATTAAACCCCTTCAACTCATCCAGAACGCCGCAGCCCGTCTGGTGTTCAACCTTCCCAAGTTCTCTCACGTCACCCCGCTCCTCCGTTCTCTCCACTGGCTTCCAGTTGAAGCTCGCATCCGCTACAAGACCATGGTGCTTGCCTACGGAGCTGTGAGGGGAACGGCACCTCAGTACCTCCAGGCTCTGATCAGGCCCTACACCCAAACAAGGGCACTGCGTTCATCCACCTCTGGCCTGCTCGCCTCCCTACCACTGAGGAAGTACAGCTCCCGCTCAGCCCAGTCAAAACTGTTCGCTGCCCTGGCCCCCAATGGTGGAACAAACTCCTCACGACGCCAGGACAGCGGAGTCAATCACCACCTTCCGGAGACACCTGAAACCCCACCTCTTTAAGGAATACCTAGGATAGGATAAGTAATCCCTCTCACCCCACCCCCCCTAAGTTTTAGATGCACTATTGTTAAGTGACTGTCCCACTGGATGTCATAAGGTGAATGCACCAATTTGTAAGTCGCTCTGGATAAGAGCGTCTGGTAAATGACTTAAATGTAATGTAAATGTCTTCAGTTCAGGCCATTCTACTGCCAATGTTTGTCTATGGAGATTGCATGGCGGTGTGCTCAATTTTATATACTTGTCAGCAACAGGTGTGGCTGAAATAGTCAAATCCACAAATTTGAAGGCATGTCCACATACTTTTGGCCATGTAGTGTATACTGTAACTACATGTCATAGGGGAAACCTAACTACATGTCATAGGGGAAACCTAACTACATGTCATAGGGGAAACCTAACTACATGTCAAAACCTAACTACATGTCATAGGGGCAACCTAACTACATGTCATAGTGGCAACCTAACTACATGTCATAGTGGCAACCTAACTACATGTCATAGTGGCAACCTAACTACATGTCATAGTGGCAACCTAACTACATGTCATAGTGGCAACTTAGTGGGTCAGGGATCCAGACAAGGTGATCTGTATATAGTATGCAGGGTAAGTAAGAGGACGTCACTGTGTTGGGCTCCTGAGTGGTGCATCGGTCTAAGGCACTGCATCTCAGTGGAAGAGGTGTCACGACAGTCCCTGGTTTGATCCAGGCTGTATCACATCCGGCTGTGATTGGGAGACCCATAGGGCGGCGCACAATTGGCCCAGGGTCGCCTGGGTTTGGCCGGGATAGGCCGTCATTGTAAATAAGATTTTGTTCTTTAACTGACTTGCCTAGTTAAATAAAGGTTTCATGTTGTTTTTTTTAAGTGTGTCTGGAGCTTAGTGTGCCCAGGCCCACCAACTCAGGTGCCAGGCCCACCAACTCAGGTGCCAGGCCCACCAACTCAGGTGCCAGGCCCACCAACTCAGGTGCCAGGCCCACCAACTCAGGTGCCAGGCCCACCAACTCAGGTGCCAGGCCCACCCAACCAGAATTAGCAAAAATGTATTTATTTATTTAATGCTCTTTACTTGTCACTGTTCAAAACTGGACATTATTTGTGTTTTTACCTAAACATGCAAACTCCATCAGATAGAATCCATAGCAAGCAGTGCACTGGGTTTGTCAGATTTGATTGAATATAACAGAACAGATGAACTGAAGTGACATTCACTCTCACAGGATGGGAAGACAAATAACTAACTACCCCATAATGACAAAGCGAAAACAGGTTTAGAAATGTTTGCAAATGTATAAAAAAAAAAAAAAAAACTTATTTACATAAGTATTCAGACCCTTTGCTATGAGATTCGAAATTGAGCTCAGGTGCATCTGGTTTCCATTGATCAGACTTGAGATGTTTCTACAACTTGATTGAAGTCCACCTGTAGTAAATTCAATTGATTTGACATGATTTGGAAAGGCACACACCTGTCTATATAAGATTCCACAGTTGACAGTGCATGCAGAGCAAAAACCAAGCTATGAGGTCAAAGGAGTTGTCCATAGAGCCCCGAGACATAATTGTGTCGAGACACAGATCTGGAGAAGGGTATAAAAATGGTTTTGCAGAGCATTGAAGGTCTCCAAGAACATAGTGGCCTCTATCATTCATAATTGGAATGTTAGGAACCACCAAGACTTGTAACAGCATTCCTCCTCTGCTTCTGAGGAGGAGAAGCGAGAAGGATCGGAGGACCAATGCGCAGCGTGGTAAGTGTCCATAACGTTTATTTACAGATATAAACTGAACACTATGAAAATACAAAACAATAAACGTGAACAGGAACGAAAACCGAAACCGTACCGTGTGGGCAACAAACACCCACCACTCAAAAGTGAAACCCATGCTACCTAAGTATGATTCTCAATCAGAGACAACTAACGACACCTGCCTCTGATTGAGAACCATACAAGGCCGAAACAGAAACCAAAAATAGAAAAACAAACATAGACCGCCCACCCCAACTCACGCCCTGACCATACTAAATAAAGACAAAACAAAGGAAATAAAGGTCAGAACGTGACAAGACTTTCCCTAGAGCTGGCCGCCCGGCCAAACAGCAATCAGGGGCAAAGGGCCTTCATCAGGGAGGTGACCAAGAACCCGATTGTCACTCTGACAGAGCTCCAGAGTTCCTCGGTGGAGATGGGAGAACCTGCCAGAAGGACAACCATCTCTGCAGCACTCAGCCTTATGGTAGAGTGGCCAGACGGAAGCCACTCCTTAGTAAAAGGCACATGACAGCCTGCTTGGAGTTTGCCAAAAGGCACCTAAAGGACTCTCAGACCATAATAAACAAGATTCTATGGACTGATCAAACCAAGATTGAACTCTTCAGCCCGAATGCCAAGTTTTACGTCATAAGGAAACCTGGAACCATCCCTACGGTGAATCATGGTGATGGCGGGGAAAAATTACAAAGAACGTTCATGAAAACCTGCTCCAGCGTGCTGAGAACCTCAGACTGGGGCAAATGTTCACCTTCCAACAAGACAACGACCCTAAGCACACAGCCAAGACAACACAGGAGTTGCTTCGCAACAAGTCTCTAAATATCTTGAGTGGCCCAACCAGAGCCTTGACTTGAAGCTGATCTAACATCTCTGGAGGGACCTGAAAATAGCTGTGCAGCGACGCTCCCTATCCAACCGGACAGAGCTCGAGAGGATCTGTAGAGAAGAATTGGAAAAACTCCCAATATAGGTGTGCCAAGCTTGTAGTGTCATACCCAAGAATACTCAAGGCTGTAATCACTGCCAAAGGTGCTTCAACAAAGTACTGAGTAAAGGGTCTGAATACTTTCTGAAATCACTGTATAAAACTGCAATTTTTCCTCTCTGCCCCATGGTAAATTGTGTCATAATATGCAGCAAATTAGCTTTAAAATAGCAACATTTTCTCTCAGTCTCATGGCAAATTGTGTAAAATAGCAGTACGTTTGATTAAATGCTAATATTGGTCCCATGACTTGAATGGGATTTGTGAAACAAATGTTAAAACATTAGCATTTGGAAACAGTGCCAAGTAAACTAAACCAACGAATGTGTTGCTATCATACCTTGTCCATAAGCATGGGTAAGCAACCCTGTTTCTGGAGTGCTGCAGCTACTGCAGGATTGTGTTCCAACTAGGCAACATAGGCTAGCACTGCCCCCTTATGGGGAAAATGTGTACTGAATGTGCACAATCTTCCACTGTAATTGTCTTTAATTGAAGCATTGAGCATTAAGACCATAACACATGCATCCACACCTCTTACCCACATGTAAAACTGTGATAAACAGGAAAACATGTACACCCACGTGCGCACATACACCACCCCCTGGTTGATGCTTATTTATAAAACCATTTTAGGCCTCACTCCCCCCTATCTGAGATATCTACTGCAGCCCTCATCCTCCACATACAACACCTGTTCTGCCAGTCACATTCTGTTAAAGGTCCCCAAAGCACACACATCCCTGGGTCGCTCCTCTTTTCAGTTCGCTGCAGCTAGCGACTGGAACAAGCTGCAACAAACACTCAAACTGGACAGTTTTATCTCAATCTCTTCATTCAACGACTCAATCATGGACACTTTTAGTGACAGTTGTGGCTGCTTAGTGTTGTCTCTACCTTCTTGCCCTTTATGCTGTTGTCTGCCCAATAATGTTTGTACCATGTTTTGTGCTGCTACCATGGTGTCTTATGTGTTGCTGCCTTGCTATGTTGTTGTCTTAGGTCTCTCTTGTTGTGATGTGTGTTTTGTCCTATATTTATAATGTATTTTAGATTATTTTTTTTCCGGGCCCTCGTCCCCGCAGGAGGCCTTTTGGTTGGTCGTCATTGTAAACAAGAATTTGTTCTTAACTGACTTGCCTAGTTAAATGAAGGTTAAATAAAATAAAAATGTTCAAGAGAAAAAGAAGCCTTTATTGGAAGAAAGTAATAATATACATGTAATAAAATGCAAATTAATTACTTAAAAATCATACAATGTGATTTTCTGGATTTTTGTTTTAGATTCAGTCTCTCACAGTTGAAGTGTACCTATGATACAAATTACAGACCTCTACATGCTTTGTAAGTAGGAAAATCTGCAAAATCACCAGTGTATCAAATACTTGTTCTCCCCACTGTACTCACACCACAAAAACACCTGAATAAAAAAAAAGAGAAATATGAAATGAACAACTGAAACCAGGGTGGAAATAAAGAGAAATATGAAATGAACAACTGAAACCAGGGTGGAAATAAAGAGAAATATGAAATGAACAACAAACCAGAGCCAGGGTGGAAATAAAGAGAAATATGAAATGAACAACTGAAACCAGGGTGGAAATAAAGAGAAATATGAAATGAACAACTGAAACCAGGGTGGAAATAAAGAGAAATATGAAATGAACAACTGAAACCAGAGCCAGGGTGGAAATAAAGAGAAATATGAAATGAACAACAAACCAGGGTGGAAATGAAGAGAAATATGAAATGAACAACTGAAACCAGAGCCAGGGTGGAAATGAAGAGAAATATGAAATGAACAACTGAAACCAGAGCCAGGGTGGAAATGAAGAGAAATGTGAAATGAACAACTGAAACCAGAGCCAGGGTGGAAATAAAGAGAAATATGAAATGAACAACTGAAACCAGAGCCAGGGTGGAAATGAAGAGAAATGTGAAATGAACAACTGAAACCAGAGCCAGGGTGGAAATAAAGAGAAATATGAAATGAACAACTGAAACCAGAGCCAGGGTGGAAATAAAGAGAAATATGAAATGAACAACTGAAACCAGAGCCAGGGTGGAAATGAAGAGAAATATGAAATGAACAACTGAAACCAGGGTGGAAATGAAGAGAAATATGAAATGAACAACTGAAACCAGGGTGGAAATGAAGAGAAATATGAAATGAACAACTGAAACCAGGGTGGAAATGAAGAGAAATATGAAATGAACAACTGAAACCAGGGTGGAAATGAAGAGAAATATGAAATGAACAACAAACCAGGGTGGAAATAAAGAGACAGGAACGTAGTTCAAATATCACCTCCATAACTGCATCACCTCACGCAAATACTGCAGCATCTGTCTTAAGAACACTAAAGACATATATACATACAAATACATCCCTGCTAAAGTAAATAGTTCAGAACAGCTCTGGGTCCATGGTCATACATAACATTACACATGAATGATTGTACATGAAGTCAACAAGTACAGAAAAATGGTACAAAGTTCAAACAACCCAAGCCTTGGCGTAAACAAGCTGCCCCAGACAGACAGGCCTGTTTAAAAGAGCTGCACTGTGCACGCTCAGCCAACAAACTATTCAATACAGACTTATTCAATACATCTTGTTTCAATACAAGAACAAAATGACCCAGCACAAGTCCTACTGTTTGGGTTGCAGTTTGGTTGTGTGCCAAACTCGCCTATCCTTAACCTGACCTACCCTGCGACCTTGGTTACTTTACCAAAGCCTTCAAACAAAAAGACAGGTACTCTTCACCGACATCCTATCTCTTTGAATGTTGTCAACGTAAAGCTTCTTCTTGGTAACCATTTCACACTGAGCAACCCAAATAGCAATTTTTTTGGCCCATGCCCTGTCTTTAGCTGCCACTAGATGGCGATGTAACTTCATTGGTATCAAAGAAGCAGCAAAAATCTATTATGTGCTTTTAAGTCTTAAAATGAAGCTCACATTCGCATATCAGTTATATACAAATCTCAATGCAATACAAATGGTAGCTGTATGATGACTATTTAACTGAAAGATTCAAATGTACTGAGTTGTTAGTCTAGCGAGGATATTGTAATGTTTCAGTATCCCCTGCAATAAAAATGACAAGTCAGAGGAACACTTATTTTTAAGTAGATTAAAAAGTAGAAGACTTTCGATAATGAAGAGGCAAGGCAGTCTAGTTGCACACTGTTTGTTACATGCAATTTACATACCTTAAAGTTAGAGGAAAACCATGTATCTGAAACCAGCTAAGCTGCTTCAATCACAGTATAAGCTACAGTGAATAATTATTATCATCACAGACAAATAACAAAATCAATGTAGTCAAAAGGGGAGGAAATTAATATTGACTTATTTTAAGACTAAACCACAAACCCCACCACTTCTACATCATCTTCATCGTCATTGTCGTTACTTAGAGGGTGTCAGGTGGGCGGTCACTTCCTCCTCTCCACAGGAAACAGGAAGTGGTCACAGCTAGTCGGTCAGCGAGCACTCTGACGTTATGGAGCACTCTGACAGCGTCCGCTCGCGCGTGGTGATGTAATTAAGTATGTCAATGGCGGTCACCACCCCGAATACCATCTGTCTAAGACAGGGCGAGCCATCCTCCATGTCTTAACAGAGAGAGAAAGAGAGAGGGAAGAGAGATGGTTATTACTACTATTGAGATAACAGACTGTGACAAAGGTTTGTGACGAAAGGTGAATTAAGAGCAGTAGAACCACATCAACGTTAAATTACTTCTCCAAGTTCAAGATTTGGTAGATGGGAATGTTTTCCACAAAGGAAGTTGGAAACTAACTTCCCAAACTCTTTATCCAAGGATGCAATAGTTGGAAATTACGCCAAATCAAACCAATCAGTTTACAAAAAGTTATGTAACTAGCTTCCTGTTTTCGAGAGACAGGGTTAGAGTTAGGTCTCAATGAGAGTTTCCAGTGTAACATTTCTAGTGTTTATTCAGGAGTTAAATAAATAACCAGTGTTGAGTGTGTCCGTTTTACTCTGTTGAGAGTAAAACATTCCCATCAAAACCATACCCAACATTTCCCAGCATGCTCTACTGCAGCTAGATTTTTTAAAATATTGTTTTTTAAATCTGTGTTTTTGCTATGTACAGTACATTGACTGAATGATTTATTAATCTTATGCTACACAAAGATAAATAAAATACATTTTTATAAACTAATCCAATCAGTTAGATTTATTGCACCCGTTACTTAAATGGTTGTTCCAGTTTCAAATGGTTGAGGTAGTTTCCTTTATCAATGTTCCTAACTCTGACAGTCATTATAAATACA
This sequence comes from Oncorhynchus gorbuscha, assembly GCF_021184085.1. Classification (NCBI taxonomy): domain Eukaryota; kingdom Metazoa; phylum Chordata; class Actinopteri; order Salmoniformes; family Salmonidae; genus Oncorhynchus; species Oncorhynchus gorbuscha. Next base: position 89,102,407 of record NC_060173.1, read on the forward strand.
AGGCTGCAGGTGAATACAAATTCTAACTGTTAGATGTCTGAACTCTGGCTGGATTCCAATAAGAATTACCTATCATTTTGCAAGCCAGAATAATGTGACTAAATCAAACATGGCCATCAAAGTAAGGCCTTATGATATATGTAACATATTGTCATAAAGAGTTTCATTGTAATGATAACATTAGCCTACAGTAGGAGCTCACTTGGTGAAGTCCACAGGACTGAAAAATAAATTAATTTGACAACCATGTATCTGTCATTAACAAATTCAGTCATGGGTGGTAACTCTACAATTCACTTGAAAAGGCAAAGCACACTGGGAAATTATGTTGGGTGTGTGGCTTAGTGGGGCAGTGGCTTTCAATTACAGTTTTTCTCAATTGCTAAAACACTAAAACCCATTGGCTGAACATAGTTCTCAGTTGCCTGGATTCATTTAGCTAATTATGCAGTCTGTTGTCAATACCTTAAAACATTTCACATGGTAAAACACACTCACTTAAGACTTTTCAGCAAAACTCCAAACACATTCTCATTCTCAAAACACATTCTGCACTCTAATGCACATGTCATCCATACTAGTAAACACAAGTGGCAACAATGAAATACAAATAGAGAACACATGTCATTGATTGAACAAAACCACTCAAAATTGATTTAACCTGTTTCAAATGATGCAACACAACCAATATAAGCCAGTTCAGAGAGCAAACAGGTTGTTGAAGGTGGGAAGGAGAAAGTATGAGAATGGATAGAAGAAATAATGTGAGAGGACGAGTGCGTATGCGAGGAGGAGGGTAAGAAAGAGGAAGACAAAGAGTGGAAATATCTGATGAAATTCGAGCAAGTTATAGACCATGTTCTTGTCCATGGACTGACAATGAGGGAAGAAAGACTTAGAGTGCAACCCAATTTGAGACGATTTTCTGTGTCCACCATAGTAAGGACATTCAGAGAAGAGAACAGGTACAGTATACTACTGTATTTTTGTAATTGCAAATTTACTGTACTACACTATATGCAGCTGTTTCAATAGACATTTGTAAACTGTATGTATTGTACTGCATGAATATGTTTTGTAACTGCACAACTACTTTTTGTAGAATTGCAAGGCTGCCACATGCAGGTGGAAGGACTATTCACTCAGGAGCAAGAGGCCGTTATATAGTTGGCATGGTCCTTCAGGAGCAAGAGGCCGTTATAGTTGGCCTGGTCCTTCAGGAGCAAGAGGCCGTTATAGTTGGCCTGGTCCTTCAGGAGCAAGAGGCCGTTATAGTTGGCCTGGTCCTTCAGGAGCAAGAGGCCGTTATAGTTGGCCTGGTCCTTCAGGAGCAAGAGGCCGTTATAGTTGGCCTGGTCCTTCAGGAGCAAGAGGCCGTTATAGTTGGCCTGGTCCTTCAGGAGCAAGAGGCCGTTATAGTTGGCCTGGTCCTTCAGGAGCAAGAGGCCGTTATAGTTGGCCTGGTCCTTCAGGAGCAAGAGGCCGTTATAGTTGGCCTGGTCCTTCAGGAGCAAGAGGCCGTTATAGTTGGCCTGGTCCTTCAGGAGCAAGAGGCCGTTATAGTTGGCCTGGTCCTTCAGGAGCAAGAGGCCGTTATAGTTGGCCTGGTCCTTCAGGAGCAAGAGGCCGTTATAGTTGGCCTGGTCCTTCAGGAGCAAGAGGCCGTTATAGTTGGCCTGGTCCTTCAGGAGCAAGAGGCCGTTATAGTTGGCCTGGTCCTTCAGGAGCAAGAGGCCGTTATAGTTGGCCTGGTCCTTCAGGAGCAAGAGGCCGTTATAGTTGGCCTGGTCCTTCAGGAGCAAGAGGCCGTTATAGTTGGCCTGGTCCTTCAGGAGCAAGAGGCCGTTATAGTTGGCCTGGTCCTTCAGGAGCAAGAGGCCGTTATAGTTGGCCTGGTCCTTCAGGAGCAAGAGGCCGTTATAGTGGTGGTCCTTCAGGAGCAAGAGGCCGTTATAGTTGGCCTGGTCCTTCAGGAGCAAGAGGCCGTTATAGTTGGCCTGGTCCTTCAGGAGCAAGAGGCCGTTATAGTTGGCCTGGTCCTTCAGGAGCAAGAGGCCGTTATAGTTGGCCTGGTCCTTCAGGAGCAAGAGGCCGTTATAGTTGGCCTGGTCCTTCAGGAGCAAGAGGCCGTTATAGTTGGCCTGGTCCTTCAGGAGCAAGAGGCCGTTATAGTTGGCCTGGTCCTTCAGGAGCAAGAGGCCGTTATAGTTGGCCTGGTCCTTCAGGAGCAAGAGGCCGTTATAGTTGGCCTGGTCCTTCAGGAGCAAGAGGCCGTTATAGTTGGCCTGGTCCTTCAGGAGCAAGAGGCCGTTATAGTTGGCCTGGTCCTTCAGGAGCAAGAGGCCGTTATAGTTGGCCTGGTCCTTCAGGAGCAAGAGGCCGTTATAGTTGGCCTGGTCCTTCAGGAGCAAGAGGCCGTTATAGTTGGCCTGGTCCTTCAGGAGCAAGAGGCCGTTATAGTTGGCCTGGTCCTTCAGGAGCAAGAGGCCGTTATGGTCCTTCAGGAGCAAGAGGCCGTTGGCCTGGTCCTTCAGGAGCAAGAGGCCGTTATAGTTGGCATGGTCCTTCAGGAGCAAGAGGCCGTTATAGTTGGCATGGTCCTTCAGGCAGCAAGAGGTCCTTCAGGAGCAAGAGGCCGTTATAGTATAGTTGGCCTGGTCCTTCAGGAGCAAGAGGCCGTTATAGTTGGCATGGTCCTTCAGGAGCAAGAGGCCGTTATAGTTGGCCTGGTCCTTCAGGAGCAAGAGGCCGTTATAGTTGGCATGGTCCTTCAGGAGCAAGAGGCCGTTATAGTTGGCATGGTCCTTCAGGAGCAAGAGGCCGTTATAGTTGGCCTGGTCCTTCAGGAGCAAGAGGCCGTTATAGTTGGCATGGTCCTTCAGGAGCAAGAGGCCTGGTCCTTCAGGAGCAAGGGCCGTGGTCCTTCAGGAGCAAGAGGCCGTTATAGTTGGCATGGTCCTTCAGGAGCAAGAGGCCGTTATAGTTGGCCTGGTCCTTCAGGAGCAAGAGGCCGTTATAGTTGGCCTGGTCCTTCAGGAGCAAGAGGTGGTTATAGCTGGCATGGTCCTTCAAGATAATGCAATAAGACTCAGAGAAATCCAGGAACGAGTGATACAAGACAACACACACTTCCAGGGAATCGACAGTGTGAGCATTTCCACCATTGACAGTGTCCTCCATCGTAACAGGATGCGAATGAAACAAGTATACAGAGTACCTTTTGAGCGCGAGCTCAGTATGTGCAAGTAAGTGTACATTCAGAAACATTTACTGTAATCCAGATTGTCTACAGTACTAACACATACATACAGTGTAGCACTGTCTCTGTACGACTTACAAAATCCTACATACAGTATATTGTATTTCTACACAGACAATATTTGACATGGAATCCTTGGACAGACCCCATGAGTTCATCTTTGTCGATGAAGCAGGCTTCAATCTAACAAAGAGAAGGAGAGGCCGAAACATGATTGGACAGCGGGCCATTGTTGAAGTCGCTGGTCAACGAGGTGGCAATGTCACAATCTGTGCTGCTATCAGCAACCATGGTGTTCTACATCACCATGTTACACTCTGGCCATATAACACCCAGCATCTTCTAAGATTTATTGCCAATCTAAGAGATATTTTATTTGAGCAGCAGGTTCAAGAGCAGCAGGGTCAAGAGCTAAATGAGAATCCCATTCCCACCTATGTGATAGTGTGGGACAATGTCAGTTTCCACCGAGCTGCTCGGGTAAGGGAATGGTTTAACATCAATGGGCAGTTTATCAAGTTATACCTCCCTCCACACTCGCCTTTCCTGAGGAGTTTTTCTCCTCTTGGAGATGGAAAGTGTATGATAGACAACCCTACACCAGAGTAAATCTGCTGCAAGCTATGGATTTAGCCTGTGGTGATATAGGTGAGGAATCATGTCAGGGCTGGATACGGCACACAAGAGGCTTCTTCCTCCGTTGCCTCAGGAGTGACAATATTGCTTGTGATGTCGATGAAGTGCTCTGGCCTGACCCAGCCCAAAGACAAGAAGAAGCACATTGATCACATTTACTCCTTTCATTTGTCACTTTTAGTATTGTATACTGTAGTACAGTGCATTGTAGGCTGTATACTGTACAATGGACAAATTGTATGGCCCTGAACATTGTGCTTTCCAATTATGAACAGTACTAACTGCTCAATAGATTTTGAATGGTTGCAGGTTCATATCAACAAAGAACAAGAATTACAGTATCGCAGAGACAAAGGAAAGTTTGTGAGATGCAGGGTACAGTACTGTAAAAATAGGGGTATAAGGAGGAGGAAGAACAAAAAACAAAATTGCAAAGAACAAAGCAGAGCAGTAATTTCTGATCAATATTGAGCTACTATGATAGAACATGTTTGCGTTCATCAAAAGACAATGACGGAAAAATATGATTTTTTTTTAGATTAAAAATGTACTTCTCCCTGAGAAATGTATGTTTTGAACAATGTGTTTTCTAATTTTCGGTGTATTGTTTACTGACTGCTTGAGAGTGTATATCATTTTGATCACTTTGTTTATGATTTGAGAGCAGTGTTTGATTTTGAACACAGGTAAAACTGTTTTGTGGCAAATGTTTCATTTTGCAAGAGGAGTCAGAGGTTATGTAAATAGTGCTTGAAGATGAGGTTTAATGTTTTTGGGAAATGGAGCAAGGTTTCAGAAATGGTGTTTTAGCAATTGAGAAAAACTGTAATAATTTTTGGCCACCCGAGAGTGGGAGTGGTCTACGGTTATGTTGATTCAAGTTTGAGCACATCTGCTGCCAGTTCTGATGTATTTGTACTGTAAATGCTTACATAAGAGCATGTCGTAATAATGACTTGTAAATATTTAGAGACACAGGCCTCTTGGTGTAATGGTAAAAATACAATATGATGGGTTATTGCATAGCACCATTGGTGCAAACTATATACACTACCTAGTATTAAAAATACTATATAAGCTGTTATTACACAACACTGACAGTGTTAATTCCCTAACACTGAAAAAGAGTAACAGTGTCAGCACTAAGCACAGTATTCATATAAGGCTCAAAGTGTGGACCCATATAGACACTGGCCAAGTGATATATTGAATACTGCTGATTTGACACTGGAGAAGTTGTGGTCTACCAATGAGTATAAACTAAATACATGTTGAAAGTTCTTTGTCTTCTGATGAAGGTGTGGTAGTGGGTTGACAAAAATAGCATGACCTATTAAGCAAAGGCCCCTCGTCTGTCCTAACACAACAGTCTGATTATTGCATCATCATCTACTGGTGGCCAGGCACGTCCAGGCACACAGTCACCAAAACACCACAGGTGCACTTTGACAACCAACACACACCTTGTTTAGCTAGTAGACCACAACACTGCCAGGAAACAAAGCTGATGCAACAGGGCCTTAGAGCAAGCTAATCCGATTCATAGAGAAACATGGGAAAAACACCAGCGAGGGAAATCAACCGCCATGTCGCCTCTGGCTGGGAGAGGGGCTGGTCACCTTCAACAGAAAAGTGCAGGGCTGCATTCAGTGAGTTTTTACGTTCTGGAACGTTTGAACAGACACGGTGCTGTACTTAACAACCGATTGAAAAACGGGGAGGGTTGTGGGTTGGGGAACGCTGGCCACTGCCCTTTAAATATGTCACTCATTGCTTCGAGCCTCACCTCGCCACACCCACCAAACGGACGCAAACGTTCCTCAAAGTCTGTTCAATAACGTAAAAGAGCGTTTTAGGGAAATGTGTCGTTCAGTACAAACCGTTCCGCAACGTAGCAAATGTTCAGGCGGACTGAACGCACGCCAGGTGTTTCTAAGACTGTTCGTCTCTACTGTCTGACAGAGGTAACTAGCGGTGTTAGAAAAGGACAGAAGGAGCAAAGTGGGGGCTATAAAAGGAGGGAAGAAAATGACGGCATTGGTGAGAAGATTTCTTTTAAAGGAGCGAGAAGAAAAATAGGATGAAGCAATACAAGAAGAGTAGGAGTGTGATAAGAGGAAGTGAGAGTGAGAAACAGGAAGACAGAAAGATGGGAAGATGAAGAGAGGAAGGAGAAAAAAGAGAGGAAGGAGGGGAAGGAGGGGTAAACTTACATTGGATCTGCTCATGCACCACCAGGGCAAAGTGATCTGTCTCCAGGATACGGGACAGCTTACCCAGGTTATCTGTTAGTCGCACCTGAGGACGACACATGACAATTAGGAAACCCTACTCAATGATGACCTTTTTGTTTGAAAGCTATTTGTTTAGGAGGTTACGGTTGAGTAGGAGTATAAGAGCATATAGGTGAGGTGACTGACCTGTTTGAATTGTTTGTAAAGCACCTTGGCGACAGGGTCAGAGGCCTTGACCTTCCCAGACAGTACTGAAGACAACATATTGCCCAGGGTAACCATCCCTAGGATCACGCTACACAGACAAAGATAGAGAGGATATGGTCATTATTATTATGACAACTGAATACAGGCAATGTTTTTTCAATACTAATCAATGTTTTGTCAATAACAATACTAATGTTTTGTCAACATTTGGCACATGGTCTCTATGGCAACCAGGTAACTAGGGTAACCAGGTAAAATCGTACCCGGACTCATCAACGACGGGTGCCTGGTCGAAGGCCTTCTCCTTGAGGATCTTGATGGTCTTCTTGATGTTGACTGAAGGCAGCACAGTGAGGGGGGAAAATAGGTTCAGACCCTGCAGACTCAGGTTCCACCACCAGGGTTTGGACACCATCAGGTCTTCTGGGGTTAGGAAGCCCTTATCACACATCCAGTTATCACTCAGGAACTTAGACCTGGGGGGTAGGGGTTAGAAATGGGTTAGAACTGGGTTAGAATTGGTCCTACTAAAGTTAAATCCCTGGTATCCCATAAAAAACCATAGCAATTCTCCTTCTCCCCAAACTTAACTCCCCCACATTATCCTTTTCGCCTCAACCTCCCTCCTCTTCCACTCACCCCCCTCTTCTCTCCCTCTCTAGTTGCTTACATGTAGTTGCGGATGGAGTCAGGCAGGATGACGACACAGCGCTGGCCCTCCTTCAGCTCTGTGGCCATTCTAACTGCTGCAGCCATGGCCGTACCTGAACTACCTCCTACACTTACAGACAGACAGAGAGAGACAGAGAGAGAGAGAGACAGAGAGAGAGAGAGAGAGAGAGAGAGAGAGAGAGAGAGAGAGAGAGAGAGAGACAGAGAGAGAGAGACAGAGAGAGACAGAGAGAGAGAGAGAGAGAGACACCGAGAGAGAGAGAGAGGGAGAGAGAGAGAGAGAGAGAGAGAGCGAAAGAGAGACAGAGAGAGACAGAGAGAGAGAGAGAGAGACAGAGAGAGAGAGACAGAGAGAGAGAGACAGAGAGAGAGAGAGAGAGAGAGAGAGAGAGAGAGACAGAGAGAGACACCAAGAGAGAGAGAGAGAGCTAGACCATACAGTACTACACAGAGACACACACTATTAGAGAATTATGATTTTTGGGAGCACCAGTCATGATGTGTGACATCAACCTACCGCAGAGAAGCCCCTCCTCCCTGATCAGCATGCGTGACATGGCAAAAGACTCATCGTCATTGGACTTATACCACCTGTCAACTACCTGCAAAAGAGAGAAACATTCATATGCATTCTACCATAGCACTCAGATACAACATACAGTCATACAGTATGTATAGATGATGAGTCATTTAACTTCCACAATTTGAACACACTTGAGTTTGAGCTGTCATACTGTATATTATTGTAGATCTTACTGTATCCAGAATAGTAAACCCAGCGCTACCACAGTTTCACAAACAGCTCATTTCAGGAGGTCACTGTCACATACTCACAGATCTGTCTAGTACAGTAGGGATGAAGTCGTATCCGATGCCCTCCACCTCGTACTGGGTCTTATCTGTTTTGTTCAGCTCCTCTGGTTCAGCCAGTATAGAACCCTCAGGGTCCACACCCACGATCTACACAACACAGAACAACAATGTTAACTAACCATTACATCAATGGGCCAAAATAACACGGTAATAAATACATCACACACAAAGGTAACGCAAAGGCAAGTGAGGCAACTGTTTGATCTTTACTTTATCAATTTGAGATACATGTTATGGCTTTATTTATCAGTGGCAGGATTAATATTCTTTTAGGATCCAACTTCATGGCTTAGCGCAATACGTTACACTACATGACCAAAGGTATGTGGACACCTGCTTGTCGAACATCTCATTCCAAAATGATGCCCATTAATATGGAGTTGGTTCCCCCTTTGCTGCTATAACAGCCTCCACACTTCTGGGAAGCCTTTCCACTAGATGTTGGGACAATGTTGCAGGGACTTGCTTCCATTCAGCCAGAAGAGTATTACTGAGGTCAGGCACTGATGTTGGGCGATTAGTTCCAAGTTCCAATTAATGCCAAAGGTGATTGTTGGGGTTGAGGTCAGGGCTCTGTGCAGGCCAGTCAAGTTCTTCCACACTGATCTCGACATAACATTTCTGTATGGACCTCGCTTTGTGCGCGGGGGCATTGTCATGCTGAAACTGGAAAAGGCGTCCGCAAACTGTTGCCACAAAGTTGGAAGCACAGAATCGTCTAGAATGTTATTGTATGCTGTAGCTTTAGGGGCCTAGCATGAACCATGAAAAACAGCCTCAGACCATTATTCCTCCTCCACCAAACTTTACAGTTGGCACTATGCATTGGGGCAGGTAGCGTTCTCCTGGCATCTGCCAAACCCAGATTCGTCTGTCAGACTGCCAGATGGTGTAGCATGATTCATCACTCCAGTTGATGCTTGGCATTGCACATGGTGATCTTAGGCTTGTGTGCGGCTGCTTGGCCATGGAAAACCATTTAATTAAGCTCCTGACGAACAGTTCTTGTGCGGACGTTAGTGGTCCTGTTCTGTGAGCTTGTGTGGCTTACCACTTCACGTCTGAGCCTGTCACGATTTCCGCCGAAGTTGGCTCCCCTGCCTGTTCGGGCGGTGCTCGGCGGTCGTCGTCACCGCCCTACTAGAAGTTGGCTCCCCTGCCTGTTGGGGCGGTGCTCGGCGGTCGTCGTCACCGTCCTACTAGAAGTTGGCTCCCCTGCCTGTTGGGGTGGTGCTGGGCGGTCGTCGTCACCGTCCTACTAGCCGCTACCGATCCCTTTTTCGTTTGTCTGTTGGTTTTGTCTTATTAGTTTCACCTGTGTGTATTTTGGTTTAATTAGCTTCCCTATATGTAGTAGTTTGACCCGCCCTTGTTTTGTGCGGGATTGTCTTTTGTTACGTGTGTACATATTAAGTTGTGGTGTATTTTATTTTCTATACTGGACACCCTGTGATTTTGGGGTTGTCTGGTATAGTGTCCTGCGCCCTGTATTGTATTGGGCTTATCAGTTTGGTGTGCAATAGTAAAGCACTTTACTCCATTACTCTCTCTCTGTCTGATTCCTGCACACACACCTAGTCCCGCGTGACAGAGCCGTTGATGCTCCTAGATGTTTTGCCTTCACAATAACAGCACTTACAGTTGACCGGGGCAGCTCTAGCAGGCCAGAAATTTGACGAACTGACTTGTTGGAAAAGTGGCGACCTTTGGCGGTGCCACGTTGAAAGTCACTGAGCTCTTCAGTAAAGCCATTCTACTGCCAATGTTTGTCTATGGAGATTACATGGCTGTGTGGTCGATTTTATACATCTGTCAGCAACGGGTGTGGCTGAAATACCCTATGGGTCTTAAATTGATGTTGTTGCCTTAAACGTTCAGCTAAATGAATTTGGAATTGTCTCTCCAAGACAAAGAACACGAGGCAGGGCAATAACATGCAAGTCAGATTGCCTTCTTATAGATCTTGGGCATTGTGTTTGTGACTCAGTGCACTACCTTGATGTTGGGGCATCTCTCCTTCAGCTTGCGGGCGATGCCAGTGATGGTGCCACCGGTGCCAGCTCCTGCCACCAACATGTCCACCTTACCTGCAAGAGCAGAGTGGCGCAGAAAGATTTGTCTATCAGCACAGTAGTACGAAAAGGGTATTCTTCACTCAATTTCTCTATCGCACACACACATACCATCACACTGCTCCAGGATCTCCTCGGCAGTGGTGTCGTAGTGGGCCAGGGGGTTGCTAGGGTTACGGTACTGGTCCAGGATATGAGAGTTGGGAATCTCATTCTTCAGACGCCAGGCCACGCCTACGTGGGATTCCGGTGAATCAAAGCGGGCGGCGGTTGGGGTACGCACGATCTCCGCCCCCAAGGCTCTAAGCACATCCACCTGAGGAACACAAGACCAGATTACAGTTAATTCCATAACAAATGCCTACGCATGGAGACACAGACACAAACACACAGCAAGCCTCACCTTCTCCATGCTCATCTTCTCAGGCATGACGATGATGCAGCGATAGCCTTTAACTGCAGAGGCCAGGGCCAGACCAATACCTGCAGCAGAGAGAGAGAGAGAGAGAGAGAGAGAGAGAGAGAGAGAGACAGACAGACAGACAGACAGAGAGAGAGAGAGAGAGAGAGAGAGAGAGAGAGAGAGAGAGAGAGAGAGAGAGAGAGAGAGAGAGAGAGAGAGAGACAGAGAGAGAGAGAGAGAGAGAGAGAGAGAGAGAGAGAGACAGAGAGAGAGAGAGAGAGAGAGAGAGAGACAGAGAGAGAGAGAGACAGAGAGAGAGAGAGAGAGAGAGAGAGAGAGAGAGAGAGAGAGAGAGAGAGAGACAGAGAGAGACAGAGAGAGACAGAGAGAGAGAGAGAGAGAGACAGAGAGAGAGAGACAGAGAGAGAGAGAGAGAGAGAGAGACAGAGAGAGACAGAGAGAGAGACAGAGACAGAGACAGAGACAGAGAGAGAGAGAGAGAGAGAGAGAACAGGTGTAAATACAGGTGTGAATACCTGCAGGTCATGTCAGCAGTACAGACCATACTGCACAACTCAGGGCTGCAGTAGATCCTAATGTCAAAGGTAGGCTGGGAGGTCTCAGTGATCACACTATGCAAAACTCATTTTAAACGCACACACATGTATACACACTTGTACAGGCATACTCACACACAAAAAACACAAACAAAAATCCTTTAACTGGGGTGTAATCTTTCTGCTGTGAGTCACATAGCCAGTTCCACAGAGAGGGCCTTGTCGGTCTCTCTCTCTCTCTCATGCATACATACCTGTGTTGCCAGAGGTGGGCTCGATGATGGTGTCTCCTGGTTTGAGGATCCCATTTCTCTCTGCATCCTCCACCATCCTTAGACTGATACGGTCCTTCACACTGCCCCCTGCGTTAAAGAACTCACACTTGGCCACTACACACACACACACACACACACACACACACACACACACACACACACACACACACACACACACACACACACACACACACACACACACACACACACACACACACACACACACACACACACACACACACACACACACACACACGTGAGGAAATGTTGAATTATGAATATGTACTGCGCCGGCTCATATCGTTTACTTAAGCGTAACAACATATGGGCAAAACAAACCAATTTAGAAAACACTTAAGATCTTTTAATAACACAGAAAAGACTCAAACTAAAATCCCACTATGTAGAAGTTAAATATAAAGCCCCTCAACAACACAAGGGATTACATTAGAAGTTGCCCCAGGCATGGGAGGGGGGGATCATGGTTAGAGACTGAGCCCCCATGAACCGATTTGGAAAATGGGGGGGGGGGGTCGTCCAAAGTTCCGCACACATACCACACCCACTCTCCCTTTCACACGTACACAAGTACAATAGCCGATTGGCACAGATTACAAACTGCCCCACATCTACTATAGACAGCCAAAAAGTACATCTGAATCACGTGAAAATCCATGGAAGTACCATGGAAACAGGCCTCTTTGTCCCACTAAGCCATGTGAATCAACCAGAGATGGACTCTAAACAATCAGGCCCATAAAAAACACTCACTGGCGAGAGGGGAAAGATTTAGACCGAGGACCGTGACATGGTTCACATGTGGTGAACTCAAACCCCCCCCGACATGGAGGGTGGTACCAAACGGCACTATTATTAAGTCTAGTATTATTGTACTTACCGGTCTTTGGTCAACTGTACCAATCAATCAGAGAAAAAACAAGGATCTGTCTGAGCTAGTCGCCGGGCAGAATAACTGGTCTTTAACAAGAACAACAGATGCTACTATGTAATGACGGGAACATTTCCCTCAGAATCGACCTCCTGACTTCCCCAGACATCCCAAGCCTTGTGACTGTCACAATCCTGCCTAGTGGCACCTGATACAAGACCTTGCCACTCTCCTGCCACCCCTCCCACCCCACCTTGCTACAGTGGCCCTAAGGTCACCTATTCCCACACAGCAGAGGGTATTTCAGGTGACCATACCCTCCTCCACCCAGAGTGGACTAACCTACGTCAGACAAGACCTCTACCATACAGTGAAGCCTAGTGGACTTCACTGTATGAAGCCTAGTGAAGCCTAGTTTTTTTTTGTTTGGGGGGGGGGACAGAAAATGTGAGTTAAAAATGACACAGCCTGATAAGTTACTGTATTTCCATCATGTTGACACAAACAAGGAAGTGCATATACAGGTCATTGCCTTTATCTGGTTGTCTTCTGGCTAGTGTCAATATGCGTAGTGGGTGCCGTGCTGTGTGTGTTGACTGTGTGTCATGCCTTCAAGGTTGACTGTGTGTGTCATAACATGACTGTGTGTGTATGTGTAAATACTTACAGAGTTCACACTTAAGGCCGAAGGCTTTGGGGATCTTGTTCATGCGGACCAGCGGTGTGTCTCCGATCTTCCCGAGGATGTTGGGTAGAATGCTGGGAGCTTCAGTCCTGAGAGGCGGGTATGGGATGGAGACTCCGTTAATATACACAGAGAAAACATGGATCATTCCCAAATAGACAAGGAAACAAGGCAACAAAAACAAATCAAATTGTATTTGTCAAATGCTCTGTAAACATGGGTATATTTGATCCAAAGTACACTATATACTCCGGAGTCAATCACCACCTTCCGGAGACACCTGAAACCCCACCTCTTTAAGGAATACCTAGGATAGGATAAGTATTCCCCCCCCCCCGCCCCCTTTAAGATTTAGATGCACTATTGTAAAGTGACTGTTCCACTGGATGTCATAAGGTGAATGCATGCACCAATTTGTAAGTCGCTCTGGATAAGAGCGTCTGCTAAATGACTTAAATGTAAATGTAAATATAAAAAAAGGTATGTGGACACCACTTCAAATTAGTGTATTTGGCTGTTTCAGCCACACCTGTCGCTGACAGGTGTATAAAATTGAGCACTCTGCCATGCAATCTCCATCGACAAACACTGGCAGTAGAATGGCCTTACTGAAGAGCTCAGTGACTTTCAACGTGGCAACGTCATAGGATGCCACCTTTCCAACAAGTTAGTTCGTCAAACTTCTGGTGTGCTAGAGCTGCCCCGGTCAACTGTAAGTGCTGTTTCGAAGACGAAACGTCTGGGAGCAACAACGGCAAAGTGGTAAGCCACACAAGCTCACAGAACAGGACCACTAACGGCAGCACAAGAACTGCTCGTCGGGAGCTTCATGAAATGGTTTTCCATGGCCGAGCAGCCGCACACAAGCCTAAGATCTCCATGAGCAATGCCAAGCGTCGGTTGGAGTGGTATAAAGATTTCCGCCATTGGACTCTAGAGCAGTGGAAACGCGTTCTCTGGAGTGATGAATCACGCTTCACCATCTGGCAGTCTGACAGATGAATCTGGGTTTGTTGGATGTCAGGAGAAACGCTACCTGCATGAATGCATAGTGCCAACTGTAAAGTTTGGTGGAGGAGGAATAATAGTCTGGGGCTGTTTTTCATTGTTCGGGCCCCTTAGTTCTCGTGAAAGGAAATCTTAACGGTACGGCATACAATGATATTCTTGACGATTCTGTGCTTCTAACTTTGTGGCAACAGGTTGGGGAAGGCCCTTTCCTGTTTCAGCATGACAATGCTCCCGTGCACAAAGCGAGGTTCATAAAGAAATGTTTTGTCGAGATCGGTGTGGAAGAACTTGACTGGCCTGCACAGAGCCCTGACCTCAACACCATCAAACACCTTTGTGAACGCCGACTGCAAGCCAGGCCTAATCGCCCTACATCAGTACCCAACCTCACTAATGATCTTGTGGCTGAATGGAAGCAAGTCCCTGCAGCAATGTCCCAATATCTAGTGGAAAACCCTCCCAGAAGAGTGTAGGCTGTTATAGCACCAAAGGGGGGACCAACTCTATATTAATGGGCATGATTTTGGAATGAGATGTTCGACCAGCAGGTGTCCACATACTTTTGGTCATGTAGTGTATCTTCTTGAATGTTGTTACAGTTTTGTCATTTGGAAACTTATGTAATTTGGCTACTTTTGTAACAGGGTGTAACCTCTGTATCATGAAATCTTTGGGACAGAGAGTTTTGTAACATGGTACTGTATAGCCTATGGATTCTGTTTGTCAGTGAGACAAACACGCCTGTGCATGTGGCAGGCAGCACTGAGTTGTTGATGCCTTATATAACAACATATAACAACTTACATTTATTGAGTGGAGAGACTACAGTGTCAAACAGCCAGACTGTGCCAGAGGAATGCACACGCACATACCCTTTTCCCTAGGCCAAAATGCCAGCTCACTTCAGTGTTGCTGGAAACCATCCTAAAATTGCCATGTCATGGTGAAACACCAACCATCTTTTGCCCAACCCTTCCTCATTCCTGGGTCCTCTCTGTGGCTCTGGCCCTTTCAGGTGTGCCATTATGCAGGAAAATGGAGCCAGGCTATATGTCAAATTCTTCCAAGTCAAAACAACATCCTGTTTTTAATGTTGTTGCTCAACCAAACGAGAGACATAAAAGTACATGGGGCTGGGTTATCTTGGTTCTTTTTCCCCCTTTCAAGTGAAGCAAGCTGGTGACTATATCTTATCTACACAAGGGAAATTAGTGGAGTCAGTGAACTATGTAAACTATACAGTGCATTCAGAAAGTACTCAGACCGCTTGACTTTTTCCATATTTTGTTACGTTACAGCCTTATTCTAAAATGGATTAAATCAAATAAAAATCCTCATCAATCTACACACAATACCCCATAATGACAAAGCAAAAACAGGTTTATAGACATTTTTTGCAAATGTATTAAAAATATAAAACACATACATTATTTACATAAATATTCAGACCCTTTGCTATGAGACTCAAAATTGAGCTCAAGTGCATCCTGTTTCCACTGATCATCCTTGAGAACTTTCTACAACTTGATTGGAGTCCACCTGTGGTAAATTCAATTTAATGGACATGATTTAGAAAGGCACACCTGTCTATAAGGTCCCATAGCTGACAGTGCATGTCAGAGCAAAAACCAAGCTATGAGGTCGAAGGAATTGTGCATAGTGCTCCGATATCTGGGGAACGGTACCAAAACAATTCTGCAGCATTGAAGGTCCCCAAAAACACAGTGGCCTCCATCATTCATAAATGAAGAAGTTTGGAACCACCAAGACACTTCCTAGAGCTGGGCGCCCGGTCAAACTGAGCAATTGAGGGAGAAGGGCCTTGGTCAGGAAGGTGACCAAGAACCCAATTGTCACATTTTGACAGAGCATCAGAGTTCCTCTGTGGAGGTGGGATAACTTTCCAGAAGGACAACCATCTCCGCAGCACTCCACCAATCAGGCCTTTATGGTAAAGTGGCCAGACGTAAGCATCTCTAAAAGGCACATGACAGCCTGCTTGGAGTTTGCCAAAAGGCACCTAAAGGACTCAGACCATGACAAACAAGATTCTCTGGTCTGATGAAACCAAGGTTGAACTCTTTGGCCTGAATGCCAAGCATCACGTCATGAGGAAACCTGGCACCATCCCTATGGTGAAGCATACTGGTGGCAGTATCATGCTGTGGGGATTGTTTTCAGTGGCAGGGACTGGGAGACTAGTTAGGATCGAGAGAAAGATGAATGGAGCAAAGTACAGAGAGATCGTTGATGAAAACCTGCTCCAGAGTGCTCGGGACCTCAGACTGGGATGAAGATTCACCTTTCAACAGGACAATGACCCTAAGCACGCAGCCAAGACAACACAGGAGTGGCTTTGGCACAAGTCTCTGAATGTCCTTGAGTGGCTTAGCCAGAGCCTGGACTTGAACCCGATCGAACATCTCTAGAGAGACCTGAAAATAGCTGTGCAACGACGCTCCCCATCCAACGTGACAGAGTTTGAGAGGATCTGCAGAGAAGAATAGGAGAAACTCCCCAAATACAGGTGTGACAAGCTTGCAGCGTCATACCCAAGAAGATTTTAGCCTGTAATCACTGCCAAAGGTGCTTTAACAAAGTACTGAGTAAATGGTCTGAATCCTTATGTAAATGTGATATTTCAGTTTCTTATTTTGAATACAATTTCTAAAAAACAGTTTTTGCTTTGTCATTATGGGGTATTGTGTATAGATTGATAGAGGAAAACATTTGTTTTTATCCATTTTAGAATAAGGCTGTAACGTAACTAAATGTGGAAAAAGTCAACTGTTCTGAATAGTTTCCGAATGGACTGTAGGTGTTCAAAGAGGATGGAGGATCAGCAGAATATGTGTAAATACTCTGGTTCTGCTATGGAGATGTGACTCACAGTTCAGAGTGGCAGTGAGGGGACTCTACGGAAGACCCGCCCAGTTTCCAAGTGCATTTGCTGGGCAAGTCAGGACGGATCCACTGCCTCTCCTCCACGCCTGCGGCTGCCTTCTCTAGACCGTTCTCCCCCTCGTGCCCGTTCACATGGACCGACCCATTCTGGGCCTTATGGCCAGCACTGTCCTCGTTCACTTGAGCCGATCCATTCATGGAGAGCTTGTGGCCGTTCAACATGGCATCTCCGTTGACCTTGGAGCCCCCTTTCAAAATGGCAGCCACTTCGTTGGCTTGTGCGTTGCTGAGCTTGGCTGCGTTGGGGCAGACGGAGGGCTCGGCGCCTACAGAGTCCGTGCTGGAGAAAACCGACGACATGACTCACCTGAGAGAGAGAGGGGACAGAGAGAGAGAGGAGACAAAGAGTAACTGAATGATTATCAAATTATTGTAGTAAAATGTACTACCCTTCTCAGCTAATATGCAGATCTATGAAAAATAACACACACCCAATGTGGTTACATTCTCTATATCTATACATTATTACCATTCCTGTCCTTACATAACAAGGACAAGCCAGGATATGTCTAGGTGAATACTGACAGGGAGAATAGAATGCTCCCCCAACAGGCCTACCCAGACTTTCACACAGGTAACCTATATAGGCTACACACTGCAGAGACTAGAGTATAAAGCACAAAACCTCGGTCTCTGCCGTTGGGACTCTTTTATAAGGGCCGATTAGCCTAGCTCTGCATACACAGACACGCACGACTTATCCTGATTACTCTATTGGATAACAATGACAACTCTCCCTTTCTGTTTGGCTTGAACAGACAAGCAAAGTACTTCTGAAATAGCAGTCTTCTCAGAGATTGCAGGTGGGAACGATCGAATAGAAAGCCTAACAGGTCAAAATGGACGAAATGTACAGCAACTTTGACCAAAGGTCCAATGTGGGAAACAATGCTCTGTCCAGGGTTCATTTGTAAATTCTGTTCGTACTCAGCTGGATTGGCCATCTGTATTCAACAGCACTAACATTCAAGAGCAATAAAACAAGCAAAACAAAATTGTATCATTTTAAGGCTCTTGCATTTCTGAATGTTTTAAAAGCCTTCACATCCCTACTCTCGTGACTGACAGACCATGACATGTGATAATCTGTAATCACATATAAAACAAAAGGGTCTAGGAAAGTAAGACATTCTCACTAAGTTGATGGAGTTCAAACTCGAGATAATCTCGTACAGATCCCAATGCACTTAACATTTTCTTAGCTGGCAAACACCCAATCGCCTACTAATCTCATTGCAACCCCCTCGAGGTCTCTGATCACTACTTTTTTCCTTTTCTGTCTCCCTCTCCTCCAACCCCAGCCTCTCAGCCTCTACCCTGATGGTCATGTGTCGTCGCAATCTTCGCTCTCCTGATTCTGCCACTTCGAACCTACTATCCTCCCATTCCACATCCTATGACTCGCATTGTACCTTTTCCTCCCGGCCGGCTCGGCCCTCCCACCTTGTTCCGTGGCTGAGTGACTCATTGCGAACTTACAGAACAGGCCTGCGGGCAGCTGAGTAAATATTTAGAAAAACTCAACTCTAATCATCTTTTCACTCTTCCTCTCTACCGCTGCTAATGCTACTTTCTATCACTCTAAATGTCAAGCTTCTGACTCTAGGAAACTATTTTCCACCTTCTCCTCCCTCCTTAATCCTCCACCCCTCCTCTCTCTGTGGATGACTTTGTCAACCACTTCGAAAATAAGGTTGATGACACCCACTCCACAGTCACTCCAATTGAATTCACTGATCCCACTCACACAGAACTACCCTACGCCTTGACCTCTTTTTGCCCCCCTCTCCCAATATTCACTTCCCGCTTCCCTCCTCAAGAAACCAACACTCAACCCATCTGATGTCAAAAACTACAGAACGGTACCCTGTCTTTCTTTTCTTTCCAAAACACTTGAGCATGCTGTCTCTGACCAACTCTGTCACCATCTCTCTCATTACAAACTTCTTGAACCTAACCAGTCAGGCTTCAAGATGGGTCACTCAACTGAGACTGCTCTTCTCTGTGTCACGAAGGCTCCCCCGCACTGCCAAAGCTGACTCTCTCTGTTCCCATCCTTCTAGATCTATCCGCTGCCATCGACACAGTGAACCATCAGATCCTCTACCACTCTCTCAGGGCTGAATGCCTCAGTCTCTGGATTGCAACCTACCTGGCAGGGCGCTCCTACCAGGTGACGTGGAGAGGATCTGTGTCTGCACCACATACTCTCACTACTGGTATTC
Source organism: Oncorhynchus gorbuscha (assembly GCF_021184085.1). Taxonomy (NCBI): domain Eukaryota; kingdom Metazoa; phylum Chordata; class Actinopteri; order Salmoniformes; family Salmonidae; genus Oncorhynchus; species Oncorhynchus gorbuscha. The sequence goes on from NC_060173.1 coordinate 89,121,369, forward strand.
CCCAGGGCTCGGTACTAGGCCCTCTCCTCTTCTCTCTATACACCAAGTCACTCGGCTCCGTCATATCCTCACATGGTCTCTCCTATCACTGCTATGCGGATGACAATCAACTACCTTTCTCCTTGCCCCTTCTGATACCCAGGTGGTGACACACATCTCTGCATGCCTGGCAGATATCTCAGCTTGGATGTCATCCCACCACTTCAAGCTCAATCTCAACAAAATCGAGCTGCTCTTGATCCTGGGAAAGGCCTGCCCGCTCCAAGACCTCTCCATCACAGTTGACAACCCCACATTGTCCACCTCCCAGAGTGCAAGGAACCTTGGTGTGACCCTGGACAACACTCTGTCGTTCTTTGCAAACATCAATGCAGTGACTCGCTCCTGCAGGTTCATTCTCTACAACATCCGTATAGTATGACCCTACCTCACACCGGAAGTAGCACAGGTCCTAATCCAGCCACTTGTCATCGCCCGTCTGGACTACTGCAACTCGCTGTTGGCTGGGCTCCTCACTTGTGCCATCAAACCCCTGCAACTTATCAAGAACACTGCAGGCCGCCTGGTGTTCAACCTTCCCAAATTCTCCCATTTCACCTCGCTCTTCCGCACAATCCACTGGCTTCCAGTCGAAGCTCGCATCCACTAAAAGACCATAGTACTTGCCTACGGAGCAGCAAGAGGAACTGCATCTCCATACATACAGGTTCTGCTCAAACCCTACACCCCAACCCAAGTACTCCGTTCTGCCACCTCTAGTCTCTTGGCCTTTCGTAAACTTCAGTACCACTAGCACTTGACTCTGTTCACTCTTATTAGCTCTGACCTTGCTGATAGCTACTTTATTGAGGGAAAACATACTTACTATGACTGTGATATGTGGTTGTCCCACCTAGCAATCTTAAGATGGATGTCGCTCTGGATAAGAGCGTCTGCTAAATAACTCAAATGTAAATGTAATGTAGCAACATCGGAAAACAACCATAGAGATGGTCCACAGCTAACCCCAGCTCTGGGTGATGATGCAAGAGGAGCAAGGTCACCTTCACAGTGCAGATTATCCTGTCCTTTAGCTTACAACTACCCAGCAAGTAACAAATGGTTGAGTCAGTATCGTTTCCTTGTTATTTCAGGATACCCTTTCAACATTGCATCAACACTGCTATTAGGATGAATTTATAACCTGAGTCTATGTGTTTTTGTTTAACACAGAAAAAAGTCAAATGTTTCTACTTTGTTTTTAAAGGTCCAATGGAGCCATCTATCTCAACATCATATCGTTTCTCGGTAACAATTAAGTACCTTACTGTGATTGTTTTGAATTAAAATTGTCAAAAATAAACAAAAATAGCTTCTTAGCAAAGGGACATTTTTCAAGCAAGGACTGTCCATGAGTGGTCTGAGTGGAGAGGGAAAAACTGAAAAAATAACAAATATTCTTGGCAGAGAGGTTTGGAACGTGTTCTTATTGGTCTATTAACTTAACTACCGCATGGTGATGCCACCATGGAAAGGCCAAATCTCCATCCCACCAAAACAAATTCCAACTTCATAGTGTGGAAATAGATATAAAACACAGAGAAATGTGTTTTTGACTGCACTGGGCCTTTAGAATGTTAGATTGTGTGGGTTAACAACTCAATCAAATATCTATCTATCTATCATTGGACAGTGGTCCGTCATCTATTCCTGCGATTACAACGAGCTTCTCCTCTGCCTGGCTGAGCATAACCTATTCTATGGTGAACTAGTCTGAACTTAAACGACTTAAACCAGGTAGAAAGTGTGTAGAAATGATCATGAACATACATGTTTTAATAATTTAATCTCTGACAAATGTTTCTTCAAATCACAGTATTTTCAATATAGAGCTATTAGCAGCGCTATTTTGGCTGATTTTTTAGGTTTCAAACCAGTGAGTTGATTAACATTCATCAAGAATATGGTCAAAATGAATGAGATGGAAACTATTTACCCTTGTCATGTAATTGCTACATTGGAAACTTGGGTCGCGACTGAGACAACTTGGTTCAATTTGGGTCCCGAGGCAAAACCAGTTGAGAACAACTGCTCTCGTGTAATTTACTGTACTCTACTTTTCTTTACTGTTTCTGTGCTGTCCAGACTTGTGAAACATAGACGTCGATGATTGGTTTAGATTTGGTCTGGTCACCAATCATGGACATTGTTGTTTGGGCCAAATAAAGGCCGTCAGTGGACGTTGAAACCACAGACGGTCCGGCCCAAAAAACAGTGAAACCACAGACGGTCCGGCCCAAAAAACAGTGAAACCACAGACGATCCGGCCCAAAAAAACGTGAAACCACAGACGGTCCGGCCCAAAAAACAGTGAAACCACAGACGGTCCGGCCCAAAAAACAGTGAAACCACAGACGGTCCGGACCAAAAAACAGTGAAACCACAGACAGAGCGGACTGACAAAATGTAAAGTACTTTTCAAGGTCCATGGATGTCCAGTGTCAGTCAGTGCTCAGTAGGTGCGGATGATGGTTTCAGTAAATGGAAAGTGAGGGGGCTCATGGGTTGGGTAGGTGTTAGTAAGAGCCGGGAGAGGTGACATTGAAAAGAGGAGGAGGGGCTGTCCAGACTGTTTTCAGTCTTGCTTTGACCACCAGACAGAAAGAGAAAGAAAACAGTTATGAGCTGAACATAACAGTATGCCAGTAGAAGGGAGTAGCAAGTGACCCAACTGTGACTACTCTGATATCCCATTGTAGCAATTCAATTGCAGTAAGATAATTACGGGTTTTAATCACTTAATAATTCATAAACAAAACATGACATAAGTAAAAACACTAGAACTAATTGGTAGGTCTACCTTTACTTGCTACTTCTATGAACTTGCATTATCCTCCCTCCTCATGAGGGAGAGAAATTAGAAAATATATTAAAGATAAGTGGGGTTTTGGTAAAATAATTACAAGGCAATGTTTCTTAAACATACAGAAGGCAAATAATTTCTCCAAAACTGTCACGCCCTGGTCGAAGTATCTTCGTTTATTTGGTCAGGCCAGGGTGTGACATGGGTTTTTGTATGTGGTGTGTATGTAGTGGGATTGTAGCTTAGTGGGGTGTTCTAGGTTAGTCTATGGCTGTCTGAAGTGGTTCTCAATCAGAGGCAGGTGTTTATCGTTGCCTCTGATTGGGAACCATATTTAGGCAGCCATATTCTTTGGTTGTGTTGTGGGTGATTGTCCTTAGTGTCCTGATGTCCTTGGTCTGTGTTAGTTTACACAAAGTATAGGCTGTTTCGGTTTTCGTTACGTTTATTGTTTTGTAGTGTTTGTGTTTATTCGTGTTTACGTTGTTTACTAAAAACATGGATCGCAATCTACACGCTGCGTTTTGGTCCGACTCTCCTTCACCACTAGAAAACCGTTACAGAATCACCCATTGTAAATGGACCAAGCAGCATGTCAACAGGCAGGAGCAGCCCAAAGAGGAGATGCGTATTAAGGATTTCTGGACATGGGAGGAAATCCTCGACGGGAAAGGACCCTGGGCTAAACCAGGGGAGTGTAGCCGCCCAAAGGTGGAACAGGTGGAGGCAGAGAGGAGAGCAGAGTCAGCCGGAGAGAGGAGCCGGCGATATGAGGGAACACGGTTGGCAAGGAAGCCTGAGAGTCAGCCCCAAAAATGTATTGGGGGGGGGGACTCAGGGAGAGAGTGGCAGAGTCAGGAGTCAGACCTGAGCCAACTCTCCCTGTTTATCGTGAGGAGCCAAGGAGGAGACCAGAGCCGGTGTTGGAGGTGAGCGAAGCAGAGACTGTGAAGGAGTTAATGGGGAAATTGGAGGAGAGAGAAATGAGGGAGTTGTTGTGTTGGTGCTTTTTGCATGGAATTCGCCCGACGGAACGTGTCAGGGATTTGATGGCACCTGGGTCAGCGCTCCATACTCGTCCTGAGGTGCGTGTTAGTCGGCTGGTGAAGTTGGTGCCAGCCTCACGCACCAGGCCTCCTGTGCACATCCCTAGCCTTGCACGTCCTGTGCCAACACTGCTCTCAAGATCTCCAGTACGCCTTCACGGTCTAGCCCATCCTGTGCCACCTCCACACACCAGCCCTCAGGTAGCAGCTCCCCGCACCAGGCTTCCTGTGCGTGTCCTCGGCCCAGTACCACCAGTGCCAGCACCATGCATCAGGCCTACAGTGCGCCTCGCCTCTCCAGCGCTGTCGGAGCCTTTCTCCTCTCCTGCACTGCCGGAGCCTCCCACCTGTTCAGCGCAGCTAGAGCCTTCTTCCTCTACAGCGCTGCTGGAGTCTCCTGTCTGTTCAGCGCAGCCAGAGCTGTCAGCCTGTATGGAGCAGCCAGAGCTGTCAGTCTGCATGAAGCAGCCAGAGCTGCCAGTCTGCATGGAGCAGCCAGAGCTGCCAGTCTGCATGGAGCTGTCAGTCTACATGGAGCAGCCAGAGCTGTCAGTCTACATGGAGCAGCCAGAGCTGCCAGTCTGCATGGAGCAGCCAGAGCTGCCAGTCTGCAAGGAGCTGTCAGTCTACATGGAGCAGCCAGAGCTGTCAGTCTACATGGAGCAGCCAGAGCTGTCAGTCTGCATGGAGCAGCCAGAGCTGCCAGCCTGCATGGAGCAGCCAGAGCTGCCAGCCTGCATGGAGCAGTCAGTCTGCATGGAGCAGTCAGAGCTGTCAGTCTGCATGGAGCAGTCAGAGCTGTCAGTCTGCAAGGAGCTGCCAGTCTGCAAGGAGCTGCCAGTCTGCAAGGAGCTGCCAGTCTGCAAGGAGCTGCCAGTCTGCAAGGAGCTGCCAGTCTGCAAGGAGCTGCCAGTCTGCATGGAGCCGCCAGAGCTGCAAGAAGCCGCCAGAGCTGTCAGCCTACATGGAGCAGCCAGAGACGCCAGTCAGCGTGGAGCAGTCAGAGCCCCCAGTCAGCATGGAGCAGCCAGATCTTCCATATCTGCCAGTCAGCCAGAATCTTCCAGGTCTGCCAGTCAGCCAGAATCTTCCAGATCTGCCAGTCAGCCAGAATCTTCCAGATCTGCCAGTCAGCCAGAATCTTCCAGATCTGCCAGTCAGCCAGAATCTTCCAGATCTGCCAGTCAGCCAGAATCTTCCAGATCTGCCAGTCAGCCAGAATCTTCCAGATCAGCCAGGATCTTCCAGATCCAGGATCTTCCAGATCTGCCAGTCAGCCAGAATCTTCCAGATCAGCAAGGATCTTCCAGATCAGCCAGGATCTTCCAGATCCGCCAGTCGGCCAGGATCCGCCAGTCGGCCAGGATCCGTCAGTCGGCCAGGATCTGGTAGATTCATCAACCTGCCTGAGCTTCCCCTCAGTCCTGAGCTTCCCCTCAGTCCTGAGCTTCCCCTCAGTCCCGAGCTTCCCCTCAGTCCCGAGCTGCTCCTCAGTCCCGGTCTGCTCCTCAGTCTAGTGGGGTTCTGGGTGAGGACTACTAGGCCATGGTCGGCGGCGAGGGTGGACTATCCAAGGACGCGAGGAGGAGGGACTAAGACAGGTTTTGAGTGGAGTCCACGTCCCGTGCCGGAGCCGCCACCATGGATAGACGCCCACCCGGACCCTCCCTATTGTTTTGAGGTGCGTTCGGGAGTCCGCACCTTAGGGGGGGGGGGGTTCTGTCACGCCCTGGTCGAAGTATTTTGTGTTTATCTTCGTTTATTTGGTCAGGCCAGGGTGTGACATGGGTTTTTGTATGTGGTGTGTATGTAGTGGGATTGTAGCTTAGTGGGGTGTTCTAGGTAAGTCTATGGCTGTCTGAAGTGGTTCTCAATCAGAAGCAGGTGTTTATAGTTGTCTCTGATTGGGAACCATATTTAGGCAGCTATATTCTTTGGTTGTGTTGTGGGTGATTGTCCTGATGTCCTTGTTCTGTGTTCGTTTACACAAAGTATAGGCTGTTTCGGTTTTCGTTACGTTTATTGTGTTGTAGTGTTTGTTTATTCGTGTTTACATTGTTTATTAAACATGGATCGCAATCTACACGCTGCGTTTTGGTCCGACTCTCCTTCACCACTAGAAAACCGTTACAAAAACTAAATATATAAGTGTTGATATTAGTTGGCGGGGTCTATTGGTGTATTTGTAATATCTTTCAAGACGTTTTCTTGACCAGAAATCAAAGACTTTACTTATGCCAAAAACATTTATTATGGAAAATGGTTGAAAAATGAATCTATGCCTTCATTTCCCTAAAATATAGACTTAGCTTTAATTTGACACCCAATTTGATATGCTCCTATGAACTTGACGCTGTTGCTCATGGGTCCTTTTACATGGAAATGACAATAGGCACACACAGTCTGTATCCATCAACTCTAAAAGCAGCTGTTAATGAGTGCTAAGGGAAAGGAACACACACAGGAACACACACACCTGCCCGGCACACACTGATTGACTGGTTACATGATGATGATGATGCAGACCAGCTCACACAGACAACAACAGCATAAGAAGCAACAGTGTTAACCGTTTCCAAGACTGTGTAATTCAGTATGAGGCTGCAACGTGCACACCCAGGAAACTTAAACATTCTGAGCTTTAGTTACTGCCACTGATGTTGGCGAGACCAACACAACAACACCACACACACTACATTTTACTACAGCTACTATTAATACTCTAGGTGTGCTCTTTCGAATACCTCTATAAAGCAGGTGTGTTGGTGTTTGGCCCTGCTACACAGACCCCCAACAACAGCTGGGGCTGTGGGGAGAGGGAGACCACATGGGGATATGAGTGTCCATGTGCTGTAACAAATACTGAGTGGGAGAGCACACAGTCTGCAGAAACAGATACTGCCCATTTCAATGTATGTGATGCTTGGCTCTACAGTGCTACCATGTTGGTTGCATATGCTCCAAAACATTTTGCTGTGCTACCTGGAAAAAAAATGTGGAAGCACTCTTGCTCCTAGGAGAAAGAATCACGCCAATAATCATTTTTCAAACGATTACTTCGCTATGCTGCAGCCTCTGAGTGCCATAAAAAAATGCTTGAACCATTACTGCAAGGAAAGCAGTTTGTTAACAGTTTATATAAAACTGTTCAAATGTTATAACCCAGATTACAGATTTTTTTTTCTTGCTATCGCATATAGGTGGGACCGCATTTTAACTTTCAGAAATGTCGCAGACCGTTCACGAGCCGCTTACCTTGTTCAGTCATGTTACAGTATTAGCTAGCTAACAACCTGTTAACCACAGATGAATGTTATCATAATCTGGATTGGTCATGTCAACATCATACCTTCAACATTTTAGATAGTAAACTAGACAAGCCGTCATTATTATGAATCACGTAGACAATCTACTGGCAAATCCTTTTCAATCCAAGTCATATGAAGAGAAATGATAGATAAAGCGTATCGGTGCTCATCTGCCATGAACATTACACATGTCGGAAATGGCAAATTCAGCAATGAGTGGTTTGGAAGGAATGCGTGGACAATTGTTAACATCGCAAACCATCACTATTTTGCTTCCCCTACCTCCTATTCGGTGGAGAGGGTGTGTGATCCAAGTCTGGGTTTACGAATTTAAAACATCTGTCTGATAGGGCCTCTTTTCCCAGGTTAAAAGGATAAACATTCACATGCAACACCATGGATCAGAAAAGGTTGAACACATTGGCCATGTTGTCAAACCAGTATGACTTCTGCTGTGTAAAAAAAAAAACTGGAAACTCAGAAATCTCAGACTTCAGTGCGTTCAAGACAACTGGGTTCTGACTGGAAAAATGTGTATTGAACACAGTGCGTAAACAGTGAGGTCTCGGGAATTGTACCACTTTAGAATAGCCTATCTATAGGTCAGGGATGGGAATATTTGAACGGTTCTGGGCCACAAAAAAATTCTGAATTCATCATTGAGGGGCCGCTGTGGATTGCGGGTCTGCGTACCCATCCATCCATACCCAAACACGAAGTCAGAGCCGGTCCTAGCCTTTTGGGGGCCCTCGGCTACATTTTGTTGAGTGCCCTGCCCGCTCTCTCCTTGCAAGCAAAACATTTTAGCGGCCCCCCTCTTGACAGCAAGCGGAGAGAATTGATCTGTGGCCTACAAAAACACCAATTGCACATCCCTGCTATAGGTAAACTGATAGGGCTTTCTGAATATTCAAGTAAGCCTATGCAGACTAATTGACATCTTACACATTTTTCCAAGGATCATATTAGTTTTTTGTTGTACTTATTTAACCCTTATTTTACCAGGTAAGTTGACTGAACACATTCTCATTTTCAGCAATGACCTGGGGAATAGATACAGGGGAGAGGAGGGGGGATGAATGACCCAATTGGAAGCTGGGGATGATTCGGTGGCCCTGATGGTATGAGTGCCAGGTTGTGAATTTAGCCTCAATGAATAGTAATTTAGTCTGCCAGCTATATCGGATCATTAAAAAATTGTTTTCCTACATTTATTCTACTATCTAAAGGCAAAACCAGGATGCAGTGGTCTTACATCAGTCTACACAGTGGGAATTAAAGCACGTCATTTCCCCCAATCCAATATACCATTTGCAAATGTAAAATGTTTTGCAATTACAGGCTACACTACCTAGCAAGTACTGATTTAATAGTGTACACATTTTTTTTAAATCGAATCAAAATGTATTTGTCACAAGCGCTGAATACAACAGGTTACAGTGAAATGCTTACTTACAAGCCCTTAACCAACAATGCAGTTTTAAGAAAAATTAGTGTGAAGAAAGTATTTACTAAATAAAACTGTAATAACAGCGAGGCTATATACAGGGGGTTCCGGTACAGAGTCAGTGTGTGGGGGCACACAGTCGAGGTAATTGAGGTAACATGTACATGTAGGTAGAAGTAAAGTTACTATGCATAGATAATAAACAGAAAGTAGCAGCAGGTGGGGGGGTCAATGCAAATAGTTTGGGTAGCAATTTAATTAGTTGTTCAGGAGTCTTATGGCTTGTGGATAGAAGCTGGTAAAAAGTCTCTTGGACCTAGACTTGGCGATCCGGTACTGCTTGCCGTGCGGTAGCAGAGAGAACAGTCTATGACTAGGGTGGCTGGAGTCTTTGGTCATTTTTATGGCTTTCCTCTGACACCGCCTGGTATAGAGGTCCTGGATGGCAGGAAGCTTGTGTGATGTACTGGGACTTATGCACTACCCCCTGTAGTGCCTTGCCATCAGAGGCCAAGCAGTTGCCCTACCATTTATGATTCTAGTTATTGATTATAGGTTTAGTGTCAATATGTTCAAGTGTCAGTCATCTATTCAGCATTAGATAAAGTGGACAGACAAACCTGTAATAAAGTGCACAGACAAACCTGTGGAGACGAATCTATTAAAAAACAGTTTTTAAGTAACATTAGCCCTAAAGATAAATTCTGACATCAAATTGATAGCTGCTATTATGTATCAAATTGATAGCTGCTATTATGTATCCTTTCTATTGTATGCAACACTTTTCCCCCTTCCGTCGTATGCTACTAAATTCTACACATCTTCCATTCACCAGCATGTCAAATTATACGTTTTGTTAGGCTCCAAAATGTCGTAAGAGATAGATGATGCAATCGCCGCATTTTACACTGAGGAGGTTCGTTTATCTGGCCCGGGTTACCCTAGTGGGAGGAGTTTATCTCGGGTTAAAAGTGATTGCATTCGTTTTGGAACAGGGATGCGCCCGGTCGTGAGCCAGGTGTTCCGCTCTGGCGGATAGCGAAGAGCCCTACAAAAAAGTGACGTAATTAATTGTTATACAACCAAAAGTGATTGCTTTTGAAAAAAACGCTTTTATCTGCCTTCCCAATGAAAACTAGTTTGAAGAGACAACATTTATTTCATGGAAAAGAGATGTTTGTTTCTGGACGATGCAACATCTGCCTTGTTGACACCATGACCAATCGGCACAGATTACCGTTTGATATGAGATAAACGCTCCTCCCTATTTTGACGGGACATTGCCCGGTTCATCCCAAACCAGCGTAATAGAACTCCACCATTGTCCCTGTTGGCTACAGTAGTCTACCTTGGCGCGACTGATGATGCTACTGTAAATTGTATTTCATCATGCTTGTTCATGTCACTCAGTTGTTTCAGATGGTCAAGTCACTCTACATGACACCACACAATCAATGAACCCTATAACATAACACTGTAATAGGATAGAAAAAGTAGGAAAGAGACAGAGCGCTATGATGTTCAAGCGCCACACGTGAGGAATGATGGAGTGTTCTGAATCAGTCAAAACAATACTCAAAAATAAAATTCTAGGGTTATTAATATCGTTCTTTGGTAGTAACATTGATGTCCACTCACCTTTGAGTTAATTAAGGAAGCTAGTGGTGATGTGCCGATATGTGATCCAATTTCAAAGGTCTTTCGTAGAATGCGACTATTTTAGCATTGCCAGCAGCCCAAGAGTGACAACCGTCCAATCTGATTCGAGTGTATTTGTTTGGTGTGTGCGTTGATTGGCTATCGTGGGGGCTTTTGTCGGTCTTGCTCTTCCAATCAGAGTTTACACATTTGTCGGACCTTTGCGCACATAAGACGCAAGATAGATCTACCAGAGATTTTAGAAAAGGAGGAGATAAGAATCAATTGGTAAATAGATGGCAAAACGTCTCATGCACCGCCTAGCAGACTGTAGACCAATCGTGTTACCGTTGTCATTCTGCGTCACCCAGTTGCTAAGGGAATCGTCACGTAATCGTTTCTTAAAAGGTATGATGCCTTGTTCAGGGGAGATATGGCCTATTTCAGTCATGGATCAAATCATTCTGCTGGTGTTTTGACACTTATTCACAAGTTTAAAGGTGACGATCTAGATTCCACATCTTCACAAGGCGGGAGATGGGTCATAGTAACTGTTAAACTTGACAATGCTATTTTCATCATCTGTAATGCATATGGACATAACACACATGCTCCTAATAAGAACCTTTTTACCCAATTTACCAGGAAAGTGCAGGATTTAAGCAACAAATACTCAAAGGCTTTTCTAATTATTTCAGAGGATTTTAATAAAACACCTGATGCATCTGCTGATCGTTTTCCTCCTAGAATGAGTCGAAACCCTCAAAATAGTAACATTTTCATTACATTATGCAAGATTCTCTGTGTTGAGGATGCCTGGCATTATTTCAATCCGGATGCAAAGGGTTATACCTGGACCAACAAAACTATGTCACGTAAATCTAGAATAGATTTATTCCTAATTTCCCCTTTTTTGTTACAATTTGTTATAGATGTAGATCATCTGTTATGCAGGTGAGTGAGGACCCAAAAGAGACTTAACAGAAACTGAGTTTATTCAAGTCCAAACAGAAAATAACAAATCCTGAATCCTTAACAGGAAATGTCCAAACGGGGATAACAGAAATCCTCTAGTTTGTAGAGGGGAATAACAGGATAAGCGGCCACAGACTGCAGGTCCCTTCGGGTAGGCACAGGCCGTAGCTGACAGAGACACCTGCTCACACGCAGCATCTGATGAAGGCAAAACACGACAGGACGGAACAAGAACACAGCACAGCAAACAAGGATCCGACAAGGACAGAAGCAGAAACAGAGAGAGAAATAGAGACTTAATCAGAGGGCAAAATAGGGGACAGGTGTGAAAGAGTAAACGAGGTCATTAGGAGAATGAGGAACAGCTGGGAGCAGGAACGGAACGATAGAGAGAGAGAGGGATAGAGAGAGGGAAAGAAACCTAATAAGACCAACAGGGGGAAACGAATAGAAGAGAAAGCACAGGGACAAGACATGACAATATATGACAATACATGACATCATCAGTTGGCTCCCCTTTCTGATCATCACTTGATTTCCCTGAATTTACAAGCTACTAAAAAATCAAAAGGTATTCGAGGATATTGGAAATGAAACAACACACTTCTTAAAGATACGACTCTCATTGAAAACATCAAATCATTTGCTAAAGATATTTTTGCAAAAAAAGACTTGGGTCATAGAAGTAGATTGGAATTTTTCAAATATGAAATCCGAGTGGTAGCCATTAAACGCGCCAAAGAGCTGATGCAATTAAAGAACCTTAGAGAAAAGGAGATGATGAGCAAGCTTGACAGTTTTCTAAAGAAAGATAATCTATCTGAAGAAGAGGAGTCTGTATTCAAATCTTTACAACTAGATTTAGAACAGCTTTACACGGATCTGGCAAAGGGTGCCTTTGTAAGGTCAAGAGTTAAATGGATTGAAGAGTGGAAAAGAAACACTAGCTACTTTGTTGCACTTGAAAAGAGAAACTACCAAAGATAATCTATAACTGCACACAAAATTAACGATGTTTTATGCAAAGATCCCATTACAATATTATCATTTGTCAATTCCTTGTATGAAATCCTTTACAGCTTTCAATTTCAGGAAGATGGTTGTGAAAGCTACATTTGCCACATTCAGAATTATGTCCCTGTAATTGAGGATGATTTCCACTCAGTTTGCGATTCACCTGTGTCAATTGGAGAAATTAGAGGCTCTGAATTCAATGAAAAAAGGGAAATCACCTGGCCCTGATGGCCTGTCAGTTGAAATCACCTGGCCCTGATGGTCTGTCAGTTGAAATCACCTGGCCCTGATGGCCTGACAGATGAAATCACCTGGCCCTGATGGCCTGACAGATTGAAATCACCTGGCCCTGATGGCCTGACAGATGAAATCACCTGGTCCTGATGGCCTGTCAGTTGAAATCACCTGGCCCTGATGGCCTGTCAGTTGAAATCACCTGGCCCTGATGGCCTGACAGATGGAATCACCTGGTCCTGATGGCCTGTCAGTTGAAATCACCTGGCCCTGATGGCCTGACAGATGAAATCACCTGGTCCTGATGGCCTGTCAGTTGAAATCACCTGGCCCTGATGGCCTGACAGATGAAATCACCTGGCCCTGATGGCCTGTCAGTTGAAATCACCTGGCCCTGATGGCCTGTCAGTTGAAATCACCAGGCCCTGATGGCCTGTCAGTTGAAATCACCTGGCCCTGATGGCCTGACAGATGAAATCACCTGGTCCTGATGGCCTGTCAGTTGAAATCACCTGGCCCTGATGGCCTGACAGATGAAATCACCTGGCCCTGATGGCCTGTCAGTTGAAATCACCTGGCCCTGATGGCCTGTCAGTTGAAATCACATGGCCCTGATGGCCTGTCAGTTGAAATCACCTGGCCCTGATGGCCTGACAGATGAAATCACCTGGCCCTGATGGCCTGTCAGTTGAAATCACCTGGCCCTGATGGCCTGACAGATGAATTCTATAGACAGTTTTGGGAGTTACTAGAAGACCCGATTTTCAATATGTTTCAAGATTGCATTAAAAATTGGGAAATGGTCTCCACTATGAACCAGGGCCTTATTTAATTGATTCCGAAGCCCGATAAAGACCCTTCTCTCATTGACAATTGGAGACCAATTACTTTATTAAATATTGATTACAAATTGATTGCTCTGGTTTATGCCAAAAGATTAAAGAAAGGAATAGATACCATTTTAAATGAGACTCAAACAGGATTTATGAAGGGCCGTCACATAAGCTCTAACAACATTTGTTTAGTCTTGGACCTTATAGATTATTCAGATGCAATTGACTCAGATGCGGTTGTCCTATTTTTGGACTTCTGTAAAGCCTTTGACACAATTCAACATGAATTTCTCTTTTATTAAAGTAATTCGCATGTTTTACAAAGATATAAATAGTTCTGTGCTACTAAACCATAATACTTCCAAAAGATTCAGTATCAACAGAAGTGTACGACAGGGATGCCCAATTTCGCCATTTTTTATTAATTTTGATTGTGGAACTTCTATCTCTAGATATTCTGAATGATGCAAATTTGTATGGCTTAACCATTTTTAACAAAGAAATCAAAATCTCCCAACTGGCTAATGATACTACTCTTTTCTTAAGAGACAAAGACCAGGTCGCCCTTAATGCTATAACTGCATTTTCTATTGCATCAGGATTAATGCTGAATGTTTCTAAATGTGAAATCTTATGTTTATTTGACTCTGATGATAAAGAAATAGAAAATGTTCCTGTAAAGGACTGTGTTAAATATTTAGAAATACATCTGTCAAAAAAACACTTAGTCAGACAACATTTGAATTTCTCTCCCAAAATTAAGAGAACTAAAAATATATTTAAGAATTGGCTACAAAGAGATCTTTCTATACTTGGGAGAGTACTTCTGTCCAAGGCAGAGGGACTGTCTCGTTTTGTGTACCCCTCATTATCGTTATGTGTAAATCCAGCTACTTGTAAAGAGATCAATAAGACCTTTCTTTGTTCAGGTCCGGGCCACGTCTCCCAGTCACAGTTTTGGAGGGAGTGCGATTTTGGTCCGCAACATCTCCTTCCTGTTCTCCCCAGTCTAACTGTGTCAAGCTCCCCTTTCTTCGCACTCGGCAGGTCTCCCTCCTACGCAGCCTTTCTTTCAGAAACCCTCGTTTACAAGGTACATAAGATCCCCTGGACATGCTGGGACGGGGTCACCAATACTTAGTGGATTGGGAGGGTTATCTCCTTTCCAGGAGAGGAGTCTTCATCTGGAAGAATAAGTCTCACAAACTAAAAACATCTGTCCTTTCTAATAAAAGAGCTGAAGGCCGTCTATAAGTGTTGGATTTTGTTGACATAAATAACACTTTCAAGATAAACTGGTTGAAAAAATGTTTGATCAATACTGATTCAATATGGTATTTCATTCCAAATAATGTGTTTAATAAATCTTCAATTTTTACTGAAATGTAATTATATTCCTGAAAGATGACCTGCTAAATTGGCTAGGTTTCACCAACAAGCTTTAATGGCCTAGAAAATATGTTTCCTGCACAATTTTCCCCCACATAAAGCTCTTTTGTGGAATATTTCAGACATAACTGTAAGGAATAAGTCATTGTTCTACCCCAGCTGGCATGAGAGGAATATTGACTTTGTTCTTGATATTTTCGACAACAAGGGTAATATTCTCACATATGAACAATTTATAACATTGAAAGAGTTTCCAAAACCTTTCAGAGAGTTTATTTCTGTGATCAAAGCCGTTCCCAGTGGTCTAACTACACTTATGAAAACTAATCTTCATTTTGGGACTGATCACAAAGTTTATGTAGAACTCAGATTGGAAGGCGTGGGCTTACTTGAGAGATCTTGTTGTAATAAATATATAAGACAAATTCTTCATTCACAAAACCAACTTACACTGAGAGGAAAGTTTTTCTGGAACATGCTTATTCCTGACATTGTCTGGAAAAATGCATGGTTAAGGCCTTACAAATACTGTATACCAAACAAAGTTAAAGGAAGTGTAATTCAAAATTTTACATAAGATATATCCATGTAATTCTATGATATCCACATTTGTGGCTATTGATGATATCTGCGTTTTCTGTGAAGAAGAAGGTGAGAATCTGTCTCACTTGTTCTTAGAATGTAAATTTGTGTCAGAATTTTGGAAAAACCTTGCAAAATACTTATTTACCATTATGAACACTGCCTATGTTTTTGACATGAAAGATATAATATGTTACTATTGCAATGATAACAAGACCACTGAAATGATTGTTATTTTTCTTCATACACAAACAAAAATTCTAAATTCTGGAAAATAATTTTAAACGGTCATACAGAATTCCAAGGTAGAAACATTGGCATCCTTCTACACCTCTGACTCTCCGACCTGAAGATCACTGACCATGATTTGACTTTGTTTTTTTCAGAGTTCCCAGTTGTCCCAGATGTGTAGGCGGTCATTGTAAATTATAATTTGCTCTTAACTGACTTGCCTAGTTAAATAAAGGTTATATTAAAATAATTATAATTAAAGGCACCGTGAGTTGAGAAACCTGCCTATTATTTTCCTCTTAAGTATTAATGTCACGATTTCAAAGCTATATGATATTACAGAGAACAAGTTAATTATCTGACATCTCGGGAAAATAATTGTAATGTTTTAGCTTTACTTTATTCATGTTAATGTTAAGATTTCAAGCTAGTGCCCAATTGACTCCCATTCACTCCTTCCAATGGAGTTTCCCATCTAATCAAAAATATCTCTGCCTGGATCTACTAAGTATATTGGTCAGTACTATCCAGGGTCCTTGGGATGTTCCCTTAAACCCTATCATTAACACCTACCCTTACTACAACCTTAACCATAACCTTTACCTAACCTTAACCATTTTAAAGTTCTACTTCAATAGAGTAGGGATGTCCCAAAGATCCCGGATAGGACAAACGTTTTCTAAGGCTAACCAGCTTCAGCTTCACATTCCAGCTCAGGCTTCATCCGTACTATAACGGTGGATATTGCTCGTCCTCCTGCTGCTAAAGTGTAAATCATAGTCCACAGACGCTGAGACAAGATAGTTCGCTGACCCATTGTGACATACAGTAGGTACGCGACTCTGAAACCACACCCACGAACACTCACCTCCACACAATTCCCAACCAACGCGTCTCCAGGTATATGTCCTCTATTAATTTGAATGTGTTGACAGTTGGAGAAATTGCTTGAGCAATTGCGTGGCATTTTCCTGTAAAGATGACAAAAAAAGAGTAAAAAAAAACAAATACAATTCCATGTTCAGATAAATAGTTAAGCAGTTAGATTAAACAACTCCATTGTAAAATAAATGTTTTAAAATTAAACATGTATGGAAACAGGTGAATTAACACTTCTCAGTTAGCAGACTCAAGCAAGCTAAAACCCACATGGTAGCGAAAACTAACTAGCAGAAATTGTTAACTACACTTTGCTGTAGGCTACTATTTACTAGTTAACAAAAAAATCATGTGTCATATAAAATATATTCATACCACCCAGTATTGTAATCAAAACTTACCAGAAAGCATGTAGTCCTTGGCTCTTGTGTGCAAGATCTTGAGAATCAGCGGTACATTGGGAATTGATGGGAAATGATGTAAATATATCACTAGCCACTTTAAACAATGCTACCTTATATAATGTTACTTACCCTACATTATTCATCTCATATGCATATGTATATACTGTACTCTACATCATCGACTGCATCCTTATGTAACACATGTATCACTAGCCACTTTAACTATGCCACTTTGTTTACTTTGTCTACACACTCATCTCATATGTATATACTGTACTCGATACCATCTACTGTATGCTGCTCTGTACCATCACTCATTCATATATCCTTATGTACATGTTCCTTATCCCCTTACACTGTGTATAAGACAGTAGTTTTGGAATTGTTAGTTAGATTACTTGTTGGTTATCACTGCATTGTCGGAATTAGAAGCACAAGCATTTCGCTACACTCGCATTAACATCTGCTAACCATGTGTATGTGACAAATAAAATTTGATTTGATTTGATTTGATTTTACATGTGATGGAGGAGTGCACTGCACATGTGATGGAAGAATGCACTGTGCATGCAGAGGGTTGCAATTCCATTGAACCAAAATATGCCACAGGACCTAGAATTGCCTTATGTGTATCCCACAAAAAAGGTTCACTGTTATAAGCTAACATTTTTGATGAATTTAAGCAAAAGTCCTGGGCTTAACTTCCCATGGAACATTTTTGGGAAATGTATGACCCTTTGAAATCCTACTTGTAACTGGTCAAAATGAAAGAAAAGTTATGTTGTAGCTATTGTGTAAAAAAGGTTTTTAGAAGTGCCACCTATATTTGAGTCATTAATGCAGACTTTGTTGTGCTTTGGTGTGCTTATCAATGCACAACAACAAGCACCTTTTCCGTACACTCCTATTGATACAGTGCCTTGCGAAAGTACTTGGCCCCCTTGAACTTTGTGACCTTTTGCCACATTTCAGGCTTCAAACATAAAGATATAAAACTGTATTTTTTTGTGAAGGATCAACAACAAGTAGGACACAATCATGATGTGGAACGACATTTATTGGAAATTTCAAACTTTTTTAACAAATCAAAAACTGAAAAATTGGGCGTGCAAAATTATTCAGCCCCCTTAAGTTAATACTTTGTAGCGCCACCTTTTGCTGCGATTACAGCTGTAAGTCGCTTGGGGTATGTCTCTATCAGTTTTGCACATCGAGAGACTGACATTTTTTCCCATTCCTCCTTGCAAAACAGCTCGAGCTCAGTGAGGTTGGATGGAGAGCATTTGTGAACAGCAGTTTTCAGTTCTTTCCACAGATTCTCGATTGGATTCAGGTCTGGACTTTGACTTGGCCATTCGAACACCTGGATATGTTTATTTTTGAACCATTCCATTGTAGATTTTGCTTTATGTTTTGGATCATTGTCTTGTTGCAAGACAAATCTCTGTCCCAGTCTCAGGTCTTTTGCAAACTCCATCAGGTTTTCTTCCAGAATGGTCCTGTATTTGGCTCCATCTATCTTCTCATCAATTTTAACCATCTTCCCTGTCCCTGCTGAAGAAAAGCAGGCCCAAACCATGATGCTGCCACCACCATGTTTGACAGTGGGGATGGAGTGTTCAGGGTGATGAGCTGTGTTGCTTTTACGCCAAACATAACGTTTTGCATTGTTGCCAAAAAGTTCCATTTTGGTTTCATCTGACCAGAGCACCTTCTTACACATGTTTGGTGTGTCTCCCAAGTGGCTTGTGGCAAACTTCAAACAACACTTTTATGGATATCTTTAAGAAATGGCTTTCTTCTTGCCACTCTTCCATAAAGGCCAGATTTGTGCAATATACGACTGATTGTTGTCCTATGGACAGAGTCTCCCACCTCAGCTGTAGATCTCTGCAGTTCATCCAGAGTGATCATGGGCCTCTTGGCTGCATCTCTGATCAGTCTTCTCCTTGTATGAGCTGAAAGTTTAGAGGGACGGCCAGGTCTTGGTAGATTTGCAGTGGTCTGATACTCCTTCCATTTCAATATTATCGCATGCACAGTGCTCCTTGGGATGTTTAAAGCTTGGGAAATCTTTTTGTATCCAAATCCGGCTTTAAACTTCTTCACAACAGTATCTCGGACCTACCTGGTGTGTTCCTTGTTCTTCATGATGCTCTCTGCGCTTTTAACGGACCTCTGAGACTATCACAGTGCAGGTGCATTTATACGGAGACTTGATTACACACAGGTGGATTGTATTTATCATCATTAGTCATTTAGGTCAACATTGGATCATTCAGAGATCCTCACTGAACTTCTGGAGAGAGTTTGCTGCACTGAAAGTAAAGGGGCTGAATAATTTTGCACGGCCAATTTTTCAGTTTTTGATTTGTTAAAAAAGTTTGAAATTTCCAATAAATGTCGTTCCACTTCATGATTGTGTCCCACTTGTTGTTGATTCTTCACAAAAAATACACTTTTATATCTTTATGTTTGAAGCCTGAAATGTGGCAAAAGGTCGCAAAGTTCAAGGGGGCCGAATACTTTCGCAAGGCACTGTATGTACAAGTGGGACACAATCATGAAGTGGAACGACATTGGTGGCCATTTTAAGCATGTGGGGACAGCAGACTGTGATAGGGAAAGATTGAATATGTCCGTAAACACACCAGCCAGCTGGTCTGCGCATGCTCTGAGGATGTGGCTAGGGATGCCGTCTGGGCCGACAGCCTTGCGAGGGTTAACACATTTAAATGTCTTACTCAGTCGGCCACGGAGAAGGAGAGCCCACAGTCCTTGGTAGCGGGCAAAGTTGGTGTTTAGTTAGTCTGGAAGCAAGACGTCCGTGACATGGCTGGTTTTCTTTTTGAAGTCCGTATTTGTCTGTAGGCCCTGCCACATACGTCTCGTGTCTGAGCCGTTGAATTGCGACTCCACTTTGTCCCAATACTGACATTTTTCTTGCTTGATTGCCTTGAAGGGTGTCCTCGCAGTAAGTGTGTGTATGTGTGTGCGCTCTTGTCTTGGCAAGTCAAGTCTGTGTGTCTTCGCAATTAGTGTGTGTATGTGAGATATCCTGTATGAGGCCTAACATGTTTTACTGTGAAAATATGTTGTTATGTGTTGTCTCAGTTATAGCAATGTAATAGCAGTAAGCTGGTCATTTGCATAGGGAATAGCACTTCATTACAAAGGGGAAGATACAGTATGTCGTGTTGGCTTTTTTCACCCGATTTGTCCAACTCAACACCTCTAAAATGTAAATGAAACACTATAAAGAGTGAATATAATGTCTCATTACATACATATTTGAAGGTTTGTGTCAAATTTGAATAGGGTTTTAGGGAGGCCTAAAGTTATCTTCACAAGTAAACTGCGGCTGTCACGGGTTTTGAGAGTCATGATGGCTCGCAGTGATGACAAAAAAAAATAACGATTGATTGAATTAACTGTTGATGAACTCAAAAGTAATTAACTTTACACTCACCATTGATCATTTCTTGATAAATAAATAGCGTTAAATATACGAGTTACACAAAGTAGGGAACTTTATTTTCAGAGGGGATGGATGTGATCTTTTTTAAAGATCTTCATTTTATTGACTGTTGGAGATTTTATAATCCCACAACTAAGGACAGCTATTATATCCCTACTATTTATTTTGTTTTTATTTAACTAGGCAAGTCAGATAAGGAAAAAAAACGTATTTTCAATGACAACCTAAGAACAGTGGGTTAACTGCCTTGTTCAGGGACAGAATGACAGATTTTTCCAATTTGAAATATGTTTTTGAAATAAATGACCACTCAGTGGAGGACTCAACTATGGTATGGTTAGCTGTAAAAGGTTTCATAAGAGGAAACACAACACATATTTCCTCTAATTTGCAGAAATTAAGACTTCAGAAGATCAGTGAATTGGAATATCATTGTAAAATGCTGGAAGGCGTTTTGAGCTAAAAACAAGTAGACTGGAACTTAATGATCTGTTGCCACATAGAGCAGAATTCACTATGCAGAGGGGGAGAAAATACTTTTTTCAAGGGAGTAGGCTGAGCCACTTACTGTTGCTGCTGTTTATATCTTGAAACAAGATCAATACAGCTGATCAGATCCCATACTAAGGGACTGATATCTGATCCTGCAGAAATAAATACAACTTTTAGAGCATGTTATTCAAATTTATACAGTTCCTCACATAACTTTAATTCTTCTGCTTGTCGGCAGTTCCTGGAGAACCTTACGTTGCCCAAACTTTTCTTTTAGAGGAACCTGTCACTTTATCTGAACTGAAAGCAGATCTTTTAAATATTAAGAAAGATGAAGCGCCTGGTATTGATGGAGTACCTCCTGAACTCATTCTCAACTTTTGGGATGACCTAGGACCAGTTATTCTTGAATCGCTTAACATTGCTATTGAAAAGGGACAATTTCACAGAGACATCAATACGCTATTATATCCCTTATCCCTAAGAAAGGAAAAGACCTCACAAATTGTGATTATTTTTGGCCAATCAGTTTAATCGGAACATAAATTAAGATGACAAAGTTCTAGCCATGTGACTAGAGAAAGTTATTAACAAGCTCATACCTCCTGACCAAACAGGGTTTATTGAGGCTCGTCAGGCAGCTGATAACATGCACCGCACCACCTGTTTCTTTTTTGAATATAGATTTTTTTACCCCTTTTTCTCCCCAACTTTGTGGTATCCAATTGTCCCATCACTGCAATTCACATATGGACTCAGGAGAGGTGAAGGTCAAGAGCCGTGCATCCTCAGAAACTTAACTCAGCCAAGCCACACTGCTTCTTGACACAATGCCCGCTTAACCCGGAAGCCAGCTGCACCAATGTGTCAGAGGAAACACTGTACACCTTGCGACCTTGTCAGCATGCTTGCGCCCGGCCCGCCACAGGAGTCGCTAGAGCTTGATGAGACAAAGACATCCCGGCCAGCCAAACCCTCCCCTGACCTGGACGGCGCTGGGGCAATTGTGCGCCACCCCATGGGTCTCCCGGTCGCGGCCGGTTGCAACAGAGCCTGGACACAAACCAGACGACTGCCCCACTCGGGAGGCCCCATGCCACCTGTTTCATGTGGTTGCTAAGGCTTCCAATCTGGATTCCCATGTGCTGTGTTATCATTAGATGTAGAGAAAGCCTTTGACCGCTTAGAGTGAGAATATTTATAGGTTGTTCTGGAACATTTGTGTTTTGGGGCTACATTTATACTTATGATTCGCAGCATGTATGTGAATCCATCTATTATATCTACTGGCACTACCCATTCTAATCCATTTACCATACAACGAGGATGTAAGCAAGGTTGTCCTGACTCCCTTGTGCTATTTGCTCTCGCTCTTGAACCGCTGGCACAAAGCATAAATTACGCTTCATCACATATCAAAATCAAACAAACTGAACAAGCAATTTCTCTGTATGCAGATGACATACTGCTTTATGTCACAAATGTTCAGAAACCCTCCAGCCAATAATGTCTATTTAAACAGCATTCAGCTCATGGTCTGGTTACAAGATCAACTGGTCTACATCAGCTCTACTACCTCTTAACTCAGCTAAGGGAAGTGTTCAACTACCACCCATGATCCCAGTGAAGAAACAAATCACCTACTGTACCTAGGTATAACCATAACCCCCTCTGTTACGGATACAGTTATCCTGTGTGTGTGTGTATCCTGTGTGTGTGTTTCTTTTCTCTCCTTCTCCCCTCACAGGTGAAAACCATCACTCCCCAATCAGTCAACAATCAATCATCAATCAGAAGACACACCTCCTCCTATTTCCTGACCTATCACAGTTCCTTCCCCATGGTTTAAAAACCCCATTTGTTTGTTCTAGAGCTTAGCTCTGCTCAGCTCAAACTCTCTGTAAATGCCATGTCTGTTGGTCTCTGTGTTTCACTCTCGCTTTGTGTCTTAACCTCTCTTTTGTTTAAAGCACCTCCATAACACTTTGTCATCACATGTGAGTATTGTTTTTGGTTATGGTGTTTGTTTGCTGGTGGGAAAAGGGGAAACCAAGACAAGTCGCCCATGGGCATACACTACCCGTAGGTGAACTTTGTTAAATACATTAATTAGAACTGGGTGGACCACCCACTGTATTTTTGGTTAGTTAGTTGTTGTTAAAGTAGGCTAGTCTAGCTTAGGGGTGTGTTTTTGTATATTTATTGTTTCTTTCCTTGGGTCCAGCTCAGCCCCTTTTCCTGCTCCCCCATTACCGTGTGTTTATAAATAAACCTAGAGTTTGACGGTAGATTTCTGTTGTCGTGGTTATTTCGTTCACACTTTTACTTTGTCACAATAATAATTTGCATGAGTTATGTTACGGATCTCATTACCATCCCCCCTAGACTGTCGGGCCAAAAGGGATTCGTAACACCCTCTATTCACACAACTTGCAGGAAAACTACTTAGAAACCTTTCAAAATATCAAAAAATACATAAAAGACAGTCCACTATGGCCACTTCTTTGCATGTTAGAATCTCAACGATTCAAATGATTGTCCTCTCTCGTATCAATTTGATGAGTTCAATGTTTCCACTGCCTCCTCCTGTAGACTATTGGTCTAAACTTGACTCTGTCAATAAAGAAGTTCATTTGGGGGAGAAAGAGACCACAGATTAAATATGCAACACTACAGAGGACAAAAGCATTAGGTGGTCTTGCAGTTCCAAATATAACATTTTATCACCTAGAAACCCCAATCACCAATTAATTAATTGAATTAATCTAACACCTCAAAAAAGACATTACATGGGTATCAGTCCATCACCATTATGTGTGTTCTGCACCACAGGGGACCGTGGTACCTTTCAGCATCTGGTTGAATTCTGGGGGAAAGTCAACGATGTCATCTCTGTACTTATAGATACAATTCTGCCATTAGATCCAATAGTGACGCTGCTTTGTGATGACTCTGATTTTCACTTGTCAGAACGCCAATGGAGAGTGTGGTTGGCAGAAACCACAGCTGTTTGCAGAATCCACCTCATCAGTTACCATTGCGACAATGGCTGCTCACATTTAAAGAAATTGTACTTATGGAGCTCTCCACGGCCAGGATCCACAGGGCCAAGGTGTCCACTCTAGACACATAGAAAAAAGCAGTAGTGGACATTTCTGAACTCTTAACCAACGGGCCTTTACATCCATGAATGTGTATAAATAATGTAATACTATTTCTGAGATGTATTGTTCAGTAGATTTAGTATGTAATATAAATGTATTTGTTTTTATCTAATTTTATTTTGCATGCTATCAGATCACTGGTGGGGCGTGGGGTGGGGATTCAATTGAGTTTATCTATAAATGTATTGTATGAATCCTATGAATTGAAATTGTAAATCTACAGCAAGACTTGAAAATGGCTGTCTCGCAATGATCAACAACCAACTTGACAGAGCTGTAAGAGAAGAATGTGCAAATATTGTACAATCCAGGCATGCAAAGCTCTTAGAGACTTGCCCAGAACAACACACAGCTGTAATCGCTGCCAAAGGTGATTCTAACATTGACTCAGGGGTGTAAATAGAACTTATGTAAATAATATATTTCTTAAATTAATTTTCAATAAATGTGCAAAATTGTCAAAACATTGGTTTTCACTATTGGGTATCGTGTTTAATAATAACTGAAGCTTATCAAAGCACTTTGCTATACTCCTTCATTGCAGCTGCAGTACTGGTTGTAGCGTGAGTGGAAGTTAGCGTTGACAGTGTTGAATGACAACTTAAACTTGAACTTACTCATGAAAACTGCAGATCTTTGATGTATTCGTTGAGTCTCTCAAGTCACGGTTTTAAAAGTTTTAAAACCTCATATTCTCAGCTTTGCTGTGCGTTCAGTCTATGACGCGAGGAAACTGTGCAGACAAGTTGATCTTATCTGATTGGCCAGCGGTAGACCTATAGGTGCACTTGATTTGCTCTCTGAGTTTTACCTTCAGACACATGAAATGGTTCAAAATGGGAACACTTTGCCTTCCCGGCGCTACTGCTGAATCATGTGCACCTTCCGCCAACAGCGCGAAACAAATATCATAAATAGGAACGCAAGGCATTGTTGGGTGTTTATGCCTTGGAGACCAGTTGTGAGCAATGCAATAATAGCACAGATATAAAGATGAGTCCTCTATCTCTATGGACTGCTTCTACTCGGGAGTGCCAATACGTCCGACCTGTGGCTTTAATGCCTCTCAACAGCCAATGCATAGCATCAGAAATCCAGGGTTTATACAGTGCATTTGGAAACTATTCAGAGTACTTGACTTTTTCCAGATTTTGTTATATTACTGCCAATTCTAAAATTCATTAAATATTTTTTTTTCCCTCATCAATCTACACACAATACCTCATAATGACAAAGTGAAAACAGGTTTATAGAAATGTTTGCAAATTTATAAAAAATAAAATCTTATTTACATAAGTATTCAGATCTTTTGTTATGAGACTCGAAATTGAGTTTAGTTTAGTTTCCATTGTTCATCCTTGAGACTTTAAATTGATTGGACATGATTTGAAAAGAGGCACAGATCTTGGGGAAGGGTACTAAAAGATTTCTGCTGCATTGAAGGTCCCCAAGAACACACTGGCAACCATTTCTTAAATGAAGATGTTTGGAACCACCAAGACTCTTGGCCAAACTAAGCAGTCGGGGAAGAAGGGCCTTGGTCTAGGAGGTGACTAGGAACCTGATGGACACTCTGACAGAGCTCCAGAGTTCCTCTGTGGAGATGGGAGAACCTTCCAGAAGGACAACCATCTCTGCAGCACTCCACCAACCAGGCCTTTAATGGTAGAGTGGCCAGATGGAAGCCACTCCTCAGTAAAAGGCACATGGCAGCCCGCTTGGAGTTTGCCAAAAGGCACCTAAATCTGACCATGAGAAACAAGATTCTCTGGTCTGATGAAACCAAGATTGAACTCTTTGGCCTGAATGCCGGAGTGCCATGTCTGTAACAATGTGATATTTCAGTTTATTTGCAAAAATGTCTAAAAAAGCGTTTTTACTTTGTCATTATGGGTATAGTGTGTAGATTGATGAGGTGAAAAAAACAATTGAATCCATATTAGAATAAGGCTGTAATGTAACAAAATGTGGAAAAAGTCAAGGGGTCTGAATACGTTCCGAATGGACTGTATACATCATTGGACACAGCCCACCCTGTTCCAGCTCACCCTTCCAGTGTAATCTGGGAGGCCAAGTCAAAGCATTTTTACAGTGACCAACCACCACATGTAGCACTTCCAACATCTCAAACAAGATCGAACATCAACGTGTGTACAATTTCCCTACAGACATGCATTGTTTTTAGCTCAATAATTCTCTATCCTTCCCACTCGTGCTCTGTTCTTTTTATGGTGCTGTATAAGACTGTGTACCGATGAGTAGGTACAGCCAGACGGTTTGACATTTCTGCATGCTGTTTAAAGAATGATGATGGTACAGGTTCAACAAGCTATAACATTTGTTTTTCAGCACAAAAAAATAACCATTACGTAGGCCGCCTTCCTGTTACCAAACTTAACCATGATGTACTGGCAATTACTGTCTAGGGTTCTCTGTACAGAGGTGAAGAGACATTGTTAAACTAATGGGATATTGTGTCATTGATAGGTGGAGTGCTTTGTAAATCAAGCCTGTAATCCAACACTCACTGAACAAAGCCTTGGTTTCAGTTTCAAATAAAGTTGAGACTTTCAGACTTTGCATCCACCTCATGTTCACTTTCCATATGAAGTGCTGCATCTGGGGCAGTATTCTTGTCTCTGGCACTGTGCTTCTGTCAATTCTGAAAGGAAACTACTTACAGTACCAGTCAAATTTCAACACACTTACTCCTTCAAGGGTTTTCCTTTATTTTTACTATTTTCTACATTGTAGCATAATAGTGAAGACATCAAAACACTGAAATAACACATATGGAATTATGTAGTAACCAAAAAAGTATTAAACAAATCAAAATATATTTTAGATTCTTCAAAGTAAACACCCTTTGCCTTGACAGCTTTGCACTCTTGTCATTCTCATATTGAATGTAAGTACCCAGAAGAATTCTGTATTAAATGTGTTACTTCAACCACACTATGGCCTTGACTCCTCCCTCTCCAGCCAAGTCAATTTATCCAAAATTATAGGTCAACAGTCAATAATATGTACTTGTAGACATAATCCAAACAGGCAAATGTTGGCATGGGAAACTGGAAAAAAAAGAGGTATGATATGGTTATGGTTTAGGAGATAATCCATCATATCTATGGCAACTGTCTTTTTGAGCCAAGTGAACACTCAGTTGAAGTGAGAGTCTATGGGAAGTATTTAAATTCCCTCACTTACAGTAAGCCCAGTCTAGAGCATGATGACTCAAGGCAAAAGTAACAGTTACTCATAGCTGTTCACTATAAAAACATTACTTTTTGTTTTCCAGAGTAACTATTTTGAAGAAATTTGTACAAATCATAGTTTTTTAAATTGAAAACAAAAGCGTTCCATTTCTTGAAAAAATAAAAAATAAAAATAAAGTCCAACATCTTCCAATTAATTTGTCACTGGGACGCAATTATATGAAAGGGCCATGGGTGAATTGATAGGCCGCAATGGAGGCAAGGATAGAGGGATTTGGGGATGGATGGAGAGTGATAATGGAGATGGGAGGGATGGCTGTTTGGTAGATGCTCTGTTTAGAATCTTCCAGAGCGTTCTCGGTCTCTGGAGCGCCTTCTCTCGCGGTCGCGTCCACCTCCACCACCTCCACCTCCACCTCCCCTCCTCTGTCCCTTGAGCGCGAACGACGTTCCCTGGAACGGGAGCGAGAATGATGCCCCCCTCTGAGGAAGAGGGGAAAAAAAGGAGCTATGAGAACTTTCCCCCTCAAACATACGTGAAAACTATCACGGCAGAAAGGTGCATCCCGAAGAACACTTGAAAGCAGCATAAGTTTAATGATTAGCGTTGACTCTCAGAGCCTGAGCTTACCCCCTCTTCCTGCGGCGTCCGTATAGCTCCCTCCTCAGCTCCCTAGAGATGGGCTTCAGATGCATGAAGTTACAGAAGCCTCCTCGAGTGCACTCCCTGTAGAGAGAGCGAGAATGCAGTCAGTGCACTCCCTGTAGAGAGAGCGAGAATGCAGTCAGTGCACTCCCTGTAGAGAGAGCGAGAATGCAGTCAGTGCACTCCCTGTAGAGAGAGCGAGAATGCAGTCAGTGCACTCCCTGTAGAGAGAGCGAGAATGCAGTCAGTGCACTCCCTGTAGAGAGAGCGAGAATGCAGTCAGTGCACTCCCTGTAGAGAGAGCGAGAATTCAGTTAGTGCATTCAACAATGCATTTCTGTAGGTGTCACCATTAATGCAATGTTGAACTGAAAATGGTGTGCGTGTGGTCCAGCGGTGGAGTACTGACCCCATCTCGTACTGGCGACAGCAGGCTTCTCTGAAGTCGGTAACGGGAGAGAGCTCGGCGTGGATGGGCTGACCGTTGAACCAGCGGTTATTCAGATCCATCACTGCCTTCTCTGCATCTTCTTCACGACGGAACTACACAGAGACCATCACCGAGTTAGTGTGTGCAAATGTAGGTTCTAATGAGGCTGAGAATGACAGTGTGATTGAATGAGAAGAGGAATGGGTTTGTCAATTTTTTTTACACAAAACCCACCATTACACACAGTCAGTGACACACCTTCACATATACGTTTCCGACCAGATGGTCTCCCAGGTTATCGCACACGTTCATCTCCTCCACCTCTCCATACTTCTCCTCCATCTCCGTGAAGACCTCCTAAAGCAAGAGTAACCAAGGGAGAGAGAATGGGATTGACAGACAGAAGGGCGAATACACTGTTTTAAATGGACTTAAATTCAAAGTACATTTCCCACACATGCTCAAAATACATTTCTATTCTGTTTCAGTATTTGGTACAATGATTCCCACATGGGCTGTGTGGAGGGGGAAGAGAAGCAAGGTAGACCTGAATTGCATCATCCACACCATTCAAATGGGCGTACTACCGCATCACTGACTCACCTCAAAGAACTCGTCATAGTGCTCCTGCATCTCCACATCACTGACGGCACCTAGTGGCCACAGGGGAGAAACTCACACATCAGGGACCAGTCAACGTGTTACAGTAGGCGACATGGTTTCATAAACAGGATAAATATTTCTAACACCTAGGAGTCTGGACTACTATTAAAAATGTATTCAATCTAATAGCACACAGTCCAGTACAGATGAAATAAGGACGACAGCAAAGACAATACTGTCCGGAGGCAAAGGGTCAATACGAAAAATACGCTCATTGTGCCTCTGCACACCAAGGACGACAGTAAGCCTGGACATTTGACCTTTATGAGAGGACAGAGTCTTTTGAGACTAATTTTAGTTACATTCAGTGAGTGCTAAGTAGTAATGGTACGGTCTGGCATAGACAATACAGCCATCAATTGATGCTAAGGAATGGGACTTACTGGGGCCTAAACACAATGTCAGTCATACTCAAAATCACACCCCATGTGTCATATCTCATTTTGTACAATAAAAACTAAAAATGTATCCTAAATTAGTTTGACCACCTGAGACTAGAGCAGGGTTAACCTCTAGAATATAGTGTTTTTGTGTGAAGCTGTAACAACGATGAATAAAATGTTTTCCTAGAATATGTGTTAGGTTTTGAATTAATAGAAACATACTGTATGCATGAAAACATAATTTGGACTATTTCATTTACACTGACTACATGGCACCAGAACGGTAGTATACATGGTCTGTTTTACGTAACATTAGTACCCGTTGTATTACATGTATATTAC
Organism: Oncorhynchus gorbuscha; assembly: GCF_021184085.1. Taxonomy (NCBI): domain Eukaryota; kingdom Metazoa; phylum Chordata; class Actinopteri; order Salmoniformes; family Salmonidae; genus Oncorhynchus; species Oncorhynchus gorbuscha. Next base: position 89,151,004 of record NC_060173.1, read on the forward strand.
AGCACTAAAGGGCAGAGAATGTATATCACTGATCATGTTAAAGGGATAAATCTTAACATGTCAGATAAAGAGGTCAGATGGCACCCCCAAAGGGAAGTGTGGGCAAATGAAGAGAAAGATAAAATGATAACATTTTGTGCCACAGGTCCCTGTTAACAAGTGGGAAACTTACAGCGCAAACCATCGGCAGACTGGGCAGTGTTTTGAGGGTTACGGTAAATGTTCAAGAGGGCAATGGTCTGAAATACAAAATGTACATTTTTGAGATAGTTTCAGGCAGATTTCTAAAATGGTAGTTAAATAGGTGCATTTACTCCCATCCCCCTCCCTCAAAACTGTGTACTTGTGCCCCAACCAGGCCCAGAACAGGGTAGGAAGGGATGACTGAAAGAGGTTAAGATGATCCATGGGACTGGTCCACGCTGAAAGAGATGGAGCTGGAAGAAGTGAATGTCTCAGCATGACAATATTTGACTATGGAAAATGGTAGAAAATCCAATACAACCGAAAATTTAGCCTACCCAAACATTACATACCAGGTCATGGAGGCTTGAAATGACCCCTAGAACTTGCTGGATCATAGGTGATTGGATGTCAAGATGTTTATCACTAGTTATCATTTCTTCCTTTTAATACATTTTTAAAAGTAACTTTTTGCCAGTCATTCTGAGTTTCTCAGCTGAGAAACAGAACAGTTACACATGACAGCAACAAGACCACAAACCCACGACTTACCTTAGAGGAAGCGAGTGGCAATGCATCCGCTCTGCTAGCCGGGGCTCAACAGCATGGGTACCATTTACACATTTACAATATGGCTGATGACGTCTGAATCAGTCTAACATATAGGGGCGGCAGTATTGCAAGAGCGAAAACTAAAATCCCAAACTGTTCTGTGTCTAGACAGTAACTCATGTAGATGTTTTTGCTGTCTATAACCAGGTTCTTCTCCAACCTTTTAATGCGAGTAGAAACATGTCGGATGAAAAGAAGCCATGACTGGCCTGATGGAAACATTTTTCATTCAACTTTCCAAATGTCGACAAAACAAAATACGCTAGACAAGGTGGGATCTTTTTGAGTTGATAAAATTAATGCGAGAAATGTTGGTGGAAACGCTTTTAAGCGCAAATATTGATATATGACATGTGGTCCTCCCACTATGACTCGTCTGTAAAGCATGCAGTTTATTAGACTACAGATGAACGTTACGATGAACTTCACAGGGTGGTGAAAGTGCAAGGTGATGAGCTTGATGCTCCTTTCCAATAAATATTGAGGGTCTTGTTCTGGTGACATGATTATCGATACTTGGCTGCCGTCTGACAAAAATAATCTCACTCTTTTGTCCATATAATAATAATAATAATAATAAATGTAATCATGTAGGCTATACACACCCTCTAGCCAACAGTGCGCAGATAGCGCTGCTAGAGAGAACGTGCCAATACCAGAGTGGGCACACTGGCGATAACCCACGTTCTCTTGTGAGAAAACCATCAGTAGAGTTGAAAATGCAATGGAAACTAATTAAACAGCAAACTGTTTTTTTATGTTCACTCTCATCACGCAGAGCCTTTTATCTGCAATAGAAAAATATCTCACGGGGGAAAGTGTGCACATCGTTTTAGGCAGATTTTCAAATATTCCCATAAAATGTTGCCAATTGGATGGAAACCTAGCTATTCACAAACGCATGTTGGGCACTAGGGCAGGTGTATTGTCAGTTCTCTGAAAGCGCCTGAAAAATACCTAAAGTCTGTCATCTGTGCATTATAACTGTTAGTACCTGTTTTCTATGTGGAGATTTCCTGTGGATAATAACTTTAAAGATCCAATGTGAATTGTGGTGATCAAGGCATTATTTTTTTGAGTCCTTTTCAATGTCACTATCAGAGCATGTCATTCTACACCTAGGCTTAGACCTCTGAATGGCAACGGATTAAAATATATATATTTTTCAAATTGATTCGATTGGCGATATACTAAAGTGTTGAGGTAGTGTTGTGGTACCCCCTGCTACCAGTGCTGAGACAGACCCTCCGAAGCCCTGCAGGAAGCCAGTGGAGACGCAGACCTAAAATCTGAGGAGGGGGAGAGAGCTAGAATGACCTGGTGGGCTGAGAGGACTGGACCGGAGGCACTTACAGTGGGAGCCGTCTGCCGTCTGCGCACTGTTTTGGGGGTTACGGTAGATGTTTTGAATCACGATGGTCTGCAGAGGGAAAAATCAAAAAATGGTTTATAAAAATATAAAAACTAAACCCCCCCCGCCAAAAAATAGGCTATATAGCTAACTAAAACAGACTTTATTTTTAACCCACAGGTGGTGCTGAAGGTAGAGGACTGTTTGGCCCCTCTTGCTAAAATGTAAAAAGGTTTAATCAACAAAATAAGAAATCCCGATACCTAGAACCTATAGGAGGGGGGGGGGGGGACCAAATCCCGATACCTAGAACCTATAGGAGGGGGCGGACCAAATCCCGATACCTAGAACCTATAGGAGGGGGCGGACCAAATCCCGATACCTAGAACCTATAGGAGGGGGCGGACCAAATCCCGATACCTAGAACCTATAGGAGGGGGCGGACCAAATCCCGATACCTAGAACCTATAGGAGGGGGGCGGACCAAATCCCGATACCTAGAACCTATAGGAGGGGGGGGGGGGACCAAATCCCGATACCTAGAACCTATAGGAGGGGGGCGGACCAAATCCCTGGATGTAGAGGAACCTTGAGTCTGTAGGAGGGGTAAGGGCAAAATAAAGCAGGAGTCCGTGCTTGACCGGTGGACACGCTGGGGAGTTTGTGTCTCTTCTCTGTCCCATGCAGGCAAGGCGAGCTGTAGGGAAACCTAGAGGAAGCCTAGAGTATAGATGTGCTATGTTCCAATAATCTGTTCAGTGAGAGAGATACATCTGACTTTGAGATGGGAACGGGCCACAGATAAATCCTACCACTTCAGACAACCCATTGCAGAGAGTAGGCCAACTGGTGGAAAAGTGCTAGCTATTGCAAAAGCTTGAGATTACTGTTGATAAAGAGGACTGAAATTATGTTCAGTGACTCGGTCATATTTAGTCGAACGCAGTCACAATATGTATTAATAGGAGGGAACGACGTAGGGGTGTGAAAGTTTAAACCAAATTGGGATCATTAATGTTAAGGAAAAAAAATGTCCAATAAAAATTCCATTGTATCGGCTAAAGACATGGGGAACGTTGCGCAATTTAAATAAAACCAGAGAGAAAGAGGCAAACTTGAGTCGATTTTGGTGAATTTGGCATGCAAGAGATTACCAAGACATATATGTGTGTTTAGTCTTCGGTCTGTTGTGTATAGAATACCCTAGCCTATTCATTGATGATAGGCCCTGCTTTACTGAAGTTGCGAGACATTGCAAGCCAAGAAATTGCGAGATACAGCATTTGATTGCCAATAGATAAGCCTAGGGCACGTTTCTGACTTGTCTGCCTGGTGTCCGACCTGCCTATACGGTACCCCTCTCCTCTCTCTCCACCTAGCAGTTAAGAGCATTGGGCCAATAACTGAAAGGTCGCTGGTTCGAATTCCTGAGCAGATTAGGTAAAAATAAAAAATGTTGATGTGCCCGTGTACAGGTCACTTAACCCGTATCAGTGCATCTGCTAAATGACCAAAATGCAAATGTTTGAGTTGTTGAAAGTGCATAAATAAAGTCTCATCTGTTCCAAAAATACTGAATCTTAAAAGAGTTGACTCAGAAATAGGCGTTAACGTGCAAGGAAAAAATGAATAAATTATTTTTGAGTGAACTGTCCACCACTACGCCATCATTGTTAATAGTTGGGGATACCAAGTGGGGTTGCACAACTGAATGGATTCAACCAAAATGTGCCGTCCAAATTTAACCCCTCGAGGTAGTACAGGTGCCATGCTTAACCATCTGAAAGGAACGCACCATAAGACCCAAACAGTTGCTAGCAGCAGCAAAGCTGCATTGTGAATTCACATGGAATCTTCAGATTTTTTGTTGTTGTCACATCCCTACTAGAAGGGACATCAGGCGCATGACTATGTCAATAATCCAGCCAAATGGTTTGAGCTCTGTCAAAAAAACTAAGAAGGATTGCCAACAACCTGGAGAGAATAGTGAAAAACCCACTAGGGTAGGGTCAGATCTAACAGAGGCTGGCCAGAGTAATTTGCAGTCTGTTCAAGCAGGCACCTTTCTGCGTGGAATCTCTTGCAAAAGGCATGGCCAGCAATTTCAATGGAGATGCAGAGGCCATGTCACTAAATTACACTCCACTACATACACATGTGTGGATAGTGATGCTAACATTTTTAATTTGGCTCTATATTCCAGCATGTTGGATTTGAGATCAAATGTTTCATATGAGGTGACAGTATAGAATCACCTTTTATTTTAGGGTATTTTTACACACATGAATTTCTGTTTAGAAATGAAAGCTCTTTATAGATCTAGTCCCCCCCATTTGAAGACGTAACAAATGTCACATAGTATTAAAGTAATCAAAAGTTTAGTATTTGGTCGGTATTCCTTGCACACAATGACATCAAGCTTGTGAATTGTTGGATGCAGTGTTGCCAACTTCGCGAGTATTCAGACCCCTCTAGTGACATATTTTCAAGAAAGTGACTAGCGGCAAATGTAGCAAATTTTTCTGGCGTTATTGGAGACTTTTGGAGACTTAGTGCTTGCGTATCGTTCTTACGTATCGTTCTTACTCTTCTCAACAAGCAGAGGGTGCAGCCGTGGGCCCCACCCCTGTCCAAAGCACTCACAGGCGGTCCTCGTGCTGCAGTCAGAGCAGGAGATGTTCACCCCTCCTCGTCCACACCGCAAATTAATCGTGCATGCGGGAAGCCGCTGCTGTTATGTGTTGTCTCAGTTATAGCAATGCAATAGCAGTAAGCTGGTCATTTGCATAGGGAATAGCACTTCATTACAAATCCCCCAGATAAAGGAGGGTTGAAATTGTGACAAAAAAAAATAAAAAAGAATCGACAGAAGAAATTCAATTTGTAGTTCTAAACACATTTAGGGTGTTTTTACTCACTTTGTCTCTCCCACGACGTTATTCCTCTCTCCTACAGCGTCCATCACAATTACATGCACATGGCCAATTATGAAAATTAGGCGATGACGTCATTTGGCGACTTTTAGGACAGCCAATAGCTACTTTCCTTACTGAGGAGTTGGCAACACTGGTTGGATGCATTTTTTGGTTGCATTTCAGATTATATTGTGTCCAACGGGAAGTGAATGATGAATAATGGATTGCCATTTTGGAGTCACTTATAGTAAGTAAAAATAGATGTTAACACCTCAACATGAATGTGAATGCTACCACGATTACAGATAATCATGAATTAAATTGTGAATGGTGATGAGTGAGAAAGTTAGAGGGACAAAGATCATACCCCCCAAACAATGCTGATCTACCCCATTATTGGTAATGGTGAGAGGTTAGCATGCTTTGTTGTAGCCTCCAACTTTCTCACTCGTCATCATTCATGATTTTTCTTCATCGTGGCATTATCAAGATTATTTACTCAATGTTTCTGAACACTTCTAAATCACTTCGAATGATAAATTACTCCAGTCATCATTCAGTTCATATTGGGAAAAACAACCACAAACAATCTGCAAATGCATCCAGAGTTTGTAAAGTCACAAGCTTGATGTAGCTAGACATTGTGTGCTAGGGATACGGGAACCATACACTGAACTTTTGACTACTTTGGTACACTATAAGTGAAATTCCACCAAACACTTACGACATCTTCAAATGGGGGGCAGATATGTATGAAAATGCCATCAATATCCAGAATGCTGGAGTAGAGACAAATGAACAAAAACAGGGAGTGTAAGAGAGCGACTCATGGGACCCCCGCGTGAATCTAGCTCTCAAGTCAAGCTCTCCGGCTCTTTAGATATTTAAAATGTGACCGAGTGAAAGGGATGGAGGAGAGGATGACCTAGATTCAGGGCAGACATTTCCCTAAAAATGAGGGTTGTGACAATGCCGGTATCGCAATGTTATCCTTGGCAAAAAATGAAAACAAAAGCAGACCAACCTCTTTGGTCATTTAAAAACCTGCTGTATGTAAAGTATTGTGTGCTATAGCTTGGGGGAAATGTTTTATGTGACTCTGGATGACACCATAATGATGCTAGTTTCCAACCTTAGGGCTGTTTTCCTGAAGAAGTTCAAATCAGCTTTGTCATTTGTTTCCTTGCCACGACACTAGCGAGTATCGCAATACTGGTATCATCCTGGCCCTACTAAGATGAGGAATTATTTGTCCTATTGGCATTAGAAACCGTACCTGTTAATTTATGATGGACTAGCTAGAAAAAAAACAGTAAAGCAGGGAGACACTGTCGTTTGAGATGTTTTTGTCTGGTATACTGAGACGCAGGATGCAAGAAATGCTTTGGATATTCGAAGAGAGGTCGCTGAACAGGCTTGAACCACCAAAAATGGAGGAAGTGTGTATATCGCTGTGCTTGTGTCAGTAGTATAGCTGCATAAAACACACTTCCGGTTTCATATATTTAGGACACAAACTTGAACATTATTTAGTGATCTACATTCAAACTCATAACTTTCATCTTTTAGTAGTGTTATTATTCAAGAGGATTATTGACAAGCCCTTCTGTTTTCATCAAAGGGAATCAGCTGATGCACAATCAAGCCCACATACACACATCCATCTCTCTGCTAGAATGAATCAAAATATATGTTAATGGTGGGAGAAAGAGTTATTCACACAACATTGAATAATACTCCAATTCAATGTTAAAACAATTCCACTATCTGAAAAACCAGTGCTGATAAACCTTTCCAATCTCTGATTAGAAGAACAAGGTAAACAAAGCATCAATCACTGGATCAAAGATAAACCAAAGATAATGGCCATTTTAATCATCTTGGTTAAACCAGAACTAAAATCTCACAGAATTTGGTCATGCAGCATAGTTCCACGAGAGGTTACCATTTGTCAAACCAGCCTAGAGCATGACAACCACTTCATCTTGGCAGGAGAAGTTTTACACATGCTATTCCATTTCATGCAGCACATCTGGTAGAAGCAAATATTTTAAACAAGTTTGCTTTACTGAATTGACTTACCTGGCTGAAAGTTGGTTTATTATGTAATCTGGAGCATCGGTCACCATGGCGGCAGGCACCAATTTTAAAGTAGAAAGAACAGTTCACCCTGAAGGACGAAAAATAGCTAGCTAAACAGTCCTGAAATGCATAACTAGCTAGGTACATGAGTTCACACCATTCCACTAATTCATTTTTTTAGACCAGTTAATTACATCCAATATGCAAATAGGAGGTTAATACAATAAAGTCTTAATTTATTACAATTAAAATACTGTGTATGAATATAACAATAATTAACAATAATATAACAATAAATCTTTACACTCTTTGGATAATTCATTCCAATCATTTAAAAGTTAACAGCAGGTATTTTGCATGAGTTCACACTCATGTACCCAGATGCAAATTAAACTAAATGTGCAACATTCCATTAAGTGATCAAGTTTGGAAAACAGCAGCATGTTCAAAGTCAAATTGCATTGGATTTATCAAAGTCACATTAGCTAGCTAGAGCACATAGTATAACTAGGACCGAGGTAAAGTTGGTTTTATATTCACACATTCGGACAGTGACAATCAGACATTCATCAGACATTCGCCAAACGCCATTTAAAAATCAATAACTAATAAATTGATCATCACAGAAACATAAAACTAGATATGGTTTATTCTATAAATGTCTAGCATACTTTTAAAACCTTTGTTTTGGGGAAAAATTCCAGTTTTGACTTGATAGAAATACAGATCTATAAAATGCCATTTAAAGCAACATAAATCAATGTTTCTAATGATGACAGAATCAAACTAGGTATGATTTACTCTATAAATGTCTAGTATACTTTTACAACCTTTGCTTTGAGAAGAAATTGCGGTTTTGATTTGATAGACATACAAAAAAATGTCAAATATTGCATTTAAAGATGAAGAAATCAATAACTAATTCAGTGATTGTCTCAGAAAGAAAAGAATCACTTGCAATAACTTTAAAATTTTAATTTCAAGTGCCATTTGTTCTATACGAAGTTAGACAATGTTTACAATCTTAAAGTGTATGCCAAATCAATGTCTGCATTTTTAGTGCAACAGTTGCACATTTTAAAGTAGTTATAAGGTACAACAGTCCTTTATATGTGTCTAATTTAAAAACAGCAAAGATGTCCCATCCAATCATTATCTATTTTGGTTTTGTTGAAGTCCTTTGTCATCCCTAGACAAGCTGAATAGTCCCATCTCTGGCACACAGCATTATATCTGCAGTATTATAAACATAAAACAGGGTTATCTTTATTTACATGTAAATTACAGTTCTGGAATACCCAAATTATGTTACATGCTTTTGCAATAAGGAACATTTTCAAATTGAATTGGATTTTTGTTCAATTTGTAAGTCGCTCTGGATAAGAGCGTCTGCTAAATGACTTAAATGTAAATGTAAATTGACATGCATTTGACCACAACCTTGACAAAAGCACTTTTACTTTCTTCTCCAACACTGTTTTTTTGTATTATTTAAACCAAATTGAGCATGTTTCATTATTTATTTGAAAGGTTGCTGGATCAAATCCCTGAGCTGACAAGGTAAAAATCTGTCCTTCTGCCCCCGAACAAGGTAGTTAACCCACTGTTCCCCAGTAGGCCGTCATTGTAAATAAGAATTTGTTCTTAAGTGACTTGCCTAGTAAAATAAAGGTCCAATTTAAAAAAGGTAAAAAAATCATGTCAGTCTTTGAAATCAAAATCAGTTTAAATCGTGACTTGTGCCAGATACATGTGTACCTATTAAAGTGAATCTAGTGTCTCTCATAGTAGAATAATAAAATAAGAGTAATGATATTAGAACAGAGAAATAATACAAGGATAAACCTGATAGATGTTATGCATTTCTAGCCAAACTGGAATCGCAAAGGTTGTAAAAGTATACTGGACATTTATAGAATCAATCATACATAGTTTGATGATTGTCATAGTCAGTGAAAATGTTATTGATTTATATAGCTTTAAATGGCATTTTATAGATGTTAAGCATTTCTATCAAGACCAGGTGGTGAATCGCATCTCTGCATGTCTAGCAGACATATCAGTGTGGATGACGGATCACCATCTCAAGCTGAACTTCGGCAAGACGGAGCTGCTCTTCCTCCCGGGGAAGGACTGCCCGTTCCATGATCTCGCCATCACGGTTGACAACTCCATTGTGTCCTCCTCCCAGAGTGCTAAGAACCTTGGCGTGATCCTGGACAACACCCTGTCGTTCTCAACTAACATCAAGGCGGTGGCCCGTTCCTGTAGGTTCATGCTCTACAACATCCGCAGAGTACAGGAAGCGGCGCAGGTCCTAATCCAGGCACTTGTCATCTCCCGTCTGGATTACTGCAACTCGCTGTTGGCTGGGCTCCCTGCCTGTGCCATTAAACCCCTACAACTCATCCAGAACGCCGCAGCCCGTCTAGTGTTCAACCTTCCCAAGTTCTCTCTCACGTCACCCCGCTCCTCCGCTCTCTCCACTGGCTTCCAGTTGAAGCTCGCATCCGCTACAAGACCATGGTGCTTGCCTACGGAGCTGTGAGGGGAACGGCACCTCAGTACCTCCAGGCTCTGATCAGGCCCTACACCCAAATAAGGGCACTGCGTTCATCCACCTCTGGCCTGCTCGTCTCCCTACCACTGAGGAAGTACAGTTCCCGCTCAGCCCAGTCAAAACTGTTCGCTGCTCTGGCTCCCCAATGGTGGAACAAACTTCCTCACGACGCCAGGACAGCGGAGTCAATCACCACCTTCCGGAGACACCTGAAACCCCACCTTTTAAGGAATACTTAGGATAGGATAAAGTAATCCTTCTCACCCCCCTCCCCCCTTAAAATATTTAGATGCACTATTGTAAAGTGGCTGTTCCACTGGATGTCATAAGGTGAATGCACCAATTTGTAAGTCTGGATCAAATGTCAAAACTGAAAACAAAACAAAGGTTGTAAAAGTATGCTAGACATTTATAGAATAAATCATACATAGTTTGATGACTGTGACAAATGGGTGAATAAGGCCTTTTAAATATTGTATGCATTTCCATCAAAACTGGATTATTTATTCAAAACAGAAGTTTGTAAAAGTATACTAGACATTAATAGAATAAAGTATATCTATTTTTTTACAATTTTAAATGGCTTTTGGCTAATGTCTGCTGAATGTCCGAATATAAAACTATATAAAAAAAACTGTATAACTAGGGCCCATGTCAACCAACGTTAATAAAAAAAATGTTTACGGCCTAGTTACATTTTGTCTCAATACTTGGGAGCTAGCTAACTAGTTATCGTTAGCTAGTTACTGAATGTATAGCCTTGGATTAAATAAATAATTGGTACAGCTAGCCTATCTGGCTAATTTGGCAAATAGATTAAGTTGCCCAGGTCTCACACGAAATAATGCCCCAAGCCAAGCCTAAATTGTCTTAAAAGGTTAGCTAGCTAACTTCAGTAATATAGCTAATGCACATTTTAGAGAGGTGGGACTGACAAACTGCTCAGCACACACACACAAAGATCCCATCTATGCACACCATTGAGCTATAAAAGAACGGTCTGTGCATACGTTCAAACAACAGGTTACCCCATGCTAATGTTAGCTAGCTACACTAGACGCTAACACATTGACGTTTCACAACTTCTAATGCTGCATGATATATCATAGGTAAGTAGCCGAGACAGCCAAATGCAAAGCGAAAGTTATCGTAGGCCTAAATCGTATGATGTGTTTGACCAAATAAGCAAGCTTATTAGAACATTTTACTCACTTATCTTTCTCTGTACCGAAAATGGACGCCAGGTATTCCGCCATTTTCGATTATGTCGACTAAACCAAAGAGTGTAAAATGTGGATCACCGACAGAAAGGGTAACCCAGACACGTCAAATGGGCTATAAAGCTGAAGCATCCGTTCAGAACGTTTTCTCATCCCCAAATATGGTAGTGAGAGGAAGTCTAGTAGCGGGTAGTGGATGGAACTAGGCCAATATTCTACCAATTTCCTCATAAATTAAACATCTGATCTCAATACATGTGTCTGTTTCCGAAACTATAATATATTACGAACACAGTGCACTAAATTTTATGGACTTGAAGCTTTGCCAAAGTCGAATGGAGTTTGTGCACACCCGCGCTTTTTGTCATAACGGAAACATATGCAAATATATGCTACAGGTCGCCAATAGGATCTCGCTAGTTCGTGCTTGGCTTTGCCCACCTCCTTGCTTGTTCTGCCCACTAATGCTTAATTTGCTCCCACTGTAAAGGACACACATGAACTATCTTGGGTTATTTATAAATGTCTTTGGTTTGAATACACTTTTTACCACACAAATTATACACTTCCGGTCTCGTTTGTGCACTGATTTTATACTACCAGAGCATAGAAAACCAACACTACACCCGGTACCAAACACTGCCAGTTTACAACGTACATCAATCAAATGTATTTATAAAGCCCTTTTTACATCAGCCGATGTCACAAAGTGCTGTACAGAAACCCAGCCTAAAACTCCAAACAGCAAACAATGCATCAATCAATCATGAATATTTTTGATGAACTTAAATTAGGTATTAAAAGCTTTAATAAATCTAGAATGGAAGAAGTGGAATAGTTGGCCCATCTTATCAGGGGAGCTCTGTTGCGCATAGAAATCAAGGCTATCGTTAAACTTTGTAGGTAATCTTGATATGCCCCATAACTTGATTGGCCCTTTAACTTGATAACATACAAACACTGAAATTGGCTTATAACTGTAATATATTGTGAGATTGATTGATTGATGTACGTGAAGAGGGCACAACAAAGTCTTTCCCCCTCAGGAAACTAAAAAGATTTGGCATGGGTCCTGAGATCCTCAAAAGGTTTTACAGCTGCACCATCGAGAGCATCCTGGCGGGTTGCATCACTGCCTGGTATGGCAACTGCTTGGCCTCCGCCCGCAAGGCACTACAGAGGGTAGTGAGTACGGCCCAGTATATCACTGGGGCCAAGCTTTCTGCCATCCAGGACCTCTATACCAGGCGGTGTCAGAGGAAGGCCCTAAAAATTCTCAAAGACTCCAGCCACCCTAGTCATAGACCATTCTCTCTGCTACCGCACAGCAAGCGGTACCGGAGTGGTCCTAGAGGCTTCTAAACAGTTTCACAGCTTCTACCCCAAGCCATAAGACTCCTGAACAGCTAAGGGGGAAGATGCGATGTCATGCCCTCTTCACAACTGTTACGGTGTGTTTGGATCATGATAGGGCCTTAGTGATGTTGACACAGAGGAAATTGATGCTCTCAACCACTCCACTACAGCCCCATCGACTATTTACCCCCCCCCCCATACACTGCCGCTACTGTTATTATCTATGCATAGCCACTTTAATAACCCTACCTGTATGTACCTATTTATCACAATTACCTCGACACCAGTGACCCGGCACATTGACACATTGACTCTGTACCGGTACCCCCTGTATATAGCCCCGCTATTGTGATTTACTGCTGCTCTTTAATTTGTAGTTTTTCCTATTTTCTTAAAACTGTATTGTTTCTTCGGGGTCAGTGTCCCTTCCACGGGACGGTTGAGCAAGTAAGTAACAAGAACATTTCCCAGGACATATACAAATCTGATATTGGAAGAAAGCTTAAATTCTTGTTAATGTAACTGCACTGTCCAATTTACAGTAGCTGTTCCAGTGCACAATTTTAAACATGAAAAGTTATTAATAAACAAATTAGGCATATTTGGGCAGTCTTGATACAAAATATTGAACAGAAATGCAATGGTTCATTGGATAAGTCTAAAACTGTGCACATCTAGTGGCCAAAATGTAAATTGCAACTGGGCTGGAATAATACATTACGGCCTTTCTCTTGCATTTCAAAGATGGTACAAAAAAATTCAAAAGAACGGTTGTTTTTTTCTTTGAATTATCTTTTACCAGATCTATTGTGTTATATTCTCCTCCATTCCTTTCACATTTCCACAAACTTCCAAGAGTTTTTCCTTTCAAATAATATGCAAATCCTTGCTTCAGGGTCTGAGCTACAGAGTTAGATATGTCATTTTAGGAAAAAATGTATCAAAAAAAGGGGCAGATCCTTAAGAGGTTGGGCTTGTAAGTAAGCATTTCACTGTAAGGTCTACTACACCTGTTGTATTCACCACATGTGACAAATACGATTTGATTTGATCATGGCTACTGAATGTGTTGCCCAGTCTGAAATCAGTCTATTGCCAACCACCCACTCCTTGCTTACTGTACACCCCATAAAATGATTTCTTCCCTTGGGAAATTATTTTTGGAGTGGGAATGTTTGAGGTGTCTGAGCATTATGGATATGTCACTTACTGGTACAAGATTAGTATTCTTGGTGATTAGATATCAACATTACATACAATATGTATTCATTATGAACAGGCACTGCAGCATAAGGATACTATTTAGATAATTACATTTTAGTAATATTAGCAGATGCTCTTATCCAGAGCGACTTACAGTTAGTGCATTCATCTTAAGAAAACATATCCCCAGGCATAGTAAGTACACTTTTCCTCAATAAAGTAGTTACATGTATCAGCAAAGTCTGATCTAGAAAGGGGTGGTGGGGGGGGGTCAAGTGCAAACTAGATAACACTTTGAAATTACTAACACATCCTTCTGTAATAAGAACTCATTCACTTTACATGTTTGTTTTGGGATTTTATTCATAACATTCAAATTTAGAATTTACTAGGATATCTATGGGAGGGACATTGTGGAATAAGGATTACTGATGGCTGGTTTATTTCAATACATAAGTGCAAGCATACAGCGACTATCTACAACAGCCTGCTGTTCCAAGTGGGTTAAATGCTAAAAATCTATAATTATGCTTGATATCAAACATCACATACTTATATAATAATTAATTACAACCAAATATCATTATGTATTGTTTACAAGAGTAAACGCTGGTCTGTCTAAAAGGCAAGCTTGTCCCCGCCCCCTCGTTGACCAAAAACTTGCATGAATTCGATTTGAGTGAAGGCTAGCTAGCTTGTTATCCTACATCGACTCATAGCAAGTCCACAATCGTGGAGTGTACATTTGAAGAGGTATGAGTATTAACTATTTTTAATTTATACATATGAAATCCATAATATATGACAGGAAGTGTATCTCCTTTTACTATGCCTCATCGGTCTTCCCGCTTTTTGTATCAAACTATGTTTGCTAGTTAGCTGCTAGCTAACTAACGTTAGCTTGTTGATCCGCTAACGTTATGCCACATGCCATGGTGGATGCATTAACCTAACTAAAAACAACAATCTAATCCTAAATACTACTGTAATGAATAGTTTTCAGACGACTTTACAACTACAAAATATCTTTCTAAAATGAGTTGCCCTCGATGTACCTCAAATCCAAAATCCAACTTTCGACACGTTTGCTATTAACGTTAGCTAGCTAGGTATAGTGCTAGCTAATGCCAACGACATCTTGCGCGGTCCAGTTGTTCGCCGTGTTGATACGTTATACGGTTAGCCAAATATAAATAAGCTTTCTTAATGTCATAGCTAGCTAAATATAATTTGATAATCGAGCAAATTACTCCGGAATTTTCCCCTCACCGCTCTCGGAAGTCTAGACAACACTGTAAACTTAGCCAGGATTTCCGGCTCCTTTGCATTTGCCCCTCTGCTGTTTTGTTTCCGTTTCTTCCATTTCCGTTTCAAAGTTTTCCAGATTATAAGTTTCATAGTATATTTTCATCGACATTTAAACAGTTATTTTAGTGAATACTTTTTTTACAGTCCGTATCAATTGTGTATTTCACATGAGAACCAACCTCCGTTTGGCGCTTGCCTCCCCCCTCCACGTAACATCACTGACAAATATGCTGGCTAGCGAGCTTTGTATTGCTACAACATTGTAGAGCTATGCTACGCGTATAATGAGTATTCGTACCGATATATATATACACGAAGTGTTTGCTTTCAAGGGCGTTAAATTGATAAAGTTTATGTCATGATTTATAAACTAATGGCCCACCGCAAGGCCTATGCGTTGGAGAGGCCTCGCCCTGGAGTTAGTACTTAAGCGCACACAACTCTCTGCCGCCCAATGAGAAACCGATGAACTCTATTCATCAAAACTGTCAGTCACTGGTCATAAACCTTGTATATTTTATTTTTTAAAGCATTTTATTTGGTAAAATGCCACTTCATTAAATGCATTCAAGGTAATTTACTAAATGTTTTACTGAAGTGACACTTTTGTTGCTATTCCTCAATGTTATTTTAATTGTATATGAAACAATATACCACGGATATGACGAAAAACCTTTTTTTTGCTCTTCTAATTACGTTGGTAACATGTTTCATAATAGCAATAAGGCACCTCCCGGTTTGTGATATATGGCCATATACCACAACCCCTAGGGCCTTATTGCTTAAATATACCAATCAGCATCCAGGGCTCAAATTACCTGGTTCATAATTGATGATATCTGATGTGAAGCCATTATATGTGTTCTTAACATAACATCAGAAAATAATTGATGTAATCTAAATGTTGATTTGATACTTACCCCCTGCTTGTCTTTTCCTCAGAATAGGTTTAATCTTGGTGTACAGCGATGTCTAAAAGCGAGACCGAGGAGATGATAGAGATCGAGATCGATGGACAGGAGAAACAGGAGTGTCTGGAGGAGGGGTGTGTGTAATACATTTTACAATGTGAAAAGTCACCCATAAGCCCATCAATTCAAACCCAGCTCCCTCCCTACTACTGATGACTTAACGTTACTATTTGTGTGTTTGTATGGTTGTGTCATTTTCAGGGTTGAGGAGCAGACCATCACATCAGCCGATCTGATCCAACAGGACATCGACATTAATGAGCCAATCGGTAACCTGAAGAAGCTCCTGGAGCCCCGTATCCAGATGCCATTGGACGGATATGAGATCTGTCTACAGGACATCCAGGTACTGATAGAGGCCTGTATTTAAGGGGTTGAAATATCTGTCCGACCTGATACTAATGGAGAGTCTCATGTGTTTTAGAGTTTATCATTTGATGGAGAAATGTGTTTAGCATTATCTAGTTTATTTTGATCTCCCTTTCTGACACTCCCATTTGCTCCCTCCTCTCTTATTATTCTGCCCTTTTCTCTCTCCCTCTCCCGTCCACTTTCTTTCTGTCTTTCCAGCTACATCCAGACCACAGCCTCTTTGATCAGGGAGTGAAGACCGATGGCACAGTGCAACTCAGCCTACAGATCATCACAAAGCCAGGTACACACATAAGACTCTGCACTAAGACTTTATCAAAACCCAGCCACCCAAACTATAGACGCACACAAATGTTGCACCATAACAATTAGATTGTCGATACTATTGAATTACACTCTAACCTCCACTCACCCCCCGCCTCCTTTCATCCAGGCGAGGAGAAGCTGAACATCCTGGAGATTGTGAAGCCGGTGGAGACTGTGGAGGTGGTGATCGACCCAGATGCAGCGGGGGAAGAGGGCACCCTGATGGAGGAGGAGGGCCAGCTGATCTCAGTGGAGCGCTCTTCCCTGTCAGACGACACATCGGAGCAGGTGACCCGCTGGGCCGCCGCACTGGAGGGCTACCGCAAGGAGCAAGTCCGCCTGGGGATACCCTACGGTGATGAGTACACACATGAATAAGACACAACACAGATACACGCACACTCTGAACCACAAAAACCTCATTAATCAGGCAGTTACACACCATTGTACAAAGTGAGGCCATTTTGCTGCAGTTGCCTTGACATTTTTAACAGACAAAAAAGCTGTAGTCCGCATCCTAACAGTCTTGTAATGTGTCTCTCCTCTCAGACCCAGTACAATGGACGGCAGACCAGGTGATCCACTGGGCAGTGTGGGTGATGAAGGAGTTCAGCATTGACGAGATGGAGGTGGGTGGGATTCACATCCTGGGTTGCGACCTCTGCACTTTCACCCAGGACGAGTTCCTGCAGAGGGTCCCCAGTGGAGAGATCCTCTGGAGCCACCTGGAGCTGCTTCGCAAGTGTGAGTCACTGAGTTAGTGTGTTAGGGTTAAGGTTTAGCCTAAGTAGAGCCATAATAATCATATTGTTTACACATGCTTTGTCCCTTCCCACTGAGAACAGACATCAAATAAAATTGTATTCGTCACATGTTTTAATTTAACTAGGCAAGTCAGTTAATAACATTCTTATTTACAGTGACGTCCTAGGAACAGTGGGTAAACTGCCTTGTTCAGGCACCTTGTCAGCTCGGGGATTCGATCTAGCAACCATTCGGTTACTGGACCAACGCTGTAACCGCTTGGCTACCTGCCGTCACATGCACCAAATGCAACAGGTGTAGACTTTACTGTGAAATGCTTACTTACGAGCCCTTTCCCAAAAATGCAGAGTTAAAAATGACAAAAAAATAGCACAATCAAAAAAGGAAATGGTAACACAATAAAATAACAAGGCTATATACAAGGAGTACCAGTACAGAGTCAATGTGCAGGAGTACAAGGTAATTGAGGTACATGTAGGTAGGGGTAAAAGTGACAAGGCTATCAGGATAGATAATAAACATAACAGCAGTGTGTGTGTGTGGTGTCAATATGCATATGTAGTGTGTGTTGGAGTGTAAGTGTAGTGTGTGGGTAGAGTCAATGGCCGCCCCAAATCCATTTTCCATTTAATGAACTTTTCAGCAGTCCTATGGCTTGGGGATGGAAGCTGTTCAGACTTGGTGCTCCGGTACAGCTTGCCGTGCAGGTAGCAGAGAGAACAGTCTATGACTTGGGTGGCTGGAGTCTTAGACCATTTTTTTAGGGCCTTCCTCTGAAACTGCCTGGTATAGAGGTCCTAGATGGCAGGGAGATCGGCCCCAATGATGTACTGGGCCGTACACACTACCGTCTGTAGCACCTTCTGGTCAGATGCCAAGCAGTTGCCAAACCAGGCAGGGATGCAGCCAATTAGGATGCTCTCGATGGTGCAGCTGTATAACTTTTTGAGGACCCATGCCAAATATTTTCAGCCTCCTGCGGGGGAAGATGCGATGTCATGCCCTCTTCACAACTGTTACGGTGTGTTTGGATCATGATAGGGCCTTAGTGATGTTGACACAGAGGAACTTGAAGCTCTCAACCGCTCCACTACAGCCCCGTCGACGTGAATGGGGGCATGCTTGGCCCTCTGTTTCATGTAGTTCACAATCAGCTAATTTGTCTTGATCACGTTGAGGGAGAGGTTGTTGTCCTGGCATCACAATGCCAGGTTGCTGACCTCCCTATAGGCTGTCTCATCATCGTCGGTGATCAGGCATACCAACGTCGTGTCATCGGCAAATGTAATGGTTGTGTTGGAGTTGTGAGCGGCCACGCATTCGTGGGTGATCAGAGAGTACAAGAAGGGACTTAGCACGCACCGTTGAGGGGCCCCCGCATTGAGGGTCAGCGTGGCGGATGTGTTGTTGCCTACACTCACTACCTGGGGGCAGCCTGTCAGGAAGTCCAGGATCCAGTTGCAGACGGAGGTATTCAGTCCTAGGGTCCGTAGCTTAGTGATGAGCTTTGAGGACACAGCATTCTCACATAGGTGTTCCTTTTGTCCAGGTGGGAAAGGGCAGTGTGGAGTGCAATAGAGATTGCATCATCTGTGGATCTGTCGGGGCGGTATGCGAATTGGAGTGGGTCGAGTGTGTCTGGGATGATGTTGTTATTGTGAGCCGCGGCCAGCCTTTCAAAGCATTTCATGTCTACAGATGTGAGTGCTACGGGGCAGTAGTCATTTAGGCAGGTTACCTTTGCGATCTTGGGCACAGGGACTATGGTTGTCTGCTTGAAACGTAGGTATTTCAGACTGGGTAAGGGAGAGGTTGAAAATGTCAGTCAAGACACTAGCCAACTGGTCAGCGCATGCTCTTGAGTGTTCGTATTGTCAATCCATCTAGTCTTACTCACATCGGCTACAGGGAGTCTATTCCACGTTGATTTCATTGAAATGATGTGGAAACATTGATTCAACCAGTTTGTTCCTAGTGTGTTCAGATCTGAAAATTCTGAAGGGATAGAGGCTATGAAAGGGGATTGAGAGCCTGGGCAAGCATGTTAATTGTTGGTTTTAGCTCATACTGTATCCGTCCCTGTTCTTTACAGATGTGTTGGCCAGTCAGGACCAGTCTGGCCAGGAGGCCACAGTCACCATTGACCAACGTATGTTTATTTCCTCTCTCTCTTGACTCACTGTCACCCTGAATGCACCTACCACACTTACCACACTATCTTTCCTCTGTGTGAGTTGTTGCCTGTAATAAAAAGCATGAGCTGGTGCACACCCAGAGAGAATTATTTTAGTGTGGAGGTGCTGACTAACGGGAAATAAACTGTAAGCTATAATAAAAAAAATGTTTCAGCATCACTGTGCCTTTTTCGGGGTCTTGAGAAGGCACGGTGATGCCGAAACAGATTTTGTTTTTTATAGCTAACAGTTTATTTCCCGTTAGTCAGCACCTCCACATTAAAATAATTTTCTCTGGGTGTGCGCTTTTAATTAGGAACAACAAACTGACCATAGATCAGTGTCTAACTTAATCATGTATGTTTTTGAGTGTTTGAACCTTCTGTCTCCGCCACCAGAGGTCCAGATCATCCCGGCCGCTGTGCCGACCTCGCACACCACCATTAAGGTGCTGAAGCAGAGCCGCGGCCCCAAAACACCCCGCATCTCCGGAGGAGAGGAACGTAGCTCACCTGGCAACCGCACAGGTATGCATACATGTGTGCGTACACTTGAAGAGCATAAGTCTTGATGTTTTTTTATGAGTGTCTTAATGGTGTAAGTGTATGTGCTCAAATCTGATGTGGATGCACACACACACACACACACACACACACACACACACACACACACACACACACACACACACACACACACACACACACACACACAAACGTCCTCTCATCTGTCCTTGCAGGTAACAATGGTCAGATCCAACTATGGCAGTTCCTGTTGGAGCTGTTGACTGATAAGGATGCTAGAGACTGTATATCCTGGGTGGGAGAGGAGGGAGAGTTCAAACTCAACCAGCCTGAACTGGTGGCCCAGAAATGGGGCCACCGCAAGAACAAGCCGACCATGAACTACGAGAAACTCAGCCGAGCACTCAGGTATGTCAATCCCCCCCCCCATGTTCCTCTCTTAAATTTCCTTGGCATAAATGCAATCTCTTATCTTATGTCTTGAACTTTCTTATCTTGTTTCATTTGAGCCCTTTGGCCTATGATAGGGCTAAATTGAAAGGTTTCTTACAGAAGAAATATGAAATTCATATGCATAAGCATGGTAGCAATTGAAAGGGAACAGTTTGGAGGTTATGGGAAAATTATGGGAAAAAATTATGGGAAAAGCCCAAATGTGCGTAAACAACAGTTAACCCGACACAAGACTCAATTCAAACATTACACTGTAAACGTTCTGTGCATTTTACATATACTGTACTTTTTGCCGCATTTGTTGATAGCTAAATGTGAACATACTGTGAATACATTGTCATATGATTAGGATATTCCTGTAAAATGTGTGGTAGGTGCAACATAAGAAGAAAACAAATGACAAAGGTTTGAGTGAGAGGACTAACTGGTGTCTCCAAGTGGCCACACACTTCTAAAAAAGTGCACAGTTCCTAAGTAATTTCAATGCACTTTTATGAAAAAAATCTATTGAACTATAAAAGGCTTTCTTTGAGCTCTCCTAGCTGTGCCGTTGAGGAACTAGAGCAAGCACACTTGTAGTCGTTTTGTTTGGAACACAACCCTGTATCCCCATCACACAATTATTGTTGTTTATGCAATCCAAAAACGGCCCATTTATAAATCACAATCTGGGTCAGGAGGCCATCATTTGAAAGCTTGTTCTTTTACCAACATGACTAGCTAAGTTATAAAATCCAATCTTAGTGTTAGTTTCACAATGCAATTTAGAGATGTTTTGGTGTGCATAGAAAGATTCAGGTGTGTGTGTTCCATAACAAATGATCTTAAAAATAGACTGATATATTCTGTTCAGAACAGCACAGGTTATGCCGCCATGTCATCTTGTACCTCGAACATAGTGGCCATAAACGTTGACACTGTAAATTACATGAGTGTTTTATGGAAATGTGAGAAGAAAAAACACGACTTAGCACCCTTATGTAGACATAGCTCCACCCACATCTGTTCCATACATTAGAATATTTATTTATTTATATTTGGTGTATGTTTACATAAACACGTCTGTAAAACCACAATGAGGACAACGTGGTTTTACAAATATGTTTTATGTTAACACTATTATTAGAATATTTATGAAATGCACATTGTTATATTTGGTAACCTGTATTTCCCCTCGACTCAACCCCATTCGATGCGTGGAACGGATGTGGGTGGAGCTATATCTACATAAGGGTGCTAATAAATAAAAGTCTCAAGCTCTGACGAAGGCTGTGAGGCCGATACGATACGTAAGACGTATTAAAGATCAGTGATTACTATCGAGAGCAGTGTGCGGGTTTCTTTTTTCTCTTTCATCTTATTCAACTGTTACCATGCACCTGCAAAAAACCTAGCTCAGATGTGCAAGTTCCTTTTGAATTATGATATGGAAATGTGTAGTGCACATTTGAATGGTTTGGATTGCTTGTCTGGCATCACAGCGGTATTTATTATAATCCTCAACATCTCATCTTTGAAAATACATTGAGTCCTCTTTACAGCATTTCTCTCACTCCGATAACAAAACGTTTGCAAAAGTTGCCCAATTAGCGGGAGGGATGTGGGCAACTTCTTGTCACGTGCAGTGCTCAAGTTCAGAACAGCTGTCAGTCAAAACCCATACAGTGCTGTGAAACGTAGGGTCTGGGCTCTGGCCATTTCATAGCATGTTAATGTACAGCCACTGCATTCCAATGTAGGTGCTTATCAGTGCACAAATCTGCCATTTTCAACCCCTATACAGGTATGAGTGTAAAAGGATACTTAATCTGATTATTTTCTCAGGTATTACTATGACGGGGACATGATCAGCAAGGTGCAGGGCAAGCGTTTTGTCTACAAGTTTGTGTGTGACCTGAGGACTTTGATTGGCTACAGCGCTGCTGAGCTCAACAACCTGGTGACTGAGTGTGAGCAGAAAAAGCTGGCCCGCATTCAGTTGCACGGAATTGGCCAGCCCATCACCACTGTGTACGCCTCCGCACAGGACAGCTGAGGGGGAGGAGCCTGGGGCTCTTTGATAAGGGTAGAAGTTGCCCATAGGCACAGATCTAGGATCAGACTACTATGACCAGCCCTAAGCTTAACCATTAGAAGGTGGAAATAATAAACTGACCTTAACTGTCTATGGGCAACTTCATCCTACTCCTTTGGGTTTGATTGGAGACGGGGCAGAGGCAGGATGGGGAGGTTGTTTTCTTATTTTATTTTAACCAGGGCGGGAGAGTGTCTGTGGATATTGTGTGTGTGCCTCGGTGTGTGTGCATGAGCGTTTGAGTGAAGGAGTGTCTGGATATTGTGTGTGTGCCTCAGTGTGTGTGCATGAGCGTTTGAGTGAAGGAGTGTCTGGATATTGTGTGTGTGCCTCAGTGTGTGTGCATGAGCGTTTGAGTGAAGGAGTGTCTGTGCTTGAAATATGAGCTTTGCATTATTTTTTTTCCTTTATCTGTAGCTTAGTATCCTTTCCATTGTATATACCGGTTCTCCATGTTTTTGATAGCCACAAGGACAGTGTATTTTCATATTTTCCATTTATAAATGATCTGTTTTGTATTTTATTTTGAGTGTCTTTTTCCCTGATGAGCTGGACGTTTTCTGTCCTCCAGGGGGATTAAAGTTTCAAGTTTTTTCCTAAGGACTCAGTGTAACATTGCTCCAATGTAATGTGTATACACAAACACACTCTTGCGCCATGATAACATTTTCAAATGTTTTATAGTTCCTCCTATATAAAACACTTGTCATTATTCACACAGCACTCAAGCTCTGTCATGAATAGAACAGAGATCTGTATGTACATAACATTATTATTTATTTATGGGATGTGTGTAGAAAGCTTTGTAAAGGTACAACGAAAGTCAGAATTAACAAATGAAAGATGGCACGAGTATCCTTGACAACACATTTACCTGATTCAGTTTGTGTGTGTGTAGATCTGTGGAATAATTGCACAATATGAATGTCACATTCATGTCTATTGAAGGCTGTAGTTTGACTTTCATTTTGGGAGGGGGTATGTCTGGTCTCTACTACTGCCTCTAAATACTGATCCCAGATCTGGGGTGTGTTCAGTGAGGTGAAACATTCTGAATGGTGCAGATAGAAATGTAACCAACACTACTTAATAGACAATGACACCTGATCTAAACATTGACGTTGTGTCCTCCATATCAGAACCCAGATTCACAAAACCTTAAATGTATTCTTAACTGGCATTTTTTTCCTTAACTATAGATTTAAGAAGGAAATCAAGTTGCTATTCTTCAAAGGTTATTGGGGAAAACAATTGCGCTATTTCTTCTGTTTTGCCTTGAGAAAAACATTAATAAATTAGATTGTTGAAAATAATGTTCCAAGATATAGCAAAACTCAGGGCAGTGAGAGAAAAAGCTCATGAAAGCAATTGAAAATATTTAATTCCACTCAACCTTCATCTGAAAGCTTCAGTATTGATTATTTTAAATCCAAGAACATGTTTTACAACAGTATTTTCAGTAAGGAATATGCTAACACATTTGCCATGGCTAGCTAGACACCTTATTTTTTTTAATGGCAAGAAGATATGAGATGTTCATAAGAAAATAAGATTGTTGAGGAATTGCACTTAGGAGCTTATTTGTCTTAGGTTTTTGCACAATATGTGTTTTGTGAATCTAGGCTCAGTTCCGTTTTTCGCCTCGCACACATTGGTCCGAGATCAATTTTACCATCAAACTGGTCTGAGGTCAGTATTTCTTTAGCCTCTGCTTTTAAAATCAGGAGGTCTGAGACTTTGAGATTTGATAAGACAAGCAAGAAGGGGGATGTCCACCATGAAACACATAGGTACATGTATCAATCACTGGAGGGAATGTGTGTGTGAAGAGTGATGATACGAAAGGTGACAGGGAATGTCAGATTTGTACATTCTAACTTTTATCACACTCAATCCCTGCCCATCTCTATCAACTTAATCTAATTCTCTTACACACCAACTCCAAAGCGCCGTGCACACACCAAGCCGACACAGCACAAAGAGAGAGGGAGTGGTAGAGAAGGGATGGGGAGCAGGGCTGTTGGGGGGGTAGAGAAGGGATGGGGAGCAGGGCTGTTGGGGGGGGGGTCTATGGGACAGAGAGAGGGAGTGGTAGAGAAGGGATGGGGAGCAGGGCTGTTGGGGGGGGGGGGGGTCTATGGGACAGAGAGAGGGAGTGGTAGAGAAGGGATGGGGAGCAGGGCTGTTGGGGGGGGGTCAACAGAGAGAGGGAGTGGTAGAGGGATGGGGAGGGATGGGACAGAGAGAGGAGTGGTAGAGAAGGGATGGGGAGCAGGGCTGTTGGGGGGGTCTATGGGACAGAGAGGGAGTGGTGGAGAAGGGATGGGGAGCAGGGCTGTTGGGGGGGGTCTATGGGACAGAGAGAGGGAGTGGTAGAGAAGGGATGGGGAGCAGGGCTGTTGGGGGGGTCTATGGGACAGAGAGAGGGAGTTGAGGGGATGGGGAGCAGGGCTGTTGGGGGGTCTATGGGACAGAGAGAGGGTAGAGTGGGGAGCAGGGCTAGAGAAGGGATGGGGAGCAGGGCTGTTGGGGGGGGGGGTCTATGGGACAGAGAGAGGGTAGTGGTAGACAGAAGGGATGGGGAGCAGGGCTGTTGGGGGGTCTATGGGACAGAGAGAGGGAGTGGTAGAGAAGGGATGGGGAGCAGGGCTGTTGGGGGGGGTCTATGGGACAGAGAGAGGGAGTGGTAGAGAAGGGATGGGGAGCAGGGCTGTTGGGGGGGGTGGGGGGGGAGTCAGGGCTGTTGGGGGGGGGGTCTATGGGACAGAGAGAGGGAGGGAGTGGGGAGCAGGGCTGGAGGGACAGGGATGGGGAGCAGGGCTGTTGGGGGGGGGGGTGTCTATGGGACAGAGAGCCTGAGAAAAATATAAATGATTTCTGTTCCATAAATTATTTTCATAGATATTCACAGATTATTTAGGAATTGGAAAGATTTCTGGAATAAAATGAGGAATGGAGCTGAAACACAATTCTATGGACATGGAATATCAGTTAACAGACAGGGAGTGCCGATAAACAGCAGTAACACCAGCAAATCATCTGACTAAATGAGTGCATAGAACGCAAACAGTAACACATTCGACTTCCTTTCAGATACTATTACACTTCATATTATATTACATATAGGGCATTCAGCCCATGCAGCTAAAACAGAATGGGGAATGGGGGGGGGGGGGGGAAAGAAGAGCACAGATTCTGTTTAAAGCATGTCTCCGTGACAACAAAAAAAACAGATTTGAAAACCTTTTTTTCTCTTCATATCACAAGATAAAAGAAGACAGTAACATGTTCGATCCTGCTAAGTGTACATGTGATGCCCAGTCCCCACAATAGGAGACAGGTTCTCTATGTATATCCGTCATCAATATCACCATGCACTACATATAGTTACAGTTCTTTCTGCCTTGTTTCAATACATTTTCACAAAATAAAAACATTCAATATTTCTTCATTTACATATTTCTGAGGACATATATATATATATATTTGTATGTATGTTTTACCTGAAAAACAAACCTGAAACTCTTGGGATATAATCCTGCAGAGAGGAGCTCAAGGTAGACTAGCACTAAGAGCTGTTATATCATCACCAAAAACAGCACAGCTGTCATCTGAGAGGGGCAGTGGGAGAGATGGAGGGAGGAGGAGGGGGAGAGGAGAGTACTTCAGAGGGAGGAAGATTACAGGTGTATATATGTATATTAGCCCTCTTAGAGATGTGAGTGCTGTACTGTAGGGTAGGGCCAACCCACAGATACATGGACAGATACATCAATGTGTTTCTCTACTCTGTACAAACGCTACGGGATCTCACCTGTGATTGGCTAAAAATGTGTAGGTGAAGAAGGATACCCTTGTCTGACTAATGGCAGCTATGGATGTTGATGTGCTGCACTCTATGAGGAAGAGATGGTGAGTGTGTGGCTTGGTTCCATTTTGCCTTCACCACCCCTGGGTAGCTATACGGCTTTTTCTAACCCAATAGATTTACGTGGAGCTTCAGTCATACTGGTTTCACCAATCCAGTCCTTTAAGATCCATTGAAATTAAGAGTAGGAGCGAGGAAAAGGGTTTAGGGATCAAAATGCAACGGGGCCTAGGTGTGAGGGGTTAAGGAGGGTTCAGGGTCAGTGAGGGATCAAAGGGTAGCTCCTTAGTTCTGCATCTGTTCAAAGAACTTGTAGGTGGGGTTCTCATAACCATTCTGCTGCATCTTGGACAGGTGTCGCTCCTCTGGGGTCACTGCAGCATCCACCTGCAACACACACACCAGGTTAACACACAGGTACAGAATACACACGCACAGACAAACACACACACTCTGCCTTACCTCGATGACCCCGTGATGGATGGAGGTGTACTGCTTCTTCCTCAGCATGATCAGAGTGATGACGATGACTGTCGCTATGACAACCCCACCCACCATCAGACCAATGATGGCACCTTTGTTGGAGCCAACATCCTCAGCAAAGAACACCTGGTAATAATCAACACAACACCTGTCAATCAAACTGGATATGGTGAGTATTTGTTGAGTGTTTCTACAGGTATAGACTGTAATGAGAACTGTGCTTACAAGTCTCCAATGCACAGATAAGCCATTATAGAAATGTTCCCGTTTCTATGATAAACATGTGAACTACTGAGCCAGTTTGTGATGTATACATGTACGAACATGTATCAGCGTATAGGTACTGAATGTTTACCGTACCAATTTTTGATGATGCACTCCATAGCTGGCGCTTTGCCACTCTCCTTTCTCCATCCGCACCTCATGGAACTCCTCAGGCCTCAGAGCAGAGACTCAACACACACAGAGAGAGAGAGCATCATACACCATCCACACATACACACATAATCAAAGAGACAAACACAACCGAAACCACAAACATACCCATACAGCGTAAACACAATCATACACATACTATAGGAACACACACACACTTACCAGGCCGAGTGGGCAGACCTCTATCTGGAAGTGGACGAGCGTCAACAGGCTCAACTGCTTTAACAGATAAACACTCACTGACAAAAAGCTTTAGAGCATGACCAATTTAATAAATAATGCACGAAACAGCTGTTCTGTGTGTGTATTTCCGTGGTTTTCTAGGCTGCGTGTTAGGCTGGTTGTATTAGTGTTTTACCATGGTTGTCGGTGTTGGGTTGGTTGAAACTCTCTGGGTGGGTGAAGCCGAGTCTGTCCAGGCGCATGCCAGGGTCCAGAGGGGCAGAGCTGTAGGCCTGGTTAGGTATCAGGGCATCGTTCCCATAGCTCACCCTGACATCAGTCTGCAAACACAGGATTCACATGCCTGACTTTCAGTGTGTGTATCAAGTAAACTTCAATAACAGTTATATATATAGATTTTTTTAAATTAAATCACTTCCTGAATTGACTGCCTTCCATTTGAATTGGTCCCAGCCCCTGGTGTGTGTGAGATAGGAGAGATTGTAACATTTTTATGAATGAGAGTGTGCATGCCTGTGTGTAAAACTCACCCTCTCATCACTCTGCAGAGATGAGACTTGCTGAGACAGCTCTGACTGAACCCTCTGCATCAGGATTGCTACACACACAGAGACAGAGACAGGAGGGGAAAATAGAAGGAAAAGGAGACAGAATGAACAAGCCAGAAAGGAAAAGGTATAGTCGGTACATTAACTCTGTATTAACACAATATAGTATTACACTGTGTATGGACCGAATAATAACATGAAACTGTAGTATATGGGTAGGAGTAGGGCGGACACTCACAAACTTGGTCTTGGATTTTGTTGGCCATGCTGGGCACTTTGAAGAGCAGCCCCAGGGATTGGTTCATCCTCTCGTCAATCACACGCAGGTGGGTCATCACCTGGAAGTCAGAAGTGCTGAGGTCAAAGGAGTTACACGGGACACAGAGTGGATGAATGGGCAGAATGTAGGTTGAAGGGTGAGCATAGGGGTTTATGGGTAGTGTAGTGTAGTGTGTTATAGTGGGGGGGGGGTGTACCTGGGGTCGGATCTGAGCAGCCTTCTTGGGGTCCACCATGCGGACGTGTTCGTAGTGTTTCAGGGTGTGTTGTCTGTACTTCTGCTCTGTACGGACATACTTCTTCAAAAGGCCCAGCACCTGACGAGGCTATGGGGGGGATGGGGGGAGGAGAAGAAAGTGAAATGAGGGAGAGAGGAAGTGAGAGAAGGGGGACAGAGAGACAGAAAAACTAAAAGAGAGAAATAAGAGGTATTGATGTGGACAACATGGGTGTGTACAAGTGAGGATGTGTTTGATTATAGTGAGAATGACTGGTCAGTGGGTATCCACATGTATCCATATGTACAGTATGTAATGAGTGAGTATCTGTGTACATTATACATGGTTAGGGATATATATATATATATATATATATATATATATATATATATATATATATATATATATAGACAATATGTATATCTACGGTAGTGTGTGTGTAATATGTAATATATATACATATATTCAATAGTTTGGGATCACTTAGAAATGTCCTTGTTTTTGTAAGAAAAGCACAATTTTTGTCCATTAAAATAACATCAAATTGATCAGAAATACAGTGTAGACATTGTTAATATTGTAAATGAGTATTGTAGCTGGAAACGGCTGTTTTTTTGTGGAATATCTACATTGGCGTACAGAGGCCTATTATCAGCAACCATCACTCATGTGTTCCAATGGCACATTGTGTTAGCTAATCCAAGTTTAGCATTTTAAAAGGCTAGTTGATCATTAGACAACCCGTTTGCAATTATTTTAGCACAGCTGAACATTTTTGTTCTGATTAAAGAAGCAATAAAACTGTCCTTCTTTAGACTAGTTGAGTATCTGGAGCAAGCATCAGCATTTATGGGTCCGATTACAGGCTGAAACTCGTCAGTCTATTCTTGTTCTGAGAAATGAAGGCTTTTCCATGCGAGAAATTGCCAAGAAACTGAAGATCTCGTACAACGCTCTGTACTACTCCCTTCACAGAACAGCTCAAACTGGCTCTAACCAGAATAGAAAGAGTAGTGGGAGGCCCCGGAACACAAGTGAGCAAGAGAACAAGTACATTAGAGTGTCTAGTTTGAGAAACAGATGCCTCACAAGTCCTCAACTGGCAGCTTCCTTAACTAGTAACCGCAAAACACTAGTCTCAACGTCAACAGTGAAGAGGTGACTCCGGGATGCTAGCCTAGGCAGAGTTCTTCTG
Source organism: Oncorhynchus gorbuscha (assembly GCF_021184085.1). Classification (NCBI taxonomy): domain Eukaryota; kingdom Metazoa; phylum Chordata; class Actinopteri; order Salmoniformes; family Salmonidae; genus Oncorhynchus; species Oncorhynchus gorbuscha. The sequence continues at coordinate 89,180,639 of NC_060173.1, forward strand.
TCCAGTGTCTATGTTCTTTAGCCCATCTTAATATTTAATTTTTATTGGCCAGTCTGAGATATGGCTTTTTCTTTGCAACTCTGCCTAGAAGGCCAGCATCCCAGAGTCACCTCTTCACTGTTGACGTTGAGACTGGTGTTTTGCGGGTACTACTTAATGAAGTTTCCAGTTGAGGACTTGTGAGGTAAGGGCATTCCCCAAGGGCCTTCCCCAAACTGTTTCCACAAAGTTGGAAGCACAGAATTGTCTAGAATGTCATTGAATTCTGTAGAGTTAAAATTACCCTTCACTGGAACTTAGGGGCCTAGCCCGAACCATGAAAAACAGGCCCAGACCATTATTCCTCCTCCACCAAACTTTACAGTTGGCTCTCTGCTTTGTGTCAGGTAATATCCTCCTGGCATCCGCCAAACCCAGATTAACCCGTTAAGACTGCCAGATGGTGTGAGCGTGATTCATCACTCCAGAGAACGTGTTTCCACTGCTCCAGAGTCCAATGGAGGCAGGCTTTACACCACACCAGTCAACGCTTGACATTATGCATGGTGATCTTAGGCTTGTGTGCGGCTACTCTGCCATGGAAACCCAATTTCATGAAGCTCCAGACAAACCGTTATTGTGCTGAGATTGCTTCTAGAGGCAGTTTTGAGTAATGAGTGTTGCTACCGAGGACCCTTTTTACTCGCTTCAGCACTTGGTGGTCCTGTTCTGTGAGCTTGTGTGACCTATCACTTCGTGGCTGAGCCGTTGTTGCACCTAGACGCTTCCACTTTACAAAAATGACACTTACAGTTGACCCGGGGCAGCTCCAGCAGGGCAGAAATTTGACGAACTGACTTGTTGGAAAGGTGGCATACTATGACGGTGCCACGTTGAAAGGCACTGAGCTATTCAGTACGGGCCATTCCACTGCCAATGTTTGTCTACGGAGATTGCATAGTTGTGTGCTCGATTTTATACACCTGTCAGCAACAGGTGCTGGGACATTATTTTCAGCTTCCAGGAAATGTGTACAGATCCTTGCGACATGGGGACGTGCATTATCATGCTGAAACATGAGGTGATGGCGGCGGATGGCATGACAATGGATCTTGACACTATCTTGATAAAATCCAATTGTGTTCATTGTCTGTAGGTTATGCCTGTCCATACCATAACCCCATGCCACCATGGGACACTATTTATAATGTTGACATCAGAAAACAGCTCACCCACACAACGCCATATACGTGGTCTGCGGTTGTGAAGCCGGTTGGATGTACTGCCAAATTCTCTAAAACAACATTGGAGGTGGCTTATGGTAGAGAAATTAACATTAAATTATCTGGCAACCGCTCTGTTGGACATTTCTGCAGTCAGCATGCCAATTGCATGCTCCCTCAAAACTTGAGACATCTGTGGCATTGTGCTGTATGACAAAACTGCACATTTTTGAGAGATATATATATTTTTGTCCCCAGCACAGAGTGCACCTGTGTAATGATCACGCTGTTTAATCAGCTTCTTACTATGCCACATCTGTCAGGTGGATGGATTATCTTGGCAAAGGAGAAATTATCACTAACAGAGATGTAAAATAATTTGAGAGAATTATATTTGTGTTCGTATGGAACATTTCTGGGATATTTTATTTCAGCTCATGAAACCAACACTTTACATGTTGAGTTTATATTTTATTTTTTGTTCAGTATATACTGTATATACCCTGGGTGGGTTGGCCTGCAGGGCACTAAGGTAGTTATCCAGGGCCATGCGACGGCAGCTGTTGAGCAGGGCCTCCACCCGGGCAATGTGGGTCTCAACCAGCTGCTGTCTCTCTCCTGCTGCCTCCTGCTCCAGGGCCTCCACCTTCTCCTGGAAGTGCTGCACACAAGAGCACACAGAAACATTAATACACACTAGTATACACACACATTACTGACACGCACATAGGCACGCACGTGTATTGATGGGCTCATCTGTAAGGGCGCATCTGTAAAAGAGACCTTGGTTTCAGCATGACTCTATGTCACAATTAAGGTTAACTTTTTATGGCTACATGGGCAGTATTGAGTAGCTTGGATGAAAAGGTGCCCATATGAAACGGCCTGCTCCTCAGTCATAGTTGCTAATATTTGCCTATTATTATTAGTATTGGATAGAAAACACTCTGAAGTTTCTAAAACTGTTTGAATGATAACAGAACTCATATTGGCGGGCAAAATCCTGAGTTGAAATCAAAACAGGAAGTCAGAAATCTGAGCTAGGGGTTCCACTAGAAGTCAACCATCAATAAAAAATATAATGAGGCTTCAATGTGTTGTGGGAGTGAATGAGAGCAGAATATATCAGCTGTCCATCAAGCAGTCATTTTGTGATCCCACTTTTTCCTCATAGTAGTCACTTGCGTTCCATTGCTCACGAAGACAAGAAGGAATACTCCGGTTGGAACTTTATTGAAGCTATATGTTAAAAACATCTTAATGATTGATTCTGTACTTAGTTTGAAATGTTTCTTCGACCGGTAATATCACTTTTTGAAGTGGCCTGTGCCATTAAACCCCTACAACTCATCCAGAACGCCGCAGCCCGTCTGGTGTTCAACCTTCCCAAGTTCTCTCACGTCACCCCGCTCCTCCGCTCTCTCCACTGGCTTCCAGTTGAAGCTCGCATCCGCTACAAGACCATGGTGCTTGCCTACGGAGCTGTGAGCGGAACGGCACCTCAGTACCTCCAGGCTCTGATCAGGCCCTACACCCAAACAAGGGCACTGCGTTCATCCACCTCTGGCCTGCTCGCCTCCCTACCACTGAGGAAGTACAGCTCCCGCTCAGCCCAGTCAAAACTGTTCGCTGCTCTGGCCCCCCAATGGTGGAACAAACTCCCTCACGACGCCAGGACAGCGGAGTCAATCACCACCTTCCGGAGACACCTGAAACCCCACCTCTTTAAGGAATACCTAGGATAGGATAAGTAATCCCTCTCACCCCCCCCTTTAAGATTTAGATGCACTATTGTAAAGTGACTGTTCCACTGGATGTCTTAAGGTGAATGCACCAATTTGTAAGTCGCTCTGGATAAGAGCGTCTGCTAAATGACTTAAATGTAATGTAAATGTAAGTTTTTGTCTGATATAACGCTAACCAGAATTAGCGTTTGGATATGTATACCAAACGCTCTAACAAAAGAAGGTATTTGGACATAAATAACGGACATTTTCGAACAAAACAAGCATTTATTGTTGATCTGGGATTCCTGGAGTGCTTTCTGATGTAGATCATCAAACGTAAGGGAATATTTATCATGTAATTTCGTGTTTATGTTGACGCCATCTTTGCGGCTGTGGTGTTTTTAAATTGAGCGCTGTTTCAGATTATTGCATGCATATTTTTTCCCGTAAAGTTTTTTTGAAATCTGACACAGCGGTTGAATTAAGGAGAGGTATATCTATAATTCCACGTGTATAACTATATTATCATCTACATTTATGATGAGTATTTCTGTTGAATGATGTGGCTATGCAAAATCACTTGATGTTTTTGGAACTAGTGAATCTAACGCGCCAATGTAAACTCAGATGACATGGAGTCCTATGAGTGTCATCTGATGAAGATAATTCAAGGTTAGTGATTCATTTGATCTTTATTTCTGTGCTTATTGTGGTTTGGTGGAGACCTAACATAATCGTTTGTAGTGCTTTCGCTGAAAAACCTATTTGAAATCGGACACTTTGGTGGGATTAACAACGAAAATAGATTTAAAACGATAGACACGTATGTTTTAGGAATTATAATTATAAGATTTCTGTGGTTTGAATTGTGGCGCCCTCTATATTCACTGGTAGTTGTCATATCCACACCGCGTGGCCGCTGCCACCCTAATCTGGTGGTCCCAGCGCGCACGACCCACGTGGAGTTCCAGGTCTCCGGTAGCCTCTGGAACTGCCGATCTGCAGCCAACAAGGCAGAGTTCATCTCAGCCTATGCCTCCCTCCAGTCCCTCGACTTCTTGGCACTGACAGAAACATGGATCACCACAGATAACACTGCTACTCCTACTGCTCTCTCTTCGTCCGCCCACGTGTTCTCGCACACCCCGAGAGCTTCTGGTCAGTTGGGTGGTGGCATCGGGATCCTTATCTCTCCCAAGTGGTCATTCTCTCTTTCTCCCCTTACCCATCTGTCTATCGCCTCCTTTGAATTTCATGCTGTCACAGTTACCAGCCCTTTCAAGCTTAACATCCTTATCATTTATCGCCCTCCAGGTCCCCTCGGAGAGTTCATCAATGAGCTTGATGCCTTGATAAGCTCCTTTCCTGAGGACGGCTCACCTCTCACAGTTCTGGGCGACTTTAACCTCCCCACGTCTACCTTTGACTCATTCCTCTCTGCCTCCTTCTTTCCACTCCTCTCCTCTTTTGACCTCACCCTCTCACCTTCCCCCTACTCACAAGGCAGGCAATACGCTCGACCTCATCTTTACTAGATGCTGTTTTTCCACTAACCTCATTGCAACTCCCCTCCAAGTCTCCGACCACTACCTTGTATCCTTTTCCCTCTCGCTCTCATCCAACACTTCCCACACTGCCCCTACTCGGATGGTATCGCGCCGTCCCAACCTTCGCTCTCTCTCCCCCGCTACTCTCTCCTCTTCCATCCTATCATCTCTTCCCTCTGCTCAAACCTTCTCCAACCTATCTCCTGATTCTGCCTCCTCAACCCTCCTCTCCTCCTTTTCTGCATCCTTTGACTCTCTATGTTCCCTATCTTCCAGGCCGGCTCGGTCCTCCCCTCCCGCTCCGTGGCTTGACGACTCATTGCGAGCTCACAGAACAGGGCTCCGGGCAGCCGAGCGGAAATGGAGGAAAACTCGCCTCCCTGCGGATCTGGCATCCTTTCACTCCCTCCTCTCTACATTTTCCTCCTCTGTCTCTGCTGCTAAAGCCACTTTCTACCACTCTAAATTCCAAGCATCTGCCTCTAACCCTAGGAAGCTCTTTGCCACCTTCTCCTCCCTCCTGAATCCTCCTCCCCCCTCCTCCCTCTCTGCAGATGACTTCGTCAACCATTTTGAAAAGAAGGTCGACGACATCCGATCCTCGTTTGCTAAGTCAAACGACACCGCTGGTTCTGCTCACACTGCCCTACCCTGTGCTCTGACCTCTTTCTCCCCTCTCTCTCCAGATGAAATCTCGCGTCTTGTGACAGCCGGCCGCCCAACAACCTGCCCGCTCGACCCTATCCCCTCCTCTCTTCTCCAGACCATTTCCGGAGACCTTCTCCCTTACCTCACCTCGCTCATCAACTTATCCCTGACCGCTGGCTACGTCCCTTCCGTCTTCAAGAGAGCGAGAGTTTCACCCCTTCTGAAAAAACCTACACTCGATCCCTCCGATGTCAACAACTACAGACCAGTATCCCTTCTTTCTTTTCTCTCCAAAACTCTTGAACGTGCCGTCCTTGGTCAGCTCTCCCGCTATCTCTCTCAGAATGACCTTCTTGATCCAAATCAGTCAGGTTTCAAGACTAGTCATTCAACTGAGATTGCTCTTCTCTGTATCATGGAGGCGCTCCGCACCGCTAAAGCTAACTCTCTCTCCTCTGCTCTCATCCTTCTAGACCTATCGACTGCCTTCGATACTGTGAACCATCAGATCCTCCTCTCCACCCTCTCCGAGTTGGGCATCTCCGGCGCGGCCCACGCTTGGATTGCGTCCTACCTGACAGGTCGCTCCTACCAGGTGGCGTGGCGAGAATCTGTCTCCTCACCACGCGCTCTCACCACTGGTGTCCCCCAGGGCTCTGTTCTAGGCCCTCTCCTATTCTCGCTATACACCAAGTCACTTGGCTCTGTCATAACCTCACATGGTCTCTCCTATCATTGCTATGCAGACGACACACAATTAATCTTCTCCTTTCCCCCTTCTGATGACCAGGTGGCGAATCGCATCTCTGCATGTCTGGCAGACATATCAGTGTGGATGACGGATCACCACCTCAAGCTGAACTTCGGCAAGACGGAGCTGCTCTTCCTCCCGGGGAAGGACTGCCCGTTCCATGATCTCGCCATCACGGTTGACAACTCCATTGTGTCCTCCTCCCAGAGCGCTAAGAACCTTGGCGTGATCCTGGACAACACCCTGTCGTTCTCAACTAACATCAAGGCGGTGGCCCGTTCCTGTAGGTTCATGCTCTACAACATCCGCAGAGTACGACCCTGCCTCACACAGGAAGTGGCGCAGGTCCTAATCCAGGCACTTGTCATCTCCCGTCTGGATTACTGCAACTCGCTGTTGGCTGGGCTCCCTGCCTGTGCCATTAAACCCCTACAACTCATCCAGAACGCCGCAGCCCATCTAGTGTTCAACCTTCCCAAGTACCTCTCACGTCACCCCGCTCCTCCGCTCTCTCCACTGGCTTCCAGTTGAAGCTCGCATCCGCTACAAGACCATGGTACTTGCCTACGGAGCTGTGAGGGGAACGGCACCTCAGTACCTCCAGGCTCTGATCAGGCCCTACACCCAAATAAGGGCACTGCGTTCATCCACCTCTGGCCTGCTCGCCTCCCTACCACTGAGGAAGTACAGTTCCCGCTCAGCCCAGTCAAAACTGTTCGCTGCTCTGGCTCCCCAATGGTGGAACAAACTCCCTCACGACGCCAGGACAGCGGAGTCAATCACCACCTTCCGGAGACACCTGAAACCCCACCTCTTTAAGGAATACCTAGGATAGGATAAAGTAATCCTTCTCACCCCCTCCCCCCTTAAAATATTTAGATGCACTATTGTAAAGTGGCTGTTCCACTGGATGTCATAAGGTGAATGCACCAATTTGTAAGTCGCTCTGGATAAGAGCGTCTGCTAAATGACTTAAATGTAAATGTAAATGTAAAATATCGATCCCGGTATCGGGATTGCAGCCATAACAGGTTAAATAAAAACTATATATACTGCGCGCGCACACACAGCCCAGGTACCTGAATGACAGCCTTCTTGTCAGCGTGAGGGAGACTCTTGGCCTGCCTCTCTGCCTCCTCCCACTCTCTCATCACCTGGAGAGAGACACATCAGAAAACACACCTTTCAGTGCACATCAGAGAAGGGATCTTACACACACACACACACACACACACACACACACACACACACACACACACACACACACACACACACACACACACACACACACACACACACACACACACACACACACACACACACACACACACACAGACACACACACGATAATGTCCCTAATATAACATGGTGAGGTAACTGGTAATGTATAACATTGTTCATTTGGAACCTTTGCAACATCACATCATAAACCCAAGGTCAGTTATCGTCACCCCGTGTGTGTGTTGATATGCTGTGTTATGGGCAGAATGTAACTATTCTCGCTGTTAATGCGGTGACGTGCCAAAACTGACTGACTGACTCTCTCTAGCTCAAACACACACACCTGGGACATCCTCTCGCGGTGCTTGGCCTCCAGACTCTCCTTGGCCTTCTGGAAGTCGGCGTGTTCGTTGTCGTCTCCAGTAGACTCCAAGTAATGGTAGACTGCGTCAGGGGGGCAGGGGCCATGGTGGGCACTGGGGGAGAGGGGAGGAGAGGTAGAGCGGAAAGTGGATGTCCACAAAAGGTTCCAGAGAGAGAAGTTAACTGTTAAACAGTGACATAGCCTCCTCAACAAGTCTACATTATCTGCCACTGTAATCTAAAACTGTACTAAGACGTTTGAGTCCTGTTTACAGCAGCTAAGCCTGTCAGCCAGTGAGCGAACGGTCATATATCTGTTTGCCTTGACGTGTGTGTGTGTGTGTGTGTGTGTGTGTGTGTGTGTGTGTGTGTGTGTGTGTGTGTGTGTGTGTGTGTGTGTGTGTGTGTGTGTGTGTGTGTGTGTGTGTGTGTGTGTGTGTGTGTGTGTGTGTGTGTGTGTGTGTGTGTGTGTGTGTGTGTGGGAGACTGGAGATAAGATATGTGAATCAGGGCAGGTGCTGAGTCACCCTCTCCCGCTGAGGAGTGTTGTGCTTAACTGGGTGGAAAGTACCAGAAAAGAGAGGGACAGGAAAAACAGACTCAACCCACAGACCCACACTGATAGTCACACGAAGAGAGACTGTTGTTGTTAGGTTAAACCAGTTAGGACATGAACTCATTAACACACACACACACAGTCAGACGAGCATAAATCACTAGTCATAAATATTGTCGCACACACAACACTCATAAGCTCCAATGTTATTGAGCTGATTAGTAAGTGATGGAGTGAGTAAGAAAATTGTTGTGAAAGCAGTAAAAGGTTAAGTGAGCAAGTGAGGGAGGGAGTGTGGCTATTTTCCTGCTTAGATAGTTCCTAATTTCTCAGGTGTTTCTTAAAAGTCTCTATATCTCTTTTTTTAAACCAGAATGAACCTCTGTCTGTACACCCACTAGATCAAACTATATTGATAGGAACCCTCTGCACTTCCCACAGTATTCAATAGCTGAGATGGACTCAGGCCCCGGACTCAGGCCCCGGACTCAGGCCCCGGACTCAGACCCCGGACTCAGACCCCGGACTCAGACCCCGGACTCAGGCCCCGGACTCAGGCCCCGGACTCAGACCAATGAAAGACCAATAAAAGGTCTGAATGCAGTGTTTTTTATTGACCTTCCATTTTCCTTCATTGCTTAATCTCGAACAGGAACATCTTCCCCTTTCAGAGCTGGTAGTACATATAGGAAGAGGGATACCTCATCAGTTGAAAAACTGAATGCATTCAAGCAAAATTTGTCTTCTGCATTTAACCCAACCCCACTGAATCACTTATGCTCCACGTGTCTAAGAGACATCAGACAGACAGGTAGACGGTGTTAGACAGACAGGTGGCAGGGTGGACAGTCCCCAGGGCGGTGGTTAGTAGAGTGTTGGACTAGTAACCGAAAGGTTGCAAGTTCAAATCCCCGAGCTGACAAGGTACAAATCTGTCGTTCTGCCCCTGAACAGGCAGTTAACCCACTGTTCCTAGGCCGTCATTGAAAATAAGAATTTGTTCTTAACTGACTTGCCTAGTTAAATAAAGGTAAAATAAAAATAAAAACAGGCCCAAGGTAAGGGGCACAGAGGGCCGACTCAGCACGTGTCCTACATACCTCAGAGAGGCACACACTTTTTTTTAACCCCCTTTTCTCCCCAATTTCGTGGTATCCAATTGTTAGTACCATCTTGTCTCATCGCTACAACTCCCGTACGGGCTCGGGAGAGACGAAGGTTGAAAGTCATGCGTCCCCGATACACAACCCAATCGAGCCACACTGCTTCTTAACACGGCACACATCCAACCCGGAAGCCAGCCGCACCAATGTGTCGGAGGAAACACCGTGCATCTGGCAACCTTGGTTAGCGCGCACTGCGCCCAGCCCGCCACAGGAGTCGCTGGTGTGCGATGAGACAAGGATATCCCTACCGGCCAAACCCTCCTTAACCCGGACGACGCTATGCCAATTGTGAATCGCCCCACGGACCTCCCGGTCGCGGCCGGTTACGACAGAGCCTAGGCGCGAACCCAGAGTCTCTGGTGGCACAGCTAGCGCTGCAGTACAGCGCCCTTAATCACTGCGCCACCCGGGAGGCCTACACACACACTCTTAAACACACATACTGCTTGGGTGTGTGTTTACACATGTTCAAACATACACACTCCATCTTATCCATCTCCACAAACCAACCAACAAGTATTTCTCTCTTTCCATCCATGGCATGTTCTTACCTCTGACAACTTCCTCAACCGACTCGGTGGTGGTCGTGGTGGTAGTTGTCATGGCGATGTTGGAGGTGCGTTCACCACTGTCCCGTTTGTCAGTCACATCATCTTCATCCTCATCACCGTCACCGTCCTCGTCCCTATCGAAGGCATCCTCATCATCCTCAGTGGTGGCAGCCCCCTGATCCGCCTGGTGAAGCATGCTGTAGGGACGGTGGGTGTTTGTGAGTGTGTAGTCTGGTAGTGAAGGTTCTGTCAAAAGTGTTTAACCACTGGTTTATGAACTTGAGTAAGAATTTAAGATCATATATGTGTGCTTAATTGTCTGTTTTTGTGTCTGACTGTGTGTGTGTGTGTGTGTGTGTGTGTGTGTGTGTGTGTGTGTGTGTGTGTGTGTGTGTGTGTGTGTGTGTGTGTGTGTGTGTGTGTGTGTGTGTGTGTGTGTGTGTGTGTGTGTGTGTGTGTGTGTGTGTGTGTGTGTGTGCGCATACCCGTTATCGGTGTATTCAGTCTCGGCTCCACCCCACCACACGTCAGACTCAGTCAGCTCGACGCTCTCTGACTTGCGATGCGTGTCTGCCGGGCAACACACAAACTCCACCCCTCGGAAACGGTCGATGCCACATGGCAACAGCATGCCGTAGTCATGGAGATTCATGGTGCGGTCTCCACAGGACTGATAATAATAGCAATTTGAAAGAATCTCTTTTTGAGACACAGGTCTTTACACGCAATTACATATCTCTAGACGGTTTCCTGGTCAGGTCACATTGTCAGGAAAAATCAATCATATGAAGCAAAAAATAACCTTCTTACAATTATAACTCTGGTTGATTATTTCTGTGAAATAATTGAAGGAGGGAGGAATGCAGGAATGGATGGAGACAAAAAAAATGCTGAGTCACCACAGCACAGCACACACTTTCCCAGAATACTAGAGAGAAAGGAAAGAGAGGAGAAATAACACTAGATAGATAGAAAGTGGAGAGGAGTAGAGAATACGAGAGAGAGAGAGAGCGAGAGGAGGAGAGAATACTAGATAGATAGAAAGCGGAGAGGAGTAGAGAATACGAGAGCGAGAGGAGGAGAGAATACTAGATAGATGGAGAGAGCAGAAGAGGATAAAACACTAGAGAGAGAGATACAGAGATAAAGAAATATATTAAAATAACAAGGCACGGAAAGAGTACAAAGAGAAGCTCCTCATGGACAATCCAGAGACACTTTTTGCTGACTGCTACAAAAATGGAAACGTAAGCAACCTAATCTCAAACACAGACCATCCCTGGGCATGGCACACGGTGATAACAGCACACTACCCCTTTTTTAAGAGGGTATTGGTGGAGGGAGGAAAATCAGAATAGTGGAAAACAAGGACCCTGAGACTGAGACACCCTCTGTCAACCTGTACAACAATGGAACAGTGGTGGTGCAGGGCAACTTCATATATTTCCAAAAGGACTTCCACAGAATCAATGAGAGAGCACGGCAGGAGAAGACTCGCAACATGACAGCTGCACATATTCCCAGGCTGTGAGCAGAGCAACAGGCCCAACCCCCACTAATAACCCACTCAAGCCACATCCTGCGACCTAAGAGGTATGTATCAGATGCTCAACATGCTCTGCTCACACCTACTGTAATGGTCCGGGCCTAAATCACACAAAAACACTAGACAATATGGAACACAAAGCTTTTAATATCTCATCCTGGAACATACAAGGACTGAGAGCATCTGACTTTAGGCCTAAAGAGCAGCAATCCATACCTCAAAAAATTGGAAATACAGACATTGTCATCCTACAAGAAACATGGTACAGAGGAGATGGACCCACTGGTTTCCCTCTAGGTTACAGAGAGCTGGTAGTCCCATCCACCAAACTACCAGGTGTGAAACAGGGAAGAGACTCAGGGGATATGCTAATTTGGTATAGAGCAGACCTAACACACTCTACTAAATGAGTCAAAAAGGGAACATTTTACATCTGGCTAGAAATTAATAAGGAAATGATCTCAACAGAGAAACATTTCCTCATGTGTGCTACCTATACAAGAGGTCGACCGATTATGATTTTTCAATGCCGATACCGATACCGGTTATTGGAGGACCAAAAAAGCCTTTTTTTTTAACATTTGTAATAATGACAATTACAACAATACCGAGTGAACACTTTTAACTTCATATAATACACCAATAAAATCAATTTAGCCTCAAATAAATAATGAAACATGTTCAATTTGGTTTAAATAATGCAAAAACAAAGTGTTGGAGAAGAAAGTAAAAGTGCAATGTGCCAGGTAAGAAAGCTAACGTTTAAGTTCCTTGCTCAGAACATGAGAACATATGAAAGCTGGTGGTTCCTTTTAACATGAGTCTTCAATATTCCCAGGTAAGAAGTTTTAGGTTGAGGTTATTATAGTATTTATAAGACTATTTCTCTCTATACTATTTGTATGTCATATACCTTTGACTATTGGATGTTCTTATAGGCACTTTAGTATTGCCAGTGTAACAGTATAGCTTCCATCCCTCTCCTCGCAGCTACCTGGGCTCGAACCAGGAACACATCGACAACAGCCACCCTTGAAGCAGCGTTACCCATGCAGAGCAAGGGGAACAACTACTCCAAAGTCTCAGAGCGAGTGACGATTGAAACGCTATTAGCGCGCATCCCGCTAACTAGCTAGCCATTTCACATCGGTTACACCAGCCTAATCTCGGGAGTTGATAGGCTTGAAGTCATAAACAGCTAAATGCTTGAAGCACAGCAAAGAGCTGCTGGCAAAACGCACGAAAGTGCTCTTTGAATGAATGCTTACGAGCCTGCTGCTGCCTACCACCGCTCAGTCAGAGGACTCTATCAAATCAGACTTAATTATAACACACAGAAATACGAGCCTTAGGTCATCAATATGGTCGAATCCGGAAACTATCATTTCAAAAACAAAACGTTTATTCTTTCAGTGAAATACGGAACGGTTCCGTATTTTATCTAACGGGTGGCATCCATAAATCTAAATATTACTGTTACATTGTACAACCTTCAATGTTATGTCATAATTACGTACAATTCTGGCAAATTAGTTCGCAATTAGCCAGGCGGCCCAAACTGTTGCATATACCCTGACTCTGCGTGCAATGAACGCAAGAGAAGTGACACAATTTCACCTGGTTAATATTGCCTGCTAAACTTTCTTTTAGCTAAATATGCAGGTTTAAAAATATATACTTCTGTGTATTGATTTTAAGAAAGGCATTGATGTTTATGGTTAGGTACACGTTGGAGCAACGACAGTCCTTTTTCGCGAAAGCGCACCGCATCGATTATATGCAACGCAGGACAAGCTAGATAAACTAGTAATATTATCAACCACATGTAGTTATAACTAGTGATTGTTTCTTATAAGTTCAATGCTAGCAAGCAACTTACCTTGGCTTCTTATTGCATTCGCGTAACAGGCAGGCTCCTCGTGAGGCAGGTGGTTAGAGCGTTGGACTAGGTAACTGTAAGGTTGCAAGATTGATTCCCTGAGCTGACAAGGTAAAAATCTGTCATTCTGCCCCTGAACAAGGCAGTTCCTAGGCCGTCATTGAAAATAAGGTGTTCTTAACTGACTTGCCTAGTTAAATAAAGTTGTGGGGAAAAAACTGCAAAATCGGCATCCAAAAATACAGATTTCCGATTGTTATGAAAACTTGAAATCGGCCCTAATTAAATCGGCCTTTCCGATTAATCGGTCGACCTGTAGCCTATACCCCTCCCAGTGGAATCCCCATACTTCAACGATGACATTTCTCCATCCTAGAGGGGGAGATCAACCATTTCCAGCCCCAGGGACATGTACTAGTCTGTGGCAACCTAAATGTCAGAACAGGACAAGAACCTGACACTCTACCTGGAGCTGACAGCATTCCCTTTCAAATATGCCCCCCTAGACACAACTATGACAAAACAACCAACAAAAACGGGTCACAACTCCTGCAGCTATGTCGAACACTGGGTCTATACATAGTCAATGGTAGGTTTCGAGGGGACTCTTACGGTAGGTACACCTACAGGTCATCCCGCTCCTCCGTTCTCTCCACTGGCTTCCAGTTGAAGCTCGCATCCGCTACAAGACCATGGTGCTTGCCTACGGAGCTGTGAGGGGAACGGCACCTCAGTACCTCCAGGCTCTGATCAGGCCCTACACCCAAACAAGGGCACCGCGTTCATCCACCTCTGGCCTGCTCGCCTCCCTACCACTGAGGAAGTACAGCTCCCGCCCAGCCCAGTCAAAACTGTTCGCTGCTCTGGCCCCCCCAATGGTGGAACAAACTCCCTCACGACGCCAGGACAGCGGAGTCAATCACCACCTTCCGGAGACACCTGAAACCCCACCTCTTTAAGGAATACCTAGGATAGGATAAGTAATCCCTCTCTCCCCCCCCCACCCTTTAAGATTTAGATGCACTATTGTAAAGTGACTGTTCCACTGGATGTCATAAGGTGAATGCACCAATTTGTAAGTCGCTCTGGATAAGAGCGTCTGCTAAATGACTTAAATGTAAATGTAAATGTCATCCCTTGGCAGTAATACTGTAGATTACTTTATCACTGACCTCAACACAGTCTCTCAGAGCATTCACAGTCAGCCCAGATCACAGCAAAATCACATTCTACTTGAACAGAGCAATATTCAATCATTTGGCATCAAAGCCAAAGAAACAGCAAAATATTAAGAAATGCTATAGATGGAAGGAATGTAGCGTAGAAACCTACCAAAAAGCAATTAGGCAACAACATATTAAATCCCCCGTCAGACAACCTTCTGGAGAAAACGTGAAGGTGTAAACTTGGCAGTAGAAAACCTAAACAGTATATTTGATGTCTCCGTTCTCCTATGAAATCAAAACATGTAAATCAGACAACCTAAGAAAATGAACAACAATGACAAATGGTTTGTTGAAGAATGCAAATACCTAAGAAAGAAATTGAGAAACATATCAACCACAAACATGGAGACCCAGAAAACCTGAGCCTACGCCTTCACTATGGTGGATTACTAAAACAATATAGAAATACACTGCGGAAAAAGGAGACAGTACGTCAGAAATCTGTTCAATGTAATTGAAGAATCCATCCACTTCTGGGAAAAAGGAACACACTAAACAATGAGCAACCTATTCAAAACGGAGATGGATAAACCACTTCTCCAATCTTTTTGCCTCTATAACAAAAAACAAACAGCAAAAACATACAAGATCAAATTCAAATCAAAGAATCAACTATTAAAGACTACCAGAACCCACTGGATTCTCCAATTACATTGTATTTTGTCCAGTAGTTCATTCAAACACTCCAACCCAAAAAGGCCTGTAGTGTTGATGGTATCCTAAATAATAGTTTTAAAAAAATCAATCTATCTATCACCTTTATTTAACCAGATAGGCAAGTTGAGAACATGTTCTCATTTACAAATGCGACCTGGCCAAGATAAAGCAAAGCAGTTTGACACATACAACAACACAGAGTTACACATGGAGTAAAACAAACATACAGTCAATAATACAGTAGAAAAATAAGTCTATATACAATGTGATCAAATGAGGTGAGAAGGGAGGTAAAGGCAAACAATAAAAAAGGCCATGGTGGCGAAGTAAATACAATATAGCAAGTAAAACACTGGAATGGTAGATTTGCAATGGAAGAATGTGCAAAGTAGAGTTAAAAATAATGGGGTGCAAAGGAGCTGAATAAATAAATACAGTAGGGGGAGAGGTAGTTGTTTGGGCTAAATTATAGATGGGCTATGTACAGGTGCAATAATCTGTGAGCTGCTCTGACAGTTGGTGCTTAAAGCTAGTGAGGGAGATGAGTGTTTCCAGTTTCAGAGATTTTTGTAGTTCGTTTCAGTTATTGGCAGCAGAGAACTGGAAGGAGAGGCGGCCAAAGGAAGAATTGGTTTTGGGGGTGACCAAAGAGATGTACCTGCTGGAGCGCGTGCTACAGGTGGGTGCTGCTATGATGACCAGCGAGCTGAGACAAGGGGAGACTTTACCTAGCAGGGTCTTGTAGTTGACCTGGAGCTAGTGGGTTTGGCGATGAGTATGAAGCGAGGGCCAGCCAACGAGAGCGTACAGGTCGCAGTGGTGGGTAGTATATGGGGCTTTGGTGACAAAACGGATGGCATTGTGATAGACTGCATCCACTGAATGAATAGGACTGAAATGATAAACTATACAGACCACAAATTCCAATTGACATTTTTTAATTGATAATATTTGGAACCAGGGACTGATCACCCCAGTCCACAAAAGTAGAGACACA
The DNA here is from genome assembly GCF_021184085.1 of Oncorhynchus gorbuscha. NCBI lineage: Eukaryota > Metazoa > Chordata > Actinopteri > Salmoniformes > Salmonidae > Oncorhynchus > Oncorhynchus gorbuscha. The sequence goes on from NC_060173.1 coordinate 89,196,676, forward strand.
TTTGACCTCAATAACTACCGTTGGATATTCGTCAACAGCAATATTGGGAAAATCCTCTACATTATCATTAACAACAGACCCATACATTTCCTCAGTGAAAACAATGTACTGAGCAAATGTCAAATTGGCTTTTTTACTAAATTACCATACGACAGACCACGCATGTGACCCGTTTAAGGAAACTAGGCGCATGTCGCAGGTCACTACTTCACAGCAGAGCCTTTTGTTTTTTTAACTAAATGTGTTTTTTTTGGCAGAAATACCTTCTCGATCATGTGAACTTCATGTGCCTTAATAACAAAATTGTAAGCCATCTGTAAATACAAATACAATTGTTAAATTACAAGCCAAGTTGTTTTAGCCACAGAAAAAGTCAGCAACCTTCCCACTAACCATGATTGGCTGGAATAATGAGTGGGCTGGACATGCCGAGAGATTAGTTTGGATTGGTCTACCATATAGCACACTTCTGTCTATTTGAGCTGGTCAGTATGTCTAGGTAATCCTGTCTAACACCGTTTATTTTTTAAATGTATCGCGTAGTAAAACTGCATAAACTTAATATCAAATTAAAGTATACTGTTAACGAGCTAACATTAGCTGGCAGGCTCGCTAGCTAACGTTATGTGTATGCTCTCCACTTTCTGGAGGACCGAGTTTTGAAATCAGTGGAATTCCAGTATGATAGCTAAGGAGATGGAGAAAACACCTGTCTCTGGATTACATCTTCAAACTAAGGCCAAACATGTGATCTGACAGGAGACGTGTCCAACCATGATGTATACAGGTAAGATAGTCTAGCTAGCTACATTTTCAGATATGACATGTTTCTAATTTTGATAGAAAGTGGTTTCATTACAAGTTAATGTACTGTTTGCTAGCGTTAGCTGGCTGACCCACTAGCTAATGTTATGTGTATGATCTTAGTCTTCATATCTCAGACATATTTGCTTGACTAGTTATAGCCTAATGTTGGCTAGCTAACATTGAACCTGGTTGGTTAGCTACCTGCAGATTCATGCAGGCTAGTAATGTCATGAGTTGGGTTTATGGTTCATTGTTTACATTCATTGTTTTGTCTTAACAAAATACTTATGTGCCAGCATTTACGAACGCTCAACACCCATTGAATATGGCCAGTGTCAGTAAACGTTGGCAAAAAAGCGTAATTAAATTGTTGCCAGCAGCACAGTCACCAACGCTCTGGATAACATGAAAACAGCCTAACCAGCTCTACTAGGGTGAGAAAGTGGTCAGAGTGGGGTGTTCTCTCATTACGTGTCTGGAAGTAGCTAGCAAGCTGGCCAATGTTAGCCAGTTAGCTTGGGTGTTTGACTGCTGTTGTGGTCGAACCAGCTCTGCTAGGGCGAGTAATGTGCAGTGAGCTGTTATCGCTCACTTAGATGTCTGGAAGTGGCTAGCAAGTTAGCTTGGGTGCTTGCCTGCTGTTTGTACAGAATGCGTGGATCAACCCTTAAAGAAATGGGTGGGTCTAAAGCTTAAGACGGTGTGAACAGTGCTGAATGGGTGTAGACAATGAAGGGCTCTCCAATAGTAGTACCAAAACATTCAAAGGCCATTTTCTCAAGTGAGGTTACAACTTAATCTACTTTCAAAGAAAAAATTACTTTCCTATTGTTCCTCAACTGTAGTGTATGATATACAATTTTGAAGCTCTTAGTCTCTACTACATAAAACCGATTTCTGCCGTTCGGTCATATTCACCCTGTAAACTCTAACTGACAGTCAAACAGTCTTCTCATGCTTTGTTGATTTCAAAAAAGCTTGAGACTCAATTTGGCATGAGGGTCTGTTATACAAATTGATGGAAACATGTTATGAAATCCATGTACACAAACAACAAGTGTGTGGTTAAAATTAGCAAAAAAACACACTCCTTTCCACACAGCCATGGGCTGAGACAGGGATGCAGCTTAAGCCCCACCCTCTTCAACATACATATCAACGAATTGGCAAGGGCACTAGAACAGTCTGCAGCACCTGGCCTCACCCTACTAGAATCTGAAGTCAAATGTCTACTGTTTGCTGATAATCTGGTGCTTCTGTCCCCAACCAAGGAGGGCCATCAGCAGCACCTACATCTTCTGCACAGATTCTGTCAGACCTGGGCCCAGACAGTAAATCTTAAGACAAAAATAATGGTGTTCCAAAAAAAAAGTCCAGTTGCCAGGACCACAAATACAAATTCCATCTAGACACCGTTGCCCTAGAGCACAAAAAAAACTATAAATACCTTGGCCTAAACATCAGCGCTACAGGTAACTTCCACAAAGCTGTGAACAATCAGATAGAATGCAAAAGGGGCCGTCTACGTCATCAAAAGGAACATCAAATTCGACATACCAATTATGATCTAGCTAAAAAATACTTGAATCAGTTATGATTGTGAGGTCTGGGGTCCACTCACCAACCAAAAATGTAAAAAAATATATATATAAAAAAATGGGACAAACACCAAATTGAGACTCTGCATTCAGAATTCTGCAAAAAATATCCTCATGTACAACGCAAAACACCAAATAATGCATGCAGAGCAGAATTAGGCCGATACCCACTAATTATCCAAATCCAGAAAAGAGACGTTAAATTCTACAACCACCTTAAAGGAAGCGATTCCCAAACCTTCCATAACAAAGCCATCACCCATAGAGAGATGAAACTGGAGAAGAGTCCCCTAAGCAATCTGGTTTTGGGGCTCTGTCAACAAACACAAACAGACCCCACAGAGACCCAGGAAAGCAACACAATTAGACCCAACCAAATCATGAGAAAACAAAAAGATAATTACTTGACACATTGGAAAGAATTAACAAAAAAATCTGAGCAAACTAGAATGGTATTTGGCCCTAAACAGAGGGTACACAGTGGCAGAAAACCTGACCCCTTTGACTGACCCAAAATGAATGAAAGCGTTAACTATGTACAGACTCAGTGAGCACAGCCTTGCCATTGAGAAAGGCTGTCGTAGGCAGATCTGGCTCTCAAGAGAAGACAGGCGATGTGCACACTGCCCACAAAATGAGAAACTGAGCTGCACTTCCTAACCTCCAACCAAATGTATGACATATGTACATATTTTCCCCAGATTACACAGACTTGTTGCCACAAGAAAAAGCCAACCAGTGAAGAACAAACACCATTGTAAATACAACACATATTGATTTTGATTTATTTTCGCTTTGTACTTTAACTATTTGCACATCGATACAACACTGTATATAGCCATAACATAACATTACAACACTGTATATAGCCATAACATGACATTACAACACTATATATAGCCATAACATGACATTACAACACTGTATATAGCCATAACATGACATTACAACACTGTATATAGCCATAACATGACATTACAACACTGTATATAGCCATAACATGACATTACAACACTGTATATAACCATAACATGACATTACAACACTGTATATAGCCATAACATGACATTACAACACTGTATATAGCCATAACATGACATTACAACACTGTATATAGCCATAACATGACATTACAACACTGTATATAGCCATAACATGACATTACAACACTGTATATAGCCATAACATGACATTACAACACTGTATATAGTCATAACATGACATTACAACACTGTATATAGCCATAACATGACATTACAACACTGTATATAACCATAACATGACATTACAACACTGTATATAGCCATAACATGACATTACAACACTGTATATAGCCATAACATGACATTACAACACTGTATATAGCCATAACATGACATTACAACACTGTATATAGCCATAACATGACATTACAACACTGTATATAGCCATAACATGACATTACAACACTGTATATAGTCATAACATGACATTACAACACTGTATATAGCCATAACATGACATTACAATACTGTATATAGCCATAACATGACATTACAACACTGTATATAGCCATAACATGACATTACAACACTGTATATAGCCATAGCATGACATTACAACACTGTATATAGATATAGCATGACATTACAACACTGTATATAGTCATAACATGACATTACAACACTGTATATAGCCATAGCATGACATTACAACACTGTATATAGTCATAACATGACATTACAACACTGTATATAGCCATAGCATGACATTACAACACTGTATATAGCCATAGCATGACATTACAACACTGTATATAGCCATAACATGACATTTGAAATGTCTCTATTCCTTTGGAACTTTTGTGAGTGTAATGTTTACTGTTCATTTTATGTTGTTTATTCCACTTTTGTTTATTATCTATTTCACTTGCTTTGGCAATGTAAACATGTTTTCCATGCCAATAAAGCTCTTTGAATTGAATTGAGAGAGAGAGAGAGAGAGAGAGAGAGAGAGCTAGATAGGGAACGAGAGAGATAGGAGGAGTTAATACTAGATAGATATAGGAGAGAGATAGCGAGAGAGGGGAGACTGGGGAAGAACATACCTGAACACAACAGAATGGCGGGAAAATTAAGTGAAAAGCATTTGTCCTCACCTCTTTAGCCACGGTGTGCCAGTGCAGGTGCCTCTCACACATGTCCATTCTCTCCTGGTGCAGGAACTTGCACTTATCAGGAACCAGCAACGCATCACTCACAAACTCCCCAACTGCAAAACACACACAGATTACAGAGTCTCTCACACACACTCAAGTACACACACATACAACGCTTACCCAGGCAGCGGTAGGGCACCACGATGTGTGTGTGACTGCGACACTGCTTGCGTCCCTTCTTGCACCAGTTCTGGATGCTGACTGGCTGATTGGCCTCCACCACGTTTGTGCTCTGGAGCTCAGGGTACACCTGCGGAAGGAGCAGGGTTCTATGAATGTCCAAGACTTCACACAGTTGTTTTGTATTGGTGTAATATTCACAACATTTACCTCAGATCTCCCTTGTCTATCTTTCTCGCCCTAATTTAATTCCGGTTCCACCCCTATATCTTCCACTCTCATTATACCTTTCTTTATTTCTCTTTTTACTACCGCTCACCCTTTCCTCTCTCTGCCACCTTTCCCTCCCCCCTCCCTCCCTCTCCTCCAACCTCCTGGCAGTACTGCAGGATGCCCTCCTTGGTTCCGATGCAGCTCTTGGTGCCGGAGGGGTCTGGCTCCCACTTTCCACTCTGGACGTTGACGTGCATGTTGAGCTTCCCACAGAACATGGCTACCTGGGGCTCCGCTAGCAGAGCCACTGAGTCATCAGATGGCACCTGGAGGGATGGAGGAGAGAGACCAAGAGAGATGGTAGATGGGAGGAGCGAGGGAAGTTAGAGGGGACAGAAGGAGAGAAGGATGGTAGATGAAGGAATAGAGGGAGGACATAGGAATAACCGGGGAGGAGAGGGAGGTTGGAGAGTGAATTACTGTAATTACGGTTTAAAAACTTTAGTTGCAGTTAAAGTGCACTCAAAAGCTAAAGTGACTCAAAACACAAATGTATTCATTCCCACGTTGCAGCTGAGATCAGGTCAATCTGGCTGTAGCTTTCATAATTTCCTCTTAGAACAGACACCACCGTGACAGAGGTCACACACTACTTGGGTTAATGTTACCCTCTCTCTCTTTCACACAGACAGACACACACACACACACACACTGACAGGCAAACAGGCAACAGCACTGAGAACTGTGCCTTCAGTGTGTGTGTGTGTGTGTGTGTGTATGTGACTGTGCTTGTATGAGCTCGTGTTGGTGTCCTGAGTGAATTGTGTTGTTCATATAGGAAAGGACGAGCTCAGAAGCATTAGGTGAGAAAGAGAGAGAAATAAAGAAATATAGAATGTGTGCAAGAGGGAACATCAGACACAGACAGATAGCGCTAGAAAATGTGTGTGTGTGTGTGTGTCAGAGAGGGAGGTGGAAACAGAGAACTGTATAAAAATAGATCCACTTTGTCTATCACTTAGTGTTTAGTTTGTACCTTTTTACCTCTCCCTTCTAACTGAGCTAAACACAAAGCATTCTGGGATCATTTTCATTCCGTGATGCAATCGGAGGAAGTTTCATTGTAGCTGGCTGTCTAGCTCTCCTTTTCGTCTTGCGCACATCCGAATATACAGATGCTGCAAACTACCAAACAGGATCCTGCTGCCATTCTGCTGGTAAATTACCAAAACAAAGATGGTACTGTGTTTGCCTTTGAAAAAACTAGGCCTTAGTTATTTCAGCAGCCTGTAGTGTAGCAGATTATGATTAATATTACCCACATAAACTTGAGAAAATCTGCTACAGCTTTTCTCCCCATATTCATGGTTGCCATTTTGTATGCAATACATGTGTTATAGAAGCACACGTTGTCCTTTTATGCAGCAGTTAAACAGTTCTCAGTATTTTATATTTTTACCTTTATTTATGAGCTAACACCCTGTGGAGTTCAGGGAGTGTGCTTTTCTCTCACTAGGTGCTCGTTGCATGATACCTGCAGGGAAGCTCTTCGACACTGCCAGTTAATTGCGTCTTTTCCTCTTTTTTTAACGTCTTGCGTGGGTGTGTCCGTGAGTGTGTGCGTTTAATTTTAAGGGACCCTGATGGAACATGGCTGACACGAGGAACACAATCATAAATCATAGCTATCATCTTCCAATGAGCCTGAATGGAAGTTGATATTATGAGGAGGTGGTGGGATGCCAGAAACAACTGATGCAATGGGGAGAAGGTAGCATTTCCAAGATGGTGTCTCACTCTCAACAGCAATGCTGTTGGCATGGCAACAGAAATACACAGCATAATAATAATAATAATAATAATATATATAATAATATAATAATAACATAATAATAATATATGCCATTTAGCAGACGCTTTTATCCAAAGCGACTTACAGTCATGTGTGCATACATTCTACGTATGGGTGGTCCCGGGGATCGAACCCACTACCCTGGCGTTACAAGCGCCATGCTCTACCAACTGAGCTACAGAAGGACCAGCATCAGCAGGGTTGCAGGTGGTCCTAGAATCTTAATTCACTTCATTTCATCAAGAGTTAAGACACACTATCTACACTGAACAAAAATATAAACCCAACATGTAAAAGTGTTGGTCCCATGTTTCATGAGCTGAAATAAAAGATCCCATAAATTTTCCATATGCACAAAAACTGTATTTCTATCAAATGTTGTGCACACATTTGTTTACATCCTGTTAGCAAGCATTTCTACTTTGCCAAGATAATCCATCCACCTGAAAGGTGATGTCACGCCTTGGTCATTGTATCTTGTGTTTTTGTTATATGTTTGGGTAGGCCAGGGTGTGACATGGGTTTATATGTTGTATTTCGTATTGGGGTTTGTATTAATTGGGAGTGTGTATTATTAGGGGTGTGTCTAGTTAGGCTTGGCTGCCTGAGGCGATTCCTAATTGGAGTCAGCTGATTCTCGTTGTCTCGGATTGGGAACCGTATTTAGGCAGCCTGAGTGTGCGTTGTATTTCGTGGGTGATTGTACCTGTCTTTGTGTTAGTCACCAGATAGGCTGTATTAGTTTCACTCGTTTGTTGTTTTTGTATTTTCAGTTATCTCATGTACCGCATTATTCTTCATTAAAAGTCATGAGTAACCTACACGCTGCATTTCGGTCTGACTCTCTACAAACAACAGACGAAGTTCATTACAGGTGAGGCATATCAATAAGATGATTAAACAGCATGATCATTACACAGGTGCACCTTGTGCCGAGGACAATAAAAGGCCTGTTTTGTCAAGTTTTGAGGGAGCATACAATTGGCATGTCCACCAGAGCTGTTGCCAGATAATTGAATATTCATTTCTCTACCATAAGCTGCCTCCAATGTTGTTTTAGACAATTTGGCAGTAAGTCCAACCGGCCTCACAACCGCAGACCATGTGTATGGCCTTGTGTGGGTGAGCGGTTTGCTGATGTCAACGTTGTGAGAGTGCCCCATCATATGGTGGCCGGTGGGACTATGGTATGGGCAGGCATAGACTATGGATAACAAACACAATTGCAATTTGAATGCACAGAAATACAATACTAGTTCCTGAGGCCCATTGTGAGGCCCATTTTATTTTTTAAAGGTATCTATGACCAACAGATGCATATCTGTATTCAGTCATAAGAAATCCATATATTAGGGCCTAACGTATTTATTTCAATTGATTGATTCCCTCATATGAACTGTAACATATGAAATTATTGCATGTTGCATCTATATTTTTGTTCAGTATAGATTTGTCAGGCATGAGTCAGCACATTGAACTAGGTTACGGTGCTGGTCAAGGCTCTGTGTAGGAATTTAAGAATGAGGGGAGAGGAGAAAGCCATGTAACAGTAGTGTAGCTGGGACAAAGATAGTACTGCAACTGCACTTTTGGCCATGGTACGTAACAGACTAGCCTGCTTTTAGTCACTCGACATTTATACAGTAGGCTATGTGACAGCCAGGTAGTAAAACAATCCAAAGAAAAGTCCTTGTTATTGAGGGGGTCAGTTGCAACAGGAGTAAGAGAAACCACATTCCACAATGTTAGGACCTTGGGAGTGTCTGTTATGCTTAGGAAAGAGGATGCTTGTGTTTATGTAGCTTGCCTTGTTCCAACCCTGCCTAGATGTTATATGATACCTGCCACTGGCTGACTGGCACTCTGCACTCTGGTACCAACTAACATTTACTAGCTAGCTAGATGACAGTTGACTTCAGGTCCCATCGTCTCAGGGAAGGTGACATCCCCAGGAGAGGCTGCACTATAGCAGAGAGTAAGAACCACTTATCTTTGACCTCCTCTTCTCTGCCGTAATCGCAGCAGCTGAGACATCCAGTGTGTTCCCCAGGAACAGAGATGAAGCATGTTACTATTCTGTGTCAGTGTTCAATATCATACTCCCTCCCAGCCTCCCACCAGCACTTTTCACCCTGAAGCCAACCCTACACACCACACCACACCTACACACCACCGCGAGAAGTTGACCTGTCACTCTATTGACAAGTTGACCTGAGGTGTGAGAGAACCCTTACGGAAAAAAACATGAATTTCACGTGAACACATTTGATCTCATGTGATTTAATTTGATAACATGTGAATCAACATGTGACTAGAGGTCGACCGATTAATCGGAATGGCCGATTAATTAGGGCCGATTTCAAGATTTCATAACAATCAGAAATTGGTATTTGGTATTTAGGGACACCGATTTGGCCAATATTTTTTTTTCATGACCTTATTTAACTAGGCAAGTCAGTTAAGAACACATTCTTACTTTCAATGATGGCCTAGGAAAAGTGGGTTAACTGCCATGTACAGGGGCAAAACGACAGATTTTTACCTTGTCAGCTCGGGGATTCAATCTTGCAACCTTACAGTTAACTAGTCCAACGCTCTAACCACCTGCTTTACATTGCACTCCACGAGGATTCTGCCTGTTACGCAAATGATGTAAGAAGCCAAGCTAAGTTGCTAGCTAGCATTAAACTTATCTTATAAAAAACAATCAATCAATCATAATCACTAGTTAACTACACATGGTTGATGGTATTACTAGTTTATCTAGCGTGTCCTGCGTTGCATATAATCGATGCGGTGGCATTCATGAAAAAGGACCGTCGTTGCTCCAACATGTACCTAAACATAAACATCAATGCCTTTCTTAAAATCAATACACAAGTATATATTTTAAACCTGTATATTTAGTTAATATTGCCTGCTAACATTAATTTCTTTTAACTAGGGAAATGATGTCACTTTTCTTGCAACAGAGTCAGGGTATATGCAGCAGTTTGGGCCACCTGGCTCGTTGCGAACTGTGTGAAGACTATTTCTCCTAACAAAGACAGCCAACTTCGCCAAACGGGGGATGATTTAACAAAAGCGCATTTGCGAAAAAAAGCATAATCATTGCACGACTGTACCTAACCATAAACATCAATGCCTTTCTTAAAATCAATACACAGAAGTATATATTTTTTTAACCTGCATATTTAGCTTTAAAAAATCCAGGTTAGCAGGCAATATTAAACTAGGTAAATTGTGACACTTCTCTTGCGTTCATTGCACGCAGAGTCAGGGTATATGCAACAGTTTGGGCTGCCTGGCTCGTTGCGAACTAATTTGCCAGAATTTTATGTAATTATGACATAACATTGAAGGTTGTACAATGTAACAGGAATATTTAGACTTATGGATGTCACCCGTTAGATAAAATACGTAACAGTTCCGTATTTCACTGAAAGAATAAACGTCTTGTTTTCGAGATTATAGTTTCCGGCCATATTAATGACCTATGGCTCCTATTTCTGTGTGTTATTATGTTATATATAAGTCTATGAATTATTTAATTTTACCCCCCCCCCCCAATTTCGTGGTATCTAATTGTTATTAGTTACTGTCTTGTCTCATTGCTACAACTCCCATACGGGTTCGGGAGAGACGAAGGTTGAAAGTCATGCGTCCTCCGAAACACAACCCAACCAAGCCGCACTGCTGCTTAACACAGCGCACATCCAACCCGGAAGCCAGCCACACCAATGTGTCGGAGGAAACACTGTGCACCTGGCGACCTGGTTAGCGTGCTGGCCTGCCACAGGAGTCGCTAGTGCGCGATGAGACAAGGATATCCCTACCGGCCAAACCCTCCCTAACCCGGACAACGCTAGGCCAATTGTGTGTCGCCCCACGGACCTCCACACAGAAAATATTGAGTGTTAAATCAACACTATGGTCCTTCTGTAGCTCAGTTGGTAGAGCATGGCGCTTGTAACGCCAGGGTAGTGGGTTCGATCCCCGGGACCACCCATACGTAGAATGTATGCACACATGACTGTAAGTCGCTTTGGATAAAAGCGTCTGCTAAATGGCATATATTATTATTATTATTATATAACACTGACAGTGTTAAATGCAACACTGTGTTTAGTGCTACGCTGTTACACTATGTCAGTGTTAGAGATTGAAAACTTTCAGTGTTATGCAATAAAACATGATTTTAACACGAGGAAGTGTATATAGTTTTCACCAATGGTGTTACGACATAAAACCTCATAGTATTTTTAATCATTACACCAAGAGGTCTTACTCTCTTGTTATTCCGTGTTGGGTTAAGGACATTACAATAATGTTAAAAAGTCTTTATTGTCATATGCTCTTATATAAGCATTTATGAAGACTTCGGCACTGACAATAGACATACTCAAACTTTTCATTCAAATAACCATAGACTACTTACACGGTACAACACTTCCATTCACAGTTGGCCCAAAATAACTAATTGAAAGCCACATCCCAACTAAGCAATGCCTCCAATATAATTTGCCAGTGTCCTTTCCTTTTTCGAGTTAATTGTAGAGCTACCACCCATGAAAGGCAAGGCACCCATGAAAGAAGGCTTTACACTAAGCAGTGTGTTCATTTAAGACTAAAAATTATGGACCTGTATTGACACTGGACCAGTGTTAAATGTAACACTCAGGGTTTTTTTAACACTGGAGAATTTGCTGTATGGTAATGTTTTACTCTCCGCAGATTAAAACAAATACTCTCACACTAAAGACTGGATATTAACACCAACACTGGTGTTCTTTTACACCAGAGTTAATTGAACTGCTGAATCAACACTAAATTCTTCACTAAAAATATGAACACTAGTTAACACCACCTGATATATACACTAAGAACTAGAGATTGCCTCAAAGATGACCAACCTTTGTTTTCAATATAATCTACTCACGTTTGCATTTGCCGTTACGTGGATGCTGCCATCTTTCTTACTGGGAATACTCTGCCTGCGCACTAGCACTCAGTGCGAACTGGACAGCGAATATGCTATGGAAACTCGGTCAGAGCAAGTGGACAGCTAAACAAGCCAACCAGCACTTCCCTGGCTAGCTGTGGTCATGACCGCAGAGCACGAACGTAAAATGTTAATATCTTTAGTGATAAAAAATATATATGTTCATTTTTTTATAACTCACAGCCAAAGATTAACATTTTACATTCGTGCCTTCCCAACAATAATTTTAACAGATGTTTTGTGCACAAAGGTGATGACTAAAGTGTCTTACTAGGGGTTTTATAATTTGACTTCTCTATGGGGCCATTAATGGGAATTGTCATTGAGTTAAACTGCAGTACCAAAGCAATACTGCTGGTGCAGTCAAAAGCATGCTTCCAGACCAGAATCCTTGCCCCTTGGGTAACACTGCTCAATTTGCTGTGCAAGTATCTTAACACTGCAGCACTGACACCATCTTGCTTATGTCGAGCTTCGTCCTTTTCTGTTCTCCTCACCACATAACCAACCCACCAGCCTCTGCTGGCCACTATGTGACAAATGCAACATTGTATTATGTTAACGTAAGGTCAATAAAGGCATCCACAGGCTTCTCAATCCGAAACAGTTTGTGCCAGTGTTGTCAATATAGCAACTTTGATGCTAGATTAAGCAAGATTTCAGACACCTCCAGCGATTTTAGGATTGTGACATTTACATCATTACTAAATGAAGCTACTTTTTAAGGTTGCCGCCAACTTTTGGATGATTTAGCGACTTTCCTGTTTGTGTCCGCTCTGCTGAGCCTTGTTGCGCTGCTCTGCAGTCTGTACCCTCTCTGCGGCTCTGCCTGCTGCTGCATGTGTCACTTGTGGCCCTTCCCCTGCCTTTCTCTGGTCCTCTCCACGCTGCTACAGCGACTTGAGGGAATTTATTAAAATTGGTTCCTTGTTTTTAAATGACACCAAAGCTCTCCAAGGCATAACTAATATTTACATTTTTATTTATTTATTTTATTGGTTCCTTTTTACTCTCTTTCAAACATTCTATTTAGTATTGCTTTGGAAAATGTGTCATTGATTGCATGAGACACTGAGGGACAACATGAGCATTAAAAAATATACAGAACCAGTCAAACGTTTGGACAGACCTACTCATTCCAAGGTTTTTACTCAAACGCATTAAGGAAATAAATTCCACAAATTAACTTAACAAGGCACACCTGTTAATTGAAATGCATTCCAGGTGACTACCTCATGAAGCTGTTTGAGAGAATGCCAAGAGCGTGCAAAGCTGTCATCAAGACAAAGGGTGGCTACTTTCCAGAATCTCAAATATAAAATATATTTTGATTTGTTTAACACTTTTTTGGATACTACATGATTCCATATGTGCTACTTCATAGTTTATTTTTACTATAGAAAATAGTACAAATAAAGAAACCCTTGAATGAGTAGGTGTGTCTAAACTTTTGACTGGTAGTGTATATATACACATGTAAGGAAGCCTTGAGATAAATCATCCACTTGTTTTTGAATAAAGTAGTAATATGTTAGGTTAGTATGTTGGGGGAAAATGCCCCCTCCTTCCAACTGGGCGAGAGGCCCCTGAGGGTTGATTATTTGTTTTTATCTGTAATTTGCTAGCCCAGTTAGGTAACGAGCGACTTCAATAGCAGAAAGTCTGAGTTGAACTAAATGCTAGTTAGCATAAGATCATGTCTGCTAGCATAGCTAGCTAACCTTCAGTTTGCAGGGTTAGGGTCAGAATAGGGGGTTAGATTAGGGGTCAGTTCTCCACCGTTCCTAAGATATACATACATACATACATACATACATACATACATACACACGCACACGCATACATACATACATACATACATACATACATACATACATACATACATACATACATACATACATACATACATACATACATACATACATACATACATACATACATACATACATACATACATACATACATACATACATACATACATACATACATACATACACACACACTACCGTTCAAAAGTTTGGGGTCATTTAGAAATGTCCTTGTTTTCGAAAAAAAAGCACATTTTGTTTGTCCATAAAAATAATATCAAATTGATCAGAAATACAGTGTAGACATTGTTAATGTTGTAAATTACTATTCAAGCTGGAAACGGCAGATGTTTTATGGAATATCTACATAGGCGTACAGAGGCCCATTATCAGCAACCATCACTCCTGTGTTCCAATGGCACGTTGTGTTAGCTAATCCAAGTTTATCATTTTAAAAAGGCTATTTGATCATTAGAAAACCCTTTTGCAATTATGTTAGCACATCTGAAAACTGTTGTTCTCATTAAAGAAGCAATAAAACTGGCCTTCTTTAGACTAGTTGAGTATCTGAAGCATCATCATTTACGGGTTCGATTACAGGCTCAAAATGGTGAGAAACAAAGACCTTTCTTCTGAAACTCGTCAGTCTATTCTTGTTCTGAGAAATTAAGGCTTTTCCATGTGAGAAATTGCCAAGAAACTGAAGATCTCGTACAACGCTGTGTACTACTCCCTTCACAGAACAGCTCAAACTGGCCCTAACCAGAATAGAAAGAGGAGTGGGAGGCCCCGTGCACAAGTGAGCAAGAGGACAAATACATTAGAGTGTCTAGTTTGAGAAACAGAGTCCTCAAGGCCTCACAAGTCTTCAACTGGCAGCTTCATTAAATAGTATCCGCAAAAACACCCGTCTCAACGTCAACAGTGAAGAGGCGACTCCAGGATGCTGGCCTTCTAGGCAGAGTTCCTCTGTCCAGTGTCTGTGTTCTTTTGCCCATCTTAATCTTTTCTTTTTATTGGCCAGTCTGATATGGCTTTTTCTTTGCAGCTCTGCCTAGAGGCCAGCATGGTAATGCAAAACACATTCAATAAAGAAAGGGGGTTGGCAGGCAAAGGCTTGTTTTACGGTTTTATTAAGCAACACCCAGAATTCTCCATCCATATCCCACAAGCAACCAGTCTGGCTCAAGCTGTTGGCTTCACCCCAATTATGACCTCTAACCTTGCCACAACATCAAATGCCGCCACATCCTCCACCTCCAGCACCCACATGTCTCCAGTGACCTTGCTCCGAATGTTGGTAAGAAAAAACATCAGCACTAATTTAAGGAAATATATAGTAGCATATAGAGTGATTAGAAATAATTGTTTTTTGAACCAATACTCATGAGTTCTTGTTGTTAATTTGTTTGTTTGTTTTTATTAAAAGTACCAGTTGTACAACAAACAGCAGCAGAGGTCATATTGGAATATCCATGCCAAGGATACAGGAGGCAAGGTCTGGGAAAAGAAAGGCTGAGTCGGCTACAGTCCTGACAGCCTCACTTCACAAGTTTCCAGGAGGACAAGGCAATAACAACTAAGAGAGAAGGAAGAAAGCAAAGGGAGAAAGAAACCAGTGACACTGAAGAAAGCTGTGGCGCCACTGAAAAAGGTTGTTCCAGGTTCCAAAACCACAACAAACACTCTAAAAGAAGGGGATGCCGAAGTCTTGTTTTGTAACGAGCTCTTCTCTGTTACCAGTGGGGTCCGGATACGGCGTGAACAGTATCAGAGGTGGGCTCATGAGCTAAGCTCAAATTTAAATGGGGTGGGATTAATTTGAAACCTCTGTGTCAACATTTTTGAGAAAATGCCATTGTGTTAAATGATTGTCATTTCTTAAAGTCCAATTCATTATTTTATTTTTTAAATCATTACAAACTATTGAAAACCGTTTGCTCTTGAACTTTATTTTAAAGGTTGCTGGGATTTAAAATATTGCTTTATTCAAATGGTAATGAGTTTAGTTTAACTGTACATAATGGAGTGTAAGGAAAAGGTCAAAGAAGACAAGGGACACTTCTGTGAAATCCTATGTTTTTTTTGTGTGTTCAATTAGACAATGATCTGAAGGGGGGTAAACCTAATTATCTGATTTGTTTATCAGGTCTAAACGAAAATCTGCTTAATATTCTACAGAATGCTCACACACCCTTGTAAAATACCAGATCAGCATGCACGTAGGTTACACCAGTGAAACAAAAGCAATCGCACAATAAAGGCCCTATCATCTTCGTTTAGATATTTGGAAGGCTAAAATAGTGGTCTGTAAGAAAAAAAACTGAACAGTGCCAAATCTACAGTGCCAAACTGTCAATCCAGTATCGTTGACAACTATAAGGGTAGGCCTAAAAAAGTAATAGGTTTAGTCAGGTCTTTTGCTTTACGCATTATGATATTCTACTCCACAATTAGGCTGATATTTTTTTTAAAGAAGAAGCTTCTCGCCACTACGAAATTGGAAAAGGAATGTAGCCTAATCGCAATAACATCTATGGCATTGACACGTATGGTGTCATAAAAACATTGTAGGCTATCAACGTAATTTCTAACATTTTTCTATGTATCCAAACAAATGCAATCTTGATTCACCCTTGGTCTGAATTCCGTTATTTTCACTCCTGATTTTAGCCTCACCCGTATCCTCCGCTGCTACAGTGAGGGGAAATACCTTATGAAAGCTCGTGCATCATCCAGAAGGCACCAGTTTTCTCCCTTTTACTTACCTCCGATGTCAGCGTCAAGGTTGCCACCCATAACAACAGAAATGCTGTTCGCTCGACCATGCCGTTGACCATAAATCAGTTCCGTCCAATATCTTGAAAATATTCAGATCAATCCGTTAGTATGAGCCTCTATCCCGTTCCCGTGCACTCCCGCTTGACGACGGTGCCTGTTACGAGCATAGGATGATGGAGAGCGACGAGGCTGGCCAGCTGCTCCAAAGCCTGTCACCTGACCGGGTCCCGAGAAAGCACTATGGGAAGAAACTAGTGTGGGGGAAGAGGTGGGTGGGTGGGTGGCAGTTCCTATTGGGAAGTACTGTAGGGTAATAGGTGAGGATTGAGATGTATAATTAAGCAATAAGGCACAAGGGGGTGTGGTATATGGCCAATATGCAGGCTCATCAAATTCTTCCACAAGATCTCAACATACCATTTCTGTATAGACCTCGCTTTTGCGTTGTATGCTGTAGCATTAAGATTTCCCTTCACTGGAACTAAGGCGCCTAGCCGGAACCATGAAATACAGCCCCAGACTGTTATTCTTCCTCCATCAAACTTTACAGTTGGTACTATACATTGAGGCAGGTAGGGTTTCTCCTGGCATCCGCCAAACCCAGATTCGTCTGTCAGACTGCCAGATGGTAACGCGTGATTCATCACTCCAGAGAATGCGTTTCCACTGCTCCAGAGCTTTACACCACTGCAGCTGCACACTTGGCATTGAGCATGGTGATCTTAGGCTTGTGTGCTCCAGACGAACAGTTATTGTGCTGACCGTGCTTCCAAAGGCTATTTGGAACTTATTAGCACTCAGCGGTCCCTTTCTGTGAGCTTGTGTGGCCTACCACTTCGCGGCTGAGCCGTTGTTGCTCCGAGAGGTTTCCACTTCACAATAACAGCATTTACAGTTGACCGGGGCAGCTCTAGCAGGGCAGGATACAGTATACAGTATATACATATGAGATGAGTAATGCGAGATATGTAACATTCTTAAAGTGGCGTTATTAAAGTGACTAGTGTTCCATTTATTATAGTGGCCAATGATATCAAGTCTGTAAGTAGGCAGCAGCCTCTCTGTGCTAGTAATGGCTGTTTAACAATCTGATATCCTTGAGATAGAAGCTGTTTTTCAATCGCTCGGTCTCAGCTTTGATGGACCTGTACTGACCTCGCCTTCTGGATGGAAGCGGAGGGAACAGGTAATGGCTCGGTGATTATTGTCCTTGATGATCTGTTTTGCCTTCCTGTGACATCGGGTGTTGTAGGTGTCCTGGAGGGTAGATAGTTTGCCCCCGGTGATGTGTCGTGCAGACCGCACAACGAGGTGCTCACTTTGCTGTTTCCTGATGTCCACGATCATCTATTTTGTTTTGTAGACATTTACATTTACATTTACATTTAAGTCATTTAGCAGACGCTCTTATCCAGAGCGACTTACAAATTGGTGCATTCACCCTATGACATCCAGTGGAACAGTCACTTTACAATAGTGCATAGACAAAAGTCATGTCTGCTCCTGCTCTTCCCCCCTGGCGCTCGACGGCGCCAGGCTGCCCTGCATCACGCACTCCTGCCATCATCAATTAGGCACACCTGCCTTCCCTCGTCATGCACATTAGCGATATTGGATTCACATGGACTTCCTCATCTCCTGTTTACTACCTCCCCTATATTTGTCAGTTCCCCTGCTCTGTTCCCTGCTGATGCATTAGTTGTTTTTATCTTTGTTACCCTTGTGCTGACGGTGTTCCTGTCTCGTTCCATGTCCGTTATTTATTAAATGTTTGACTCCCCGTACCTGCTTTGTCTCTCCAGCGTCAATTATTGTGACAGAATGCATCAGCCAACATATGAAGCATCGGGAGTGCTGGCGTTCCGGTTGGTGGTGACGTCGGCTCTGGGTCGCCGTCGATGGAACTGGGGGTGCCTAGCCAGCTCATCGGGCTTCCACGCCCTAGCTAGCTCGAGAGGTTTCCTTGCCCCGGTTGGCTCGGAAGGCGCCCATACCACGTCGGGCCTCAGCCGGATCGTCAGGTCTTGTTTGCCCAGCTGGCCCAGGAGTTTTTTTGTTTGTTTGTTTTGTTGGTGACGTTGGGTTGGAGTCCGCCGCAGATGGGAACCAGGAGTGCCTAAGCCAGCCCGTCGGGCTTCCATACCCTGGCTGGCTCGAGAGGTTTCCGTGCCTCGGTTGGCTCGGCAGATTTCCATCCCACGTCACGCTCAAAATTGTTGCAACCCCTATTACTAGCCTGTTCCACCTCTCTTTCGTATCGTCTGAGATACCCAAATATTGGAAAGCTTCTGCAGTTATCCCCCTCTTCAAAGGGGAGTCACTCTCGACCAAAACTGCTATAGACCTATATCCATCCTGTCCTCCCTTTCTAAAATCTTCAAAAGCCAAGTTAACAAACAAATCACCGACCATTTTGAATCCCAAAGTACCTCCTCCACTATGCAATCTGGTTTCGAGCTGGTAATGGATGCACCTCAGCCACTCTCAAGGTCCTAAGTGATATCATAACGATAAAAGACAATACTGTGCAGCCGTCTTCATCGACCTGGCCAAGACTTTCGACTCTGTCAATCATCACATTCTTATCGGCAGACTCAATAGCCTTGGTTTATTAAATGACTGCCTCGCCTGGTTCATCAACTACTTCTCAGATAGAGTTCAGTGTGTCAAATCAGAAGGCCTGTTGTCCGGACGTCTGGCAGTCTCTATGGGGGTGCCACAGGGTTCAATTCTCGGGTCGACTCTTCTCTCTGTATATATCAATGTTGTCGCTCTTGATTTGATTTGTATCTCTTTTAGTCCCCATTTGGACTAATCTTCCAAGAGTCCTTAAACATTAAAATACAATTTATAATACAAACACACTTTCACATACAACACACTATTACAAACATACATAATACTAGCATAATGACCCAATAAATACAGCAGCTCTTACTGCTGGCGATTCTCTAATTCACCTCTATGCAGACGACACCATTCTGTATACATCTGACCCTTCTTTGGACACTGTGTTAACAAACCTCCAAACGAGCTTCAATGGCATACAACAATCCTTCCGTGGCCTCCAACTGCTTTTAAATGCTAGTAAAACTAAATGCATGCTCTTCAACCCACCCGCCCGACTAGCATCACTACTCTGGACGGTTCTGACTTAGAATATGTGGACAACTACAAATACCTAGGTTTCTGGCTAGACTGTAAACTCTCCTTCCAGACTCACATTAAGCATCTCCAATCCAAAATTAAATATAGAATCAGCTTCCTATTTTGCATCAAAGCCTCCTTCACTCATGCTGCTGAACATACCCTCGTAAAACTGACTATCCTACTGTTCCTTGACTTCGGCGATGTAATTTACAAAATAGCCTCCAACACTCTACTCAGAAAATTGGATGTAGTCTAACACAGTGCCATCCGTTTTGTCACCAAAGCCCCATATACTACCCACCACTGCAACCTGTATGCTCTCCTTGGCTGGCCCTCGCTACATATTCATCACCAAACCCACTGGCTCCAGGTCATTTATAAGTCTTTGCTATGTAAAGCCCCACCTTATCGCAGCTCACTGGTCACCGTAGCAACACCCATCCATCCGTAGCTCGCGCTCCAGCAGGTTTATTTCACTGGTCATCCCCAACGCCAACACCTTATTTTGCCGCCTTTGCTTCCAGTTCTCTGGTGCCAATGACTGGAACGAATTGCAAAAATCACTGAAGCTGGAGACTTATATCTCCCTCTCTCTAACTTCAAGCATCAGCTGTCAGAGCAGCTTACCAATCACTGTACCTGTACACAGCCCATCTGTAAATAGTAGACTCAACTACCTCATCCCCATATTGTTATTCATTTTTTTGCCCTTTTGCACCCCAGTATCTATACTGGCACATCATCATCTGCACATCTATCACTCCAATGTTAATGCTAAATTGTAATTATTTTGTCTCTATTTATTGCCTTACCTCCCTGATCTTATTACATTTGCAAACACTGTACATAGATTTTTTTCTATTGTGTTATTGACTGTATGTTTGTGGCTACCCGGACTATTTGCATTGTGTGTGTGTCCCAACCCCTATTTTACGCTGCTGCTACTCTCTGTTTATCATATATGCGTAGTCACTTTAACTATACATTCATGTACATACTACCTCAATTGGTCTGACCAACCTGTTCTCCCGCACATTGGCTAACCAGGCTATCTGCATTGTGTCCCGCCATCCACCACCTGCCAACCCCTCTTTTTATGCTACTGCTACTCTCTGTTCATTATATATGCATAGCCACTTTAACCATATCTAGATGTACATACTACCTCAATCAGCCCGACTAACCGGTGTCTGTATGTAGCCTTGCTACTTTTATAGCCTCGCTACTGTCTTTTTACTGTTTTTATTTCTTGACTTTACTTACCTATTGTTCACCTAATACCTTTTTTGCACTATTGGTTAGTGCCTGTAAGTAAGCATTTCAACTGTATGGTCTACATCTGTTTTATTCGGCGCATGTGACAAACTTTGATTTGATTTGTTTATCCCATATGTAACTCTGTGAGGTTGTTTTTGTCGCACTACTTTGCTTTGTCTTGGCCAGGTTGCAGTTGTAAATGAGATCTTGTTCTCAACTGGTCTACCTGGTTAAATAAACTTCTCTCTGTAGGCTGTCTCATCATTTTTGGTAATCAAGCCTACCACTGTTGTATCGTCTGCAAACTTGATGATTGAGTTGGAGGCGTGCATGGCCACGCAGTCGTGGGTGAACAGGGAGTACAGGAGGGGGCTGAGAACGCACCACAATCATATCAATTTCATTAGGTCTAATTACATTTTATTTGTCAATTATTTTAACTTTAAATACAAATATTGAATTTTTACACTGTCCCAAGCAATTGGTTCATAATCCCTAGATTTGGTTCTTGGCTGAGGCACTGATGACCTCTCTGGGTAAAATGCAGATCTACTCCTCTCTGGTGGCAGGTGCTGTAATGCCACAGTTAATTTATGCCTGTGCAAGTAATTACTGTACTAATTGAAGCTGATGTAGGTTATTACACAGTTTTACCAGTCGATAGGGCCTATGCCTAGGGTTCATAACGTTACATTTCCCGAGCATATTCATTCAAACAAGCATTTTGCAACATCCGCATGCATGTGACCAATACAATTTGATTTGATTTGAAATCGCAATAATCCCATTGCCTTGAACTCAGGCTCGCACAAGCGTTAACTGTCCTGTGAACACACATTTGGCTTTCCCACCAGTGACGGTGCAAATCAATATTATGTAGGCTACTTTAATGCTGTTGTCGCAATCTTTCTTTGCGGAAGCTTGACGTCAATCTATATATAAATATATAAAAAATAACCGACAACCGACACTCGTGACTTTTATGCATTCCACGTGTGTCGTTCAACTGGGATACACACACAACTTTGATCTCGTCTGGAGAAAATGGAAACATACAGGTAAATTTAATAATGATCATTTTATAAAATATACTTTGTGATCCTTAGTCAGAAAATGAAAGTGAATGTCATTTCTTCTGTGTGGGGAGAAATTAAATGACGCTATGATTGTGTCTCAACCAATAGCGGGCACAACTCAACTTCAGATGAAGTAAAAACTACAACATCGACATTTTAAGAAAAACACAGAGTTTAACGTTAATTATCGAAACACGCGTATACGTTAAATAAAAAATAACATATTTTTCAAGAAATTACAAACATGGTTGTCAATCAATTTGATAAGCTTTTGAATTATATCAAACTCCAACTATGTATATTTTCCATTGATGAAGACATGGACGTCTCATGGTATGCTGGGTACCCTTTGACCACCATTCTCCAAAAAGGCACTTCTTCCATGGGAAAACGTGTCTGGAAAGTTTTATTTAAATCAAAAAGTGATGCTGTTAAAAAGTGATTGAATTCAAATAGATTTACCCATAAATAAAACAATTTGAAGTCCATGAAATAAATGTTAATACATTTATTGAAATATATTGCAAATGTCAAATGAATTAGAAGTTGCAATAGGTAGCAAGCACCATTATTAACTACAGTGTATGGATTGTAGACTGGTGGGCGGTGAACTGACACATCAGTCAAGAATGTGATTAGACAGACCACTGAACAAATGGGACTGCGTTGCTTGGATTGGAAAATGCCTTCTTTATACATTTATGTTCCAATCAATATTGTGAAAATGAAGCAATCCATTATCAGTCAATATTATCAACCCACCACCTGTCATGTAATGCAATCTGGGATGTAATTAGCCAGGGTCCTTCACATTCTGATCAGCAAGCCCCCTGACATATCTATACATTTTCTCCTGCAGAACACACTTTGTCATGTGGACTGTCCTGGGATTAGCAGCAGTCTTCATCTCTGCCTCGGGTAAATATTTCTCATAGCCTCAGTAGACTGCATAGACGTAGTCACATTTTAGGAGGGGTGGTGGACAGCAACAAATCACAATTGCTTGTAGAGTTATGGACAAACTGTTTCATGTTGTAACATCTTCGTTCTCTGGCATTTCAAGTGTGACATGGCTCTGAGGTGAAGGTCGTTATTTCTGTTTTCACATCCTCATTTATGTGTCCTTTTTCTGAGTCCTTTAGACCTTTTTCCCCCCCACACACACACACACACACACACACACACACACACACACACACACACACACACACACACACACACACACACACGCGCTTGCGCATGTACACACACATACACACACGCGCATACACACACACACACACACACACACACACACACACACACACACACACACACACACACACACACACACACACACACACACACACACACACACACACACACGCACACGCACGCGCATGCGCATGTACACACACATACACACATGCGCATGTACACACACACACTTTATATCTCAATGAAGACTGTTTATCCACTCCTCGTATGTGTGCGTGTGTCTGGAGAGAGATAGGAAACGCATTATTAGGAGGGGTGAGAATTCGGCAGATGAATAGGATGTGTGACTGTGATGAGTGCAATGTCCAGCATTTTATGAGAGCGAGAGAGTTGGTGTCAGCATAATTTGGCATGGGGATGAAGTAACTTGCCATATCAACATGGAATATTCTGATTTGAATGTGTCACTAGATATCCTCCTCATCTGAGCCAACAAATATGTATTATTCCATGAATTATATTCAGGTCAAAATGTCTCATTATAGCTGCATTGTCATTTTCAGGGCAGTAAGAGACTTGAGTTGAGTCCAAGATCAACTCTAAAATGTGCTAAACTGTCCCTGTTGAAGAGCTATGGGGGAATCAGCAAGCCAGTAGCATTTGGGCAAACCCATGGAAACCATAACAATTCCTTAGATATCTGTAGACGATTTATGATCCGGAGATGATAGGTTGACTTCTAACTGTCTGGCTGTCTCTTATCTATAGTTGCATAACTATCAGTGATATAGGATATACTGTGTTTAGTGTTCTTGGACAGCTATGATGTTCATGAAGTCAAATTTGCATTCCTATCCAGGCTGGTCTGTTTTGTAGATTGATAGAGCTATTGTAATATGGTCTTTTGTTGCTTTGGCATAATTTTTATGTAATGAAATCAAATCCACTAATACTAGACCTTCTAAAGTTCTTTGATTAAGTAATTCTACCTTTTCAGAACATATTGGTTGTTCATTGTTAGAAGCCGTTCCTTTGTGACCTACATAAAGACAATAAGCGTTAATAACTGGCTACATTTTAAATCCACAACAGATCTGGCAACAATTGAATTTACTTCCGCTTCAAATAGCTCACCTGGGAGTGTTGCTCCACTTTCAAATGACTCTGTTTACTTAATACAATCTCTTATGGGCTATTGAATTTGAAGAACTGTTTGTTACTTTGTATGTGTTGAAAGTAATAATCTATCATCATTTCTAATCTCTCAACATGAGATGTCAAAGATTATCCCAACACCACATGTACCACCAACTATTGTATGTCCCAAATGAATGCAAAAAATGTGCACATGCTGCCATGATGACCTCTAATCATTTTTCAGTCTAAGGAGAAGGCTAAATGCTAGCCAGACACTGCTAGATATAACAAATGGGCACTTACAATCTGTCGGTGGCATTGAACAACAGCTAAGGCTGAGTGTGTTATTCCACTGACACAACATTCCTCACATTGTTTACCAGAGGTTGACCGATTAATCAGAATGGCCGATTAATTAGGGCCGATTTCGAGTTTTCATAACAATCGGTAATCACCATTTTTGGACACCGATTATGGCCGATTACATTGTACTTCACGAGGAGACTGCATGGCAGGCTGACTACCTGTTATGCGAGTGCAGCAAGGAGCCAAGATAAGGTGCTAGCTAGCATTAAACGTATCTTATAAAAAAACAAGCTTAACATAATCACTAGATAACTACACATGGTTGATGATATTACTAGTTTATCTAGATTGTCCTGCGTTGCATATAATCGATGCGATGCCTGTTAATTTATCATTGAATCATAGCCTACTTCGCCAAACGGGTGATTTAACAAGCTCATTCGCGAAAAAAGCACTGTCGTTGCACCAATGTGTACCTAACCATGAACATCAACGCCTTTATTAAAATCAATACAAGTATATATTTTTAAACCTGCATATTTAGTTAATATTGCCTGCCAAAATGAATTTCTTTTAACTAGGGGAATTGTGTCACTTCTCTTGCATTCTGTGCAACAGAGTCAGGGTATATGCAGCAGTTTGGGCCACCTGGCTCACTGCGAACTGTGAAGACTATTTCTTCCTAACAAAGACAGCCAACTTCGCCAAACGGGGGATGATTTAACAAAAGCACATTTGCGAAAAAAGCATAATCGTTGCACGAATGTACCTAACCATAAACATCAATGCCTTTCTTAAAATCAATACACAAGTATATATTTTTAAACCTGCCTATTTAGTTAAAAGAAATTCATGTTAGCAGGCAATATTAAAATAGGGAAATTCTGTCACTTCTCTTGCGTTCATTGCAGAGTCAGGGTATATGCAACAGTTTGGGCTGCCTGGTTCATTGCGAACTAATTTGCCAGAATTTGACATAACATTGAAGTTTGTGCAATGTAACAGCAATATTTAGATTTATGGATGCCACCCGTTAGATAAAAACGGAACGGTTCCGTATTTCACTGAAAGAATAAACGCTTTGTTTTCTAAATGATAGTTTCCGGATTCGACCATATTAAAGACCTAAGGCTCGTATTTCTGTGTGTTATGTTATTATTAAGTCTAAGATTTGATATTTCATAGAGCAGTCTGACTGAGCGGTGGTAGGAAGCAGCAGGCTCGTAAGCATTCATTCAAACATAACTTTTGTGCGTTTGCCAGCAGCTCTTTGCTGTGCTTCAAGCATTGAGCTGTTTATTACTTCAAGCCTATTAACTCCCGAGATTAGGCTGGTGTAACCGATGTGAAATGGCTAGCTAGTTAGTGGGGTGCACGCTAATAGCATTTCAAACGTCACTCGCTCTGAGACTTGGGAGTAGTTGTTCCCCTTGCTCCGCGGCTTTTGTGGAGCGATGGGTAACGATGCTTCAAGGGTGGCTGTTGTTGATGTGTTCCTGGTTCGAGCCCAGGTAGGGGCAAGGAGAGGGATGGAAGCTATACTGTTACACTGGCAATACTAAAGTGCCTATAAGAACATCCAATAGTCAAAGGTATATGAAATACAAATGGTATAGAGAGAAATAGTCCTATAATTCTTATAATAACCTCAACCTAAATCTTCTTACCTGGGAATATTGAAGACTCATGTTAAAAGGAACCACCAGCTTTTGTATGTTCTCATGTTCTGAGCAAGGGACTTGCTGTTTTACATGGCACATATTGCACTTTTACTTTCTTCTCCAACACTTTGTTTTTGCATTATTTAAACCAAATTGAACATGTTTCATTATTTATTTGAGGCTAAACTGATGTATTATATTAAGTTAAAATAAGTGTTCATTCAGTATTGTTGTAATTGTCATTATTACAAATAAATACATTTTGATCTTAAATAAGCTTACGTGTCGACCTCACAGCCTTCATCAGAGCTTTTGACGAAGGTTGTGAGGCCGACACGTAAGCTTATTAATGATCAGTGATAATATCAAGAGCAGTGTGTCGTTTCCTTTCTCCTTCATCTTGTTCAACTGTTACCATGCACCTGCAAAAAAGAGTGCTCAGACGTGCGAGTGCCTTTTGAATATTTCAGATTCGTCAAAGTAGCCACCCTTTGCCTTGATGACAGTTTTGCTCACTCTTAGCATTCTCTCAACCAGCTTCACCTGGAATGCTTTCCCAACAGTCTTGAAGAAGTTCCCACATATGCTGGGCATTTGTTGGCTGCTTTTCCTTCACTCTGTGGTCTAACTCATCCCAAACCATCTCATTTGGGTTGAGGTTGAGTGATTGTGGAGGCCAGGTCATCTGATGCAGCACTCCATCACTCTCCCCCTTGGTCAAATAGCCCTTACAGAGCCTGAAGGTGAGTTGGGTCATTGTCCCGTTGAATAACAAATGATGGTCCCACTAAACGCAAACCAGATGGATGGTGTTTCGCTGCAGAATACTGTGGTAGCCATGCTGGTTAGCTGTGCCTTGAATTCTAAATAAATCACTGACCGTGTCACCAGCAAAGCACCATCACACCTCCTCCTCCATGCTTCACTGTGGGAACCACATGTGGAGATCATCCGTTCACCTACTCTGCGTCTCACAAAGACACAGCGGTTTGAATCAAAAATTTCATACTTGGACTCATCAGACCAAAGGACAGATTTCCACTGGTCTAATGTATATTGCTTGTGCTTTTCTTGGCCCAAGCAAGTCTCTTCTTCTTATTGGTTTTCTTTAGTAGTCTTTTTATTTAGCAGCAAATCGACCATGAAGGCCTGATTCACACAGTCTCCTCTGAACAGTTAATGTTGAGATGTCTGTTACTTGAACTCTGAAGCATTTATTTGGGCTGCAATCTGAGGTGCAGTTAACTCTAATGAACTTATCCTCTGCAGCAGAGGTAACTTTGGGTCTTCCTTTCTTGTGGTGGTCCTCATGAAAAACAGTTTCATCATAGCGCTTGATGTTTTTTTGCGACTACACTTGAAGAAACTCTCAAAGTTCTTGAAATTTTCCAGATCGACTGACCTTCATGTCTTAAAGTAATGATGGACTGTCATTGACTGAAATCCAAGTAAGAGTAGCATTCCAGAGAGACATCAGAGACTGTAAAGTTATTTGCTTCATGGCTCACTCGAGAGACGCTAATAGAGTCGGTGCAGCCAGCTGGTTTCTTCACGCATCGCGCCGACAGAAACAACCATCTTTCTGTTAAGAAGAGGGGCGCGGGGGTATGCCTTATGATTAACGAGACGTGGTGTGATCATAACAACATACAGGAACTCAAGTCCTTCTGTTCACCTGACTTAGAATTCCTCACAATCAAATGTCGACCACATTATCTACCAAGGGAATTCTCTTCGATTATAATCACAGCCGTATATATTCCCCCCCAAGCAGACACATCGATGGCCCTGAACAAACTTTATTTGACTCTTTTCAAACT
The DNA here is from genome assembly GCF_021184085.1 of Oncorhynchus gorbuscha. NCBI lineage: Eukaryota > Metazoa > Chordata > Actinopteri > Salmoniformes > Salmonidae > Oncorhynchus > Oncorhynchus gorbuscha. The sequence goes on from NC_060173.1 coordinate 89,224,658, forward strand.
GGAAACCACATATTCTGAGGCTGCATTCATTGTAGCTGGGGATTTTAACAAGGCTAATCAGAAAACAAGACTCCCTAAATTGTATCAGCATATCGATTGCGCAACCAGGGCTGGTAAAACCCTGGATCATTGTTATTCTAACTTCCGCGATGCATATAAGGCCCTCCCCCGCCCTCCTTTTGGAAAAGCTGACCACGACTCCATTTTTTTGCTCCTTGCCTACAGACAGAAAATAAAACAAGAAGCTCCCGCGCTCAGGTCTGTTCAACGCTGGTCCAACCAATCTGACTCCACGCTTCAAGACTGCTTCGATCACATGGATTGGTATATGTTCCGCATTGCTTCCAACAACAACATTGACAAGTACGCTGATTCGGTGAGCGAGTTCATTAGAAAGTGCATTGACGATGTCGTTCCCATAGCAACATTAAAACATTTACTCATGCAGCACTACACATCTCCTTCGCATATAGTTGATCAGGCTGTTGATTGTGGTTTGTGGAATGTTGTTCCACTCCTTTTCAATGGCTGTGCGAAGTTGCTGGATATTTGCGGGAACTGGAACACGCTGTTGTACACGTCTATCCAGAGCATCCCAAACATGCTCAATGGGTGACATGTCTGGTGAGTATGCAGGCCATGGAAGAACTGGGACATTTTCAGCTTCCAGGAATTGTGTACAGATCCTTGCGACATGGGGCTATGCATTATCATGCTGAAAATGAGGTGATGGCGGCAGATGATTGGCACGACAATGGGCCTTAGGATCTCATCATGGTATCTCTGTGCATTCAAATTGCCATCGATAAAATACAAATGTTTTCATTGTCCGTAGCTTATGCCTGCCCACACCATAACCCCACCGCCACCATGGGGCACTTTGTTCACAACATTGACATTGGCAAACCGCTCGGTTGTGAGGCCGCTTGGACGTACTGCAAAATTTTCTAAAATAACTTGAGGTGGCATATGGTAGAGAAATTAACATTCAATTCTCTGGTAACAGCTCAGGTGGATATTCCTGCTGTTAGCATGCCAATTGCATGCTCCCTCAACTTGAGGCATCTGTGGCATTGGGTTGTGTGACAAAACTGCACATTTTAGAGTGGGCTTTTATTGTCCCCAGCACAAGGTGCACCTGTGTAATGATCATGCGGTTTAATCAGCTTTTTGATATAACACACCTGTCAAGTGGATGGATTATCTTGGCAAATTAAAAATGCTCACTAACAGGGATGTAATCAAACGTGTGTTCAAAATTTGAGAGAAATATACTTCTTGTGCCTATGACAAATGTCTGGGCTCTTTTATTTTAGCTCATGAAACATGGGACAAACACTAAGTGTTGCGTTTATATTTTTGCTCTGTGTATGTTCCAAGCAATTAGTATGAACCAATGCATTCTTAAACAAGGGGGTTGTATACTCTACGTAAGGGCTCTTCAAACCTGATCCTGGAGACCTACCCTCCTGTAGGTGTTCACTCCAACCCCAATTATAACTGACATGATTTAGTTCATCAACCAGCTAATTATTAGAATCAGGATGGTAGCTCTGCAGAAAAAGGGTTTGAGAGCCCTGCTCTACGCCAAGTGTCCTTGAGCACTGCTAGTTTTGACGTTACACTGGTGTTGATAATCTGACAATATTTATCCATTTTTAACAAAGTTCAGAAATTCAGGTTGCTAGCGACCAAGAGGTTACGAGTTAAAATCACATTTGTGGTCACAGTACAATATTTTACAGCAATTGAAATCAGAATAAAGCAGCATACTGTCAATTGTCGAAATTATCCCCTTCAAGTTGTTGTATAAATTTATTTTGTTTTTACTAGAATGCTAGGCAAAGTGCAAAAATGGTCAAGAATACATCTCCATTAGGTTATGTTCACAGAACTGGTGGCGCAGCAGGAAATGCAACAAACTTGCTGTAAAACTGCAACATTTTTGCTACACCCCATGCAAAGGGGGCCGTTAAAATGTTCTGCACGCAAGAACAATCATGACCCCAGCCAGAAAGGTTCTCCCTCTGTGTCACAATGGGATTCGATTAAACTATTAGCGTCCATTGCTATATCAACGTTGTGATGACCTAATGATTAGAATTCCAGCCTAAATTATGTTCTTATCATAACTATGTAAACCTGGCTGATTTCCTAAAAATAAATTGCTGTTTAAACAAGTTTTGTTTAGCTAATAAAATGAAAACATTACTTCAAACTACTTTTGGGTACCTTGTTAACATTACAACTTGAAATCCATGTCTTAAACATTGCTAAGTTTCAGAAATGGCAAAGAAAATGTGCCATCTGCTTGACACATTAAAGTTACTTACCTTACAGATCACAAAGTCAGCAATATCCACTCCATTAAAATGCAAATCCGTTTGATTCATACACTGACGTTTGATTCATACACTGACATACACTGACGTTTGATTCATACACTGACGTTTGATTCATACACTGACGTTTGATTCATACACTGACGTTTGATTCATACACTGACGTTTGATTCATACACTGACGTTTGATTCATACACTGACGTTTGATTCATACACTGACGTTTGATTCATACACTGACATACACTGACTTGTTCTTGGTCTCATGTTTTTATTTCAACCTGCCATTCCCTTGTATACACTGAAATAATATCATTTCAGTCTAGTTTATTAATTCGACCATTAAGAATAAACAAGCACACAATTTAAAAGCCATACATGCACATTAATAAAATCATTGAGAATAACACACAATAAAGTCTGGGACTTATTTCCATTGTGGTCCTCTTGAGACAAGATGGCTAGACAAGATGGAACACAGTATGGCAGTGAAATAATAAAACAAAAACAGAAGAACATCTATCTCATCATTCCAGTTACATTTTTTATTTATTTATTTATTTCACCTTTATTTAACCAGGTAGGCAAGTTGAGAACAAGTTCTCATTTACAATTGCGACCTGGCCAAGATAAAGCAAAGCAGTTTGACAGATACAACGACACAGAGTTACACATGGAGTAAAACAAACATACAGTCAATAATACAGTATAAACAAGTCTATATACAATGTGAGCAAATCAGGTGAGAAGGGAGGTAAAGGCAAAAAAGGCCATGGTGGCAAAGTAAATACAATATGGCAAGTAAAACACTGGAATGGTAGTTTTGCAATGGAAGAATGTGCAAAGTAGAAATAAAAATAATGGGGTGCAAAGGAGCAAAATAAATAAATAAATTAAATACAGTTGGGAAAGAGGTAGTTGTTTGGGCTAAATTATAGGTGGGCTATGTACAGGTGCAGTAATCTGTAAGATGCTCTGACAGTTGGTGCTTAAAGCTAGTGAGGGAGATAAGTGTTTCCAGTTTCAGAGATTTTTGTAGTTCGTTCCAGTCATTGGCAGCAGAGAACTGGAAGGAGAGGCGGCCAAAGAAAGAATTGGTTTTGGGGGTGACTAGAGAGATATACTAGCTAGAGCGTGTGCTACAGGTGGGAGATGCTATGGTGACCAGCAAGCTGAGATAAGGGGGGACTTTACCTAGCAGGGTCTTGTAGATGACATGGAGCCAGTGGGTTTGGCGACGAGTATGAAGCGAGGGCCAGCCAACGAGAGCGTACAGGTCGCAATGGTGGGTAGTATATGGGGCTTTGGTGACAAAACGGATTGCACATCATAGGGGTTATTCATATGGGCACAGAGGACATCAAACATATTTTTACTTTATTTTTAAAGCTGCCCGGAGAGGATGTTGTTTTTATAGGCAGAGGCAACTCATTCCATTCTGAGGCTCCAGTATACAAGAACGTACCTTTCCCAGCATTACTCCTGAACCTGTATAAGCACACATTAGCAACACCTGATCTGGTGCTGTGATTGTGTGTGCATCCCTAACATGAGGAAAGTAATCACTTATATCTGGGCGCAGGACCATAAGTACTCCTGTAAACCAAACCTAGTCTAATCTGGGACACCCTAGCCTCAACAGGCATCCAGTTTAGTTCCTGAAAGCAGCTCCTGCCTATGTGAGTACGTGGACTCACAGTCAATACTACCCTGATCAACTTATTCTGGGCTATCTGGAGCTTCCCCTTCATAAGTTTAGATAAGCCCCCAAACCAGGAAGTACTAGCATAGTCAAAATGGCATTGAATGAGGGCAGTAGCTAGCACTTTCATGGAGTCCTTATCAAGCAGCTTGGACTTTCTGACAAAAACGTAGTCCTGGCATTAGTCCTAGCACCTTATTGGCCATGCTCACACCTCCCAAGCTTCCATCAAGGATACATCCCAAGTAGCTAACAGAGGTTTTAGTAGTCAGCACCTCACCCCCTAACCCCACTCTGATTTCAGACGACCTACACAATTTAGGTCTGGATCCAAAAATAATTGCTTCAGTTTTCGCCAAGTGCAGAGATAGCTTATTATCTCTAAACCATTTGCTAATGTTAGTAAGCTCTGTGCTAAGTATGCTCTCCAACAGTTTTACTTTTGTGAGACACCAGAAGTGTAGAGTCATCCGCATAAAGAAAAAGACTGCAGTAGTCTTCTTATGATTCATTTTTGTGGTTGAATATATCTTTTTGTGGTTGAATATATATGTATGTAGGTCCTAGGATACAACAATGAATAATGTGGAACAAATAAATATCATCAAAGGAAACCTTACAACTTACAATAATGAACACCTTGTAAAACAGCTGTGAAAACCAACCTGGCAATATTTAAGATTTTAATACATAAACGTTGATATTTTTTGGTACAGTTGTGTATTTTCACAGATTTTTTGTACACTCACATGGCCAACATAGACGAAAATACTGAATTCTGGTGTGTGGAATATAGAGGAGGTGGTTGCTGTGCAGGTAAGAGGTTCTGCCTGTCACTTGTTCTCAACAGGCAGCCAGTCTCATAAGGGGGACTTGAAGAGGGAGACTGCAAAGTCCAGGCACTGCTGCTCCCTTTGTTCTGAGTGTTTGCAGTGCTAGTGTTTTTAGTTCATCTGTGTATCTCACATATTGATAGAGCAAGAACTGTTCTCTGGGACCCTAGGTCCTAGAGAACAGGGGCTGAGTTAAAGGGAACAGGGGAGTGGACAGAGACGTAAACAAGCAAACACACTGGTTACACTTTACTGGAAGAACATTTCATGGGATTAGTCCAGTGTTATAAATGTTATCAAAATAAAGAGCGTCACACACTCCATATATAAACTTCAAGTAATTTATTGGGTATTTACCAACTATTGGCATCACTGTGCCTTCTTCAGGGTATATACTTTTCAAACACTTTTGGAAGGTATAGCCTACCTCATACTGGTCCCCCGACTCAGAGCACAGAGAATCAGACTGATCCGAACTCGCTGGTTCTGGTAGATGGGATACCTCCTGGGGGGCTCGGACAATCGATGGTTTGAAAGTAATTTGGAGAGGTAAACTGTTATAAGCTCAGTATAACTACCATTTTTTGCTTTTTGAAATGTCAACCAAATTTTTTATTTTTTTATTTCACCTTTATTTAACCAGGTAGGCTAGTTGAGAACAAGTTCTCATTTGCAACTGCGATCTGGCCAAGATAAAGCATAGCAGTGTGAACAGACAACACAGAGTTACACATGGAGTAAACAATTAACAAGTCAATAACACAGTAGAAAAAAAGGGGAGCCTATATACAATGTGTGCAAAAGGCATGAGGAGGTAGGCGAATAATTACAATATTGCAGATTAACACTGGAGTGATAAATGATCAGATGGTCATGTACAGGTAGAGATATTGGTGTGCAAAAGAGCAGAAAAGTAAATAAATAAAAACAGTATGGGGATGAGGTAGGTGAAAATGGGTGGGCTATTTACCAATAGACTATGTACAGCTGCAGCGATCGGTTAGCTGCTCAGATAGCAGATGTTTGAAGTTGGTGAGGGAGATAAAAGTCTCCAACTTCAGCGATTTTTGCAATTCGTTCCAGTCACAGGCAGCAGAGTACTGGAACGAAAGGCGGCCAAATGAGGTGTTGGCTTTAGGGATGATCAGTGGGATACACCTGCTGGAGCGAGTGCTATGGATGGGTGTTGCCATCGTGACCAGTGAACTGAGATAAGGTGGAGCTTTACCTAGCATGGGCTTGTAGATGACCTGGAGCCAGTGGGTCTGGCGATGAATATGTAGCGAGGGCCAGCCGACTAGAGCATACAAGTCGCAGTGGTGGGTGGTATAAGGTGCTTTAGTGACAAAACGGATGGCACTGTGATAAACTGCATCCAGTTTGCTGAGTAGAGTGTTGGAAGCCATTTTGTAGATGACATCGCCGAAGTCGAGGATCGGTAGGATAGTCAGTTTTACTAGGGTAAGCTTGGCGGCGTGAGTGAAGGAGGCTTTGTTGTGGAATAGAAAGCAGACTCTTGATTTGATTTTCGATTGGAGATGTTTGATATGAGTCTGGAAGGAGAGTTTGCAGTCTATCCAGACACCTAGGTACTTATAGATGTCCACATATTCAAGGTCGGAACCATCCAGGGTGGTGATGCTAGTCGGGCATGCGGGTTGAAAAGCATGCATTTGGTTTTACTAGCGTTTAAGAGCAGTTGGAGGCCACGGAAGGAGTGTTGTATGGCATTGAAGCTCGTTTGGAGGTTAGATAGCACAGTGTCCAATGACGGGCCGGAAGTATATAGAATGGTGTCGTCTGCGTAGAGGTGGATCAGGGTATCGCCCGCAGCAAGAGCAACATCATTGATATATACAGAGAAAAGAGTCGGCCCGAGAATTGAACTCTGTGGCACCCCCATAGAGACTGCCAGAGGACCGGACAGCATGCTCTCCGATTTGACACACTGAACTCTGTCTGCAAAGTAATTGGTGAACCAGGCAAGGCAGTCATCCGAAAAACCGAGGCTACTGAGTATGCCGATAAGAATATGGTGATTGACAGAGTCGAAAGCCTTGGCAAGGTCGATGAAGACGGCTGCACAGTACTGTCTTTTATCGATGGCGGTTATGATATTGTTTAGTACCTTGAGTGTGGCTGAGTTGCACCCGTGACCGGCTCGGAAACCAGATTGCACAGAGGAGAAGGTACGGTGGGATTCGAGATGGTCAGTGACCTGTTTGTTGACTTGGCTTTCGAAGACCTTAGATAGGCAGGGCAGGATGGATATAGGTCTGTAACAGTTTGGGTCCAGGGTGTCTCCCCCTTTGAAGAGGGGGATGACTGTGGCAGCTTTCCAATCCTTGGGGATCTCAGACGATATGAAAGAGAGGTTGAACAGGCTGGTAATAGGGGTTGCGACAATGGCGGCGGATAGTTTCAGAAATAGAGGGTCCAGATTGTCAAGCCCAGCTGATTTGTACGGGTCCAGGTTTTGCAGCTCTTTCAGAACATCTGCTATCTGGATTTGGGTAAAGGAGAACCTGGAGAGGCTTGGGCGAGGAGCTGCGGGGAGGGCGGAGCTGTTAGCCGAGGTTGGAGTAGCCAGGCGGAAGGCATGGTCAGCCGTTGAGAAATGCTTGTTGAAGTTTTCGATAATCATGGATTTATCGGTGGTGACCGTGTTACCTAGCCTCAGTGCAGTGGGCAGCTGAGAGGAGGTGCTCTTGTTCTCCATGGACTTCACAGTGTCCCAGAACTTTTTGGAGTTGGAGCTACAGGATGCAAACTTCTGCCTGAAGAAGCTGGCCTTAGCTTTCCTGACTGACTGCGTGTATTGGTTCCTGACTTCCCTGAACAGTTGCATATCGCGGGGAATATTCGATGCTATTGCAGTCCGCCACAGGATGTTTTTGTGCTGGTCGAGGGCAGTCAGGTCTGGAGTGAACCAAAGGCTGTATCTGTTCTTAGTTCTGCATTTTTTGAACGCAGCATGCTTATCTAAAATGGTTACTTTTAAAGAATGACCAGGCTGGCGGGATGAGGTCAATGTCCTTCCAGGATACCCGGGCCAGGTCGATTAGAAAGGCCTGCTCACTGAAGTGTTTTAGGGAGCGTTTGACAGTGATGAGGGGTGGTCGTTTGACTGCGGCTCCGTAGCGGATACAGGCAATGAAGCAGTGATCGCTGAGATCCTGGTTGAAGACAGCGGAGGTGTATTTGGAGGGCCAGTTGGTCAGGATGACGTCTATGAGGGTGCCCTTGTTTACAGAGTTAGGGTTGTACCTGGTGGGTTCCTTGATGATTTGTGTGAGACTGAGGGCATCTAGCTTAGATTGTAGGAATGCCGGGGTGTTAAGCATATCCCAGTTTAGGTCACCTAACAGAACAAACTCTGAAGCTAGATGGGGGGCGATCAATTCACAAATGGTGTCCAGGGCACAGCTGGGAGCTGAGGGGGGTCGGTAGCAGGCGGCAACAGTGAGAGACTTATTTCTGGAGAGAGTCATTTTCAAAATTAGTAGTTCGAACTGTTTGGGTATGGACCTGGAAAGTATGACATTACTTTGCAGGCTATCTCTGCAGTAGACTGCAACTCCTCCCCCTTTGGCAGTTCTATCTTGACGGAAGATGTTATAGTTGGGTATGGAAATCTCTGAATTTTTGGTGGCCTTCCTGTGCCAGGATTTAGACACGGCAAGGACATCAGGGTTAGCAGAGTGTGCTAAAGCAGTGAGTAAAACAAACTTAGGGAGGAGGCTTCTGATGTTGACATGCATGAAACCAAGGCTTTTTCGATCACAGAAGTCAACAAATGAGGGTGCCTGGGGACATGCAGGGCCTGGGTTTACCTCCACATCACCCGCGGAACAGAGAAGGAGTATGAGGGTGCGGCTAAAGACTATCAAAACTGGTCGCCTAGAGCGTTGGGGACAGAGAATAAGAGGAGCAGGTTTCTGGGCATGGTAGAATATATTCAGGGCATAATGCGCAGACAGGGGTATGGTGGGGTACGGGTACAGCGGAGGTAAGCCCAGGCACTGGGTGATGAGAGAGGTTGTATCTCTGGACATGCTGGTTGTAATGGGTGAGGTCACCGCATGTGTGGGAGGTGGGACAAAGGAGGTATCAGGGGTATGAAGAGTGGAACTAGGGGCTCCATTGTGAACTAAAACAATGATAACTAACCTGAACAACAGTATACAAGGCATATTGACATTTGAGAGAGACATACAGCGAGGCATACAGTAATCACAGGTGTTGAATTGGGAAAGCTAGCTAAAACAGTAGGTGAGACAACAACAGCTAATCAGCTAGCACAACAACAGCAGGTAAAATGGCGTTGACTAGGCAACGGGGCCGACAGATAAAACAAACAAGCAGAATGGAGTACCGTGATTAATGGACAGTCCAGCGTGCATCAGCTATGTAGCCAAGAGATCAGTGTCCAGGGGGCAGCGGTGGATGGGGCAGGGAAGCTGGACTGGCGAGTGTTATCCAGGTTAAAAAAAAATAACAATAACTAAATAGCTTGTAGCTAGTTAGCTGGTTAGCTTCTGGAGGTTCTTGAGTGTGTTCTAAAAATTAAAAATAATAGCGATTCTGTATCACATTGGGTGAGGCAGGTTTCCGGAAGGTATAAACAAATTAAAAATTCGAAAAGAGGTAAATATGGGTCCAGTGAGTGTTTGGGACGCGGCGATTCAGACGGTTAGCAGGCCTGTGAGTTCGTAGGCCGGGGCTAAACAAGTTAGCGGACCGGAGCTAAACAAGCTCACGATCGGGTGAGTCTGTTTATTCCTCTTCATGCGGTGACATCGATAGACCGGTCGTCGGCCCGGGTATTGTAGCCCAGGAGTATGCTACGGTGGTAGCACAGGTGCTCTGGCCGGGCTAGCTTCAAGCTAAGTGGGTGGAAACGCTAGCCAGGTGTAATCATCTGGGGTTGCGGTTTAGCTACATAGCTAGTTGTGAAGATCCAGCTGAAAAATGTTCCGTTTGCGGTGGGAATCCGGGGATGAAAAATAAATAGGTCCGTTATGCTCTGGTTAGAGTCGCGTTGTTCGAACTGGCGAGAGCTTTCCGAGCTAAAGGTTAGCTGATGACCGGTTAGCTGAAGACCGCTAGCATAGCTGGTGGTTAGCTGGCTAGCTTCAGTTGAGGGGTTCCGGTTCCGAAGTAAATATAAAAATTTTGAAAAAATAGCTACGTTGGGTGAGGCGGCTTGCAGGAGAGTATTTAGAAGCTTAGGTTTAGCAAAATGTTTTTACAGAGATATGCGAAGAAAAATATGTAAAAACGAAAAAGAAACGATATATACAAGGGACACGACAGGACGACTTACTGCTACGACTTACTGCTACGCCATCTTGGAACAAAGCATAACATACTTTGTCTATTGGGCTTCACCGAAGTGTAGGGTGTCAGTACTTTCAGTGGTCGACCGTCCAACTGGAGAAGATTGTTGGCTTCCACCGAGGTAACCCTAGGAAGACAGATCAAAATATCAGTGTTAAGGAAACTAAAACTAGCTTCAGGTTATTTTGTGTGCAAATGCAAATAGTTATGAGATTTTTTAAATATTCACCTTAGCAGATGGTGACCCCAGCTAGGAGTGAAAGAGCAGCGAGGTTCTCTTGGTCTCGCCTTCCTTTCGTCCTTCTTCCAAACCAAGTAATTTGCCCGGATGTCTCTTCCTTTACCGACCTTAATGGGTATTGCCTCCACCCACTTGGTAAAGTGATTGGTTGCCGTCAGACACCAGCTGTTGCCATTCCTGGATTTGGTGAAGAGTCCGATGAGGTCCACCCCTAACATTTAAAGTGTTGGAGAAGGTTGCTTTTATCTTATCCGTATCTGTGTCATACAGTATGCAGATGTTCATATTTGTAAGGATACTGACACACACATACACACACACACACACACACACACACACGTTCTATAATATTGAACTCTGATTTGGTCAAATAAAGCAACCATTACAAAACAATTTATCAGGGCAAGATTTGAATTGGGACACTTACCGATCATATGACATGGTGAAACAACTTTGATGGGCTGCAACTCCAGCGCCACAGTCTTCACCCTCTCAAACTTCTGGCAGACTAGACAGGTACTGACCTTTTTAAGCAAAAAGTGACAAATTGAAACATTGTGTGCTCTCTGATATGACATTCATTGAAATCATAATTTCAGATATAATAGAATGTGATTGATAAACAAAAGGTTATTTCACTTGCCCAGCTGTGCACCTCCTTGACAAGTCCCTGTCAGAAGAAGCGTAGGTTGATTTTGGCAATCATGCACTTCATTCCGAAAGTAAGCATTTCACTGTAAGGTGACCTGTTGTATTCGGCGCATGTGACTAATACGATTTGATTTAAAATGGCCAGCATGCATCTCGGTCAGCACGGCCTCCTTCTCCTTAGTAAAAATCACCCTCAGTGTGGCTGGCCATTCTTCCCTGTAGGTACATATGATTGCCTAACAAGTTGGAAGAGAAGAGTTGTTGAAATACTAAAGTCTAATTACATTTGCACTGCTGTCTTTCTCTCTACATCTCTCTGTCTGTTTTCCACTCTCTTCCAACCTCTCTCTCACTTTCATCCTTTCTCACTTTCTTCCTCTCTCCCTCTTGCTCTGTCTTTTTAGCGATGACACCTAGTTAAGGGCATTTGGAATTACCGTTAATTGCTTACACCTATCCATTTGATTAGGTTTCACTTATCGCTAGATACCTCAACATGACAGACTTGAACTACTATATGTATATCTAGTAAAATGTAGATGACCAACTAGCTAGATGGAAAATGGTTGTTGAAAAGTGGTTGTACATAGTTAAATCAGTCCAGTTAATTAAAAACTTGTTAAGGATCGGTGTCCCTCTAGCGGGGCAACTTCCGGTGAAACTAGAGGGTGTGCAATTCAAATAAATAATCAGAAAAATGAATGATTTTAAACATTTATGTACATGTGTCTTATATCAACTCAAAGCTTAGTCTTGTTAATCTGTCCGATTTGCAGTAGCTATTACAGCGAAAACATGCCATGCAATTACTATTTTTTGAGGACGGCGCCCCACAAACTATTTTTCCACCGGCACAGGTTTCATACATTCATAAATAACGATTAAATATTCACTTACTTTTTGAAAATCTTCCTCTGATTTGTCATCCAAGGGTCCCAGCTATAACATGTACTGTCGTTTTGTTAGACAAAATCGTTCTTTATATCCCAAAAAGTCTGTTTAGTTGGTGCCATCGATTAGAGTAATCCACTCGTTCAACATGCAGAGAAAGGAATCCGAAAATCTTCCCCTTTGTTTCAACAAGTTAAAATACATTTCTATTTACTCCTCAGATACCCTAAAATGTAATCGAACTATAATATTTCTTTTAGAAAGAAGTATGTTCAATAGGAAACCGATTTTAGCAGGTGGTAATGTCTTCATGGCGCACTCAAACACTAATTTCCAAGATTGTGTCCCTTTACTAAAACTGATATTTCTTATTCGTTTTTGAAGTTACAAACCTTTGTACATAGACTGCTGACACCCTGTGGAAGTCATTTGTTTAGCATCCAGGGAGCTAACTTTCAATATGATATTTCTCTTGCGTATCTAAGAGGATGGTCTCTTCTCTCTCAAAAAAATATTCCAGTTGTTTTTTCTTTGGATTTTCACCTACTATATCTATTGTGTTATATTCTCCTACATTATTTTTTAAAAATTCTACAAACTCCAAAGTGTTTTATTTCCAATGGTACCAATTGTATGCATATCCTGGCTTCAGGGCCTGAGCTACAGGCAGTTTACTTTGGGCACGTCATTCAGACAGGAAGTGGAGAAAAAAGGGAGCCTAGCCCTAAGCTTAACGTTACCCTGAATTGTGAATTTCTCTGAATGTGTCGCCTCTTGTCGATCAGTGGTGCCTTCATAGTACTTCACCTGGTTGGAAAGATAAAAGAAAATCTCCTCAAGGGATGCCATTGAAGTGCAAGCTACATACAAACAAAAAGCTACAATAACAGTTACAGTTAACTAAATAAAACTGTCTGACTAGGCAGGCTGAGGTAAGTAATACAGTAGCTAGCAACGCCAATCTAAAAATGGCTTAAATTATTTCTTCATATTTCTTCATATTTTCTTTATATAAAGACAAATATATGGTAAAGAAAGAGTGTTGTCTTTCCAGCCTTTTCAGTCTTCTGAAGCAGCAGGTTGTCATCATTAAAAACACCGTCCTTGGAAAGCAATTCTGAGGTACAGGCTGCATCCTACTTCCTTCGTGACCGCTACGAGGTAAAATAGAGCCAAGCATCCAGCATAGCAATGGATGCTTTGGTTCATTACGTAATCCAGTCAGAATTTTGCAAGTTCTAGTAACATAAGCTAGAACTCATCAAATGCCATTGTGATGCGGAGGGGGAGGGGGGGGGCACTATTTGGCATGACAGGCCCCCAAAAGGCTAGGGCCATCTCTGACTGCATGTGTTGGTATTGATGTGGGTATGCAGACCTGTTAGCCCCTTATGATGAGTTCAGATTTTTTTGTGGCCCCCACCCCCATCAAAGTTGCCCATTGCTGTTTAAAAGTCTGGCTCTTCTCGTTTCCTATATTCCTCGGTACAATGGGGAGTATTTCTAAACCACTGTTGCCATTTTCCAACCTTTTCTTATCTTGTTACAGACAAGTACAACTTGGCAAAAACTATTGGAAATTAACCTTGGGAAATTGAAACTATTCAAAAATGCCTTTTTTTTGTTGTCTTCTAGCCCTCTCAGGTGTGAAAGGAATTGTGAAACAGAAGGTCCTCCTGCATTGCCCCTGCGCAAATAGAAATGTGAGAAAGACAATTATCTGGCAGCTAGAAGAGCATACCATCGTGCTCCGTCATGATGGAAGTAATAACCACACAACCATAGGGATGAGATATGAAAACAGGGTCAGTCTCTTTCTAAATGAAGAGAAGGACAACTGTTCGCTGCTCCTCTCAGGCATCACTGTGGCAGACAACGGGACATACAAATGCTCCTTTACAGCCAACGCTTTTGTCTACAAAAAAGTAATTCTACATGTGGCTGGTAAGTCATTTGGTTTGTTTGTTCATTCAGTCATTCAGTCATCGGATGATTTCATTGTTTACTTCCCTTCCTTTTCTACTTAAAAAATGACTCAATTTCAGGCACGCTGTAGTTGATTATCTCCTCTATCCTCTTCAGCGAGCTACAGTGTCTGTATGGACCTCGTCTCAGACCAGGTTTCGGTGAGTTCCGGAGGGGGAGAGGGGTCGAGGTGTACCAGTGTAAAGCCTCTGGGGGCTATCCAGAGGGCCAGATTCACTGGAAGCTGGAAGGACATCCTCTGGTGAACCCCTCCAGGAGGGATGTGACCCACCGGGATAACTTTACAGGACTCTACAGCCTGACCAGCAACCTGACCATCGAGCTGAGTGAGGGTGAAACACTGCAATGTGTGGTGGAGAACACAGCCTTGGCCTCCAACCTCACCTCCAACTCCAGCTGCAATCAAAAGTCTAGTGAGTACAGGAGACGAGTTATAACAGTAGATCTACTAACCAGTAGCACTATATCATGGTAGTCAGGGTCTGGATTTTCACCACCAGGGTGAATACATTGAATCATTTTGATTTGGGTCTCGGCTTGTACATAAAGTCCTAAAACATCTGCACCACTAGGAGTGGGTGCTTGAGGGTGGGGGAAAGCTAGGGAAAGCCCAGGCATAAAAACACAACAGGGAAAATCCTTAACTCTGCTAGAGTGAAACTACAGAGAAACAACAGTATTATCTCTATTAGCATTACCAATGAGTAGAGAACAGTATTTCCTCTGACTGAACCCAATGTTTGGATAAAAAATGAAGGAGCTGGAATCCACAGTGATGTGTTGACGAGTAAGTCAACAAAGAAAGTTACACTGCTGTGGAATGTTGGGAGGAAGTGTGTGTTTTTGTTGGAAAGCCTTTTCACCACAGGTCAAGTTACACCAAGACGTCTGACTTTTCAAATTCTTCCTACGACAGCTTTTTGGCTTCACCTCTTATCTAAAACATGTTTCTGGAGTGTGTCATAGTTTATATTCCCTATTCATATGTTTTCTGTTTCCTCTCTCCTTTCCAGTGCCCCGGGAAGGTAGCGGTCATTATAAAGTAGAGGTTGCAGCAGTTGTGGCTGTCAGCCTGATTGTGATTTTTATTGTGGGAGTCCTGCTGGTGTTCTTACTAACTAGATGTCGCCGACATGAAAGGTCAACGGTGAGCCTTTCCCCTCATTATTTGCCAGGATTTCTGGCCAGTGTTTAATGCTGTTTGGATCTAGAAAAAAACAGTGTCTGGTAACAAACCAGAGAGCAAAGTTCAAAAGTGAATCCATTGTGTTTGAGTTAGAAATAAAACATACTAATAAAATAGTTCTTAAATAGTGATTGAATAGAGTTGTGAATTGAACGAGCATTTCAGACTTTGTGTGTGAGAAATGTTTTTGTTTTTCCCAGAGAGACACAGAGAGGCAGGAAAGAGGCGTGACCCATTCGTTTAATGTGTATGAAGATGACTCTGCCTGAATGTGTGAAGCGTCTCCCCCCTCTGATGCAACAATCTCTCTTCAACTGGAAGACAACAAAATGGAGGGATGATGATAAGAGGAACTGAAACTTAAAATAAGGCCTGTGTTCAATGTAGAACTTGGAGCAACATTAAGCAATGTGTTGTGCCGTCATGTCTGAACTATTCTTTGTTGTGTTATGCAAAGAGGCAAACGGCGCCTGAAAGTGGTTCATCATGGTTCCCCCGAGTTCGCTGACACTGAACTGAACCCTGAGTTACGAATATGATGACGAGAGCAGAGTACAAAATGTGGCCGTGGAGACAAGGTTTAGGAACTAAAAGAGAAGAGAAGAACAGCATGATGGGAGAAATGACTGTGGTCAATGGACCGAATGTGAACTAGACTCAGTGAATGAAGCCCCCCCCCCCACACCCCAAAAAGGGAGCCTGTGAATTGCAATTGTAGAGTTTACTCACTTCTTAAATTACAGGTGCTTTCATACTTCTAAGAAGAGTAACAGCTGATACATGACTGAACAGCCATCGTTGTCTTTATGCATTTTGTATACTGCATGTTCCTGGTGTTGGTCTAATGTAGATATGTCTGCTCTAAACAAGATTTCCCTCTGTAAATGCCAAACTGGTATGGGGGAGCTTTTAAAACCCCTTATAATGTCACTGGTCACATTATTAGGAAGCTGCAGTAGGAAGTGACTACTTTGCTGAACCATTTGAATCATGCTGAGGATTCAAACAATTGGGTTTTATGTTAGACCAAATGATTAGTTTTCATGTAAATAGTCAATGACGTTATTTTACTTAGAATTGTGAATTGAATTCTCTGAATGTGTGAAGAATTGGACATGTTAATTGCTTATTGTTATGTAGCTTGCTGTGAATTTAGAGACCATGTCATGGGATGACTAATGTCAAGGATTATTCAATTTACAAATGTCAAGCAAATGATCTGGTTACTCCAGTTTAAAGGTCTTCACAGGTCCACCTGAATACTCCAGACCTGACTTGGGACCGGGTCCGAAATGAAATTTTTTCGTTCTGGTCTGGGTCGTGTCTTGTTTGATTGTCATCAGGTGTCAGGTCTATGTACAGTAAACACAGATGATAGACCTGAGTGGACTCGAATGGACCCGACCAAGGCTTTGCATAGCCTATAGAGGGCTTTACATACAATGCCTCCTGGTGGTCATGTTGGAAATCCACAACATTAATTATTCAGTTCTGACAACAACAGCCAAGTGACTACACCAAACTGCATGATAACAGTGGCCAGTGCCGACCCGTCATTTAGGGCAGGTGGGGCTTTTGAGACCCACATTTTTAGAAAAAATATTTTTGGCGGGGCTTGCCTGTTTTGCATGTTATATTGGCATTAATATGTGTCACATATCAGTTTGCAAACAATGTAAAAAATGTAAACACTTCCGTTCAAACGTTTGGGGTCACTTATAAATATCCTTGTTTTTAAAGAAATACAGTATAGACATTGTTAATGTTGTAAATGACTATTGTAGCTGGAAAAGGCAGATTTTTATTGGAATATCTACATAGGTGTACAGAGGCCCATTATCAGCAACCATCACTCCTGTGTTCCAATATAGATCAATGGCTCGTCGGCCATTGGACATAAACATTACACAACAAGTTGGAAATTGCAAATTCAACAATGAGTGGTTTGTAAGGAAGTGAGTACAACCAGGTGATACTTTATACTGATGCATGAATTATGTAATATGCCAGGGAGTTATGTATACTGTAGCTAAGAAAGTAATACTACGTGTGTGGTGTGTAGTAAGCTGTTAGTACCCCATGTGCCTCACGTTAATAATTTGGTCCCTTTTTCCCTCTTTCGCCTACTGTTCTGACTTGGTGGTGCACATGCACATGTAGTCTATAGCCTGTTTTAGAGAAATTTAATCATAGAATATTATAAGAGCTTTCATTGTCTGCTTATTTGGCCCCGTTATTTATTCTACGGTTCTGACTTGATGTACAAAGAGAATACTGTGAAAATGCCCATGATCTGTCGCTGTATACTGCATGTTCCTGGTGTTGGTCTAATGTAGATCTGTCTGGTCTAAACAAGATTTCCCTAGGTAAATGCCAAACTGGTATGGGGGAGCCCCTACTGTGCTATTAAAACCCCTTAAAATGTCACTGGTCACATTATGAGGAAGCTGCAGTAGGAAGTGACTACTTTGCTGAACCATTTGAATCATGCTGAGGATTCAAACAATGTGGTTTTATGTTAGACCAAATTATTAGTTTTCATGTAAACGATGCCTCCTGGCGGTCATGTTGGAAGACCATGGCATAAATGATTCAGTTCTGACAACAACAGCCAAGTGACTACACCAAACTGCATGATATCAGTGGTCAGTGCCGACCCGTCATTCAGGGCAGGTGGAGCTTTTGAGACCCACATTTTTAGAAAAAACATTTTTGGGGGGGCTTGCATTAATACGGGTCACATATCAGTTTGCAAACAATGTAAAAAAAGATATGTATCATTGAGTTAATAAAGCCGCATACAAACATGGTCTCTTTTTTTGTTTTCTTGAGTAAGGCAGCTCCCAAATGCAGGTGTTTCAGCCCAGCTCAGTGCTTTCTGTGGTGGGGAGGCAAGCCAGCAGGTTGAGGTTGGGGGATTATGGAGGCCAGGTCATCTGATGCAGCACTCCATCACTCTCCGTGGTCAAATAGCCCTTACACAGCCTGGAGGTGTGTTGGTTCATTGTCCTGTTGAAAAACTAATGATAGTCCCACTAAGCCCAAACCAGATGGGATGGTGTATCGCTGCAGAATGCTGTGGTAGCCATGCTGGTTAAGTGTGCCTTGAATTCTAAATAAATCACAGTGTTACCAGCAAATCACCCCACACCACCTCCATGCTTTACGGTGGGAAATACACCTGCAGAGATCATCTGTTCGCTCGCACCGCGTCTCACAAAGACATGGCGGTTGGACACCAGAAATTTGGATTCCAGACCAAAGGACAAATTTCCACTGGTCTAATGTCCATTGCTCATGTTTCTTGGGCCAAGAAAGTCTCTTCTTCTTATTGGTGTCATTTAGTAGTGTTTTCTTTGCAGCAATTTGACCATGAAGGCCTGAATCACCCAGTCTCCTCTGAACAGTTGATGTTGAAATGTGTCTGTTACTTGAACTCTTGGGCTGCGATTTCTGAGGCTGGTAACTCTAATGAATGTATCCTCTGCAGCAGAGATAACTCTGGGTTTTCCATTCCTGTGGCGGTCCTCATGAGAGCCAGTTTCATCATAGAGCTGGATTGTTTTTGCGACTACACTTGAAGAAACTCAAAGTTATTTACATTTTCCAGATTGACTGAAATTCATGTCTTAAAGTAATAATGGACTGACTTTTCTCTTTGCTTATTTGAGCTGTTCTTGTCATAATATGGACTTGGTCCATTACCAAATAGGGCAATCTTCTGTATACCACCCCTTCCTTGTCACAACACAACTGATTGGCTCAAACACATTAAGAAGGAAAGAAATTCCACAAAATAATGTTTAACAAGGCACACCTGTTAATAGAAATGCATTCCAGGTGACTACCTCCTGAATGCCAAGAGCGTGCAAAGCTGTCATCAAGGCAAAGGGTGGCTACTTTGAAGAATCTCAAATATATTTAGATTTGTTTAACACTTTTTTGGTTACTACATGATTCCATATGTGTTATTTCATAGTTTTGATGTCTTCGCTATTATTCTACAATGTAGAAAATAGCACAAATAAAGAAAAATCCTTTAATGAGTAAGTGTTAAATCCTTTAATGACTGATATTGTGTTTTATATATATACACTGCTCAAAAAAATAAAGGGAACACTAAAATAACACATCCTAGATCTGAATGAATGAAATATTCTTATTGAATACTTTTTTCTTTACATAGTTGAATATGCTGACAACAAAATCACACAAAAATGATCAATGGAAATCAAATTTATCAACCCATGGAGGTCTGGATTTGGAGTCACACTCAAAATTAAAGTGGAAAACCACACTGCAGGCTGATCCAACTTTGATGTAATGTCCTTAAAACAAGTCAAAAAGAGGCTCAGTAGTGTGTGTGGCCTCCACGTGCCTGTATGACCTCCCTACAACGCCTGGGCATGCTCCTGATGAGTTGGACAACTCCTGGACAGTCTGTGGTGCAACGTGGCGTTGGTGGATGGAGTGAGACATGATGTCCCAGATGTGCTCAATTGGATTCAGGTCTGGGGAACGGGCGGGCCAGTCCATAGCATCAATGCCTTCCTCTTGCAGGAACTGCTGACACACTCCAGCCACATGAGGTCTAGCATTGTCTTGCATTAGGAGGAACCCAGGGCCAACCGCACCAGCATATGGTCTCACAAGGGGTCTGAGGATCTCATCTCGGTTCCTAATGGCAGTCAGGCTACCTCTGGCGAGCACATGGAGGGCTGTGCGGCGCCCCAAATAAATGCCACCCCACACCATGACTGACCCACCGCCAAACCGGTCATGCTGGAGGTTGTTGCAGGCAGCAGAACGTTCTCCACGGCGTCTCCAGACTCTGTCACGTCTGTCACATGTGCTCAGTGTGAACCTGCTTTCATCTGTGAAGAGCACAGGGCGCCAGTGGCGAATTTGCCAATCTTGGTGTTCTCTGGCAAATGCCAAACGTCCTGCACGGTGTTGGGCTGTAAGCACAACCCCCACCTGTGGACGTCGGGCCCTCATACCACCCTCATGGAGTCTGTTTCTGACCGTTTGAGCAGATACATGCACATTTGTGGCCTGCTGGAGGTCATTTTGCAGGGCTCTGGCAGTGCTCCTCCTTGCACAAAGGCGGAGGTAGTGGTCCTGCTGCTGGGTTGTTGCCCTCCTACGGCCTCCTGCACGTCTCCTGGTGTACTGGGCTGTCTCCTGGTAGCGCCTCCATGCTCTGGACACTACGCTGACAGACACAGCAAACCTTCTTGCCACAGCTCGCATTGATGTGCCATCCTGGATGAGCTGCACTACCTGAGCCACTTGGTGGGTTGTAGACTCCGTCTCATGCTACCACTAGAGTGAAAGCACCGGCAGCATTCAAAAGTGACCAAAACATCAGCTAGGAAGCATAGGAACTGAGAAGTGGTCTGTGGTCACCACCTGCAGAACCACTCCTTTATTGGGAGTGTCTTGCTAATTGTCTATAATTTCCCTGTTTCACCTGTTGTCTATTCCATTTGCACAACAGCATGTGAAATGTATTGTCAATCAGTGTTGATCAAGTGGCTTCCTAAGTGGACAGTTTGATTTCACAGAAATGTGATTGACTTGGGATTACATTGTGTTGTTTAAGTGTTCCCTTTATTTTTTTGAGCAGTGTATATACTGTATAAATATATATATATATATATACACAGACACTACCGTTCAAAGGTTTGAGGTCATTCAGAAATGTCCTTGTTTTTGAAAGAAAAGCAATATTTTGTCAATTTAAAACAACATCAAATTGATCAGAAATACAGTGTAGACGTTGTTAATGTTGTAATTGACATGTAGCTGGAAACGGCAGATTTTTTCAATTTTGGGGTGGAATATCTACATAGGCGTGCAGAGCCCCCCCCCATTGTCTTAGACTCTAAGGAAGGGAACACTATAGTAAATGCCATAATAAATTATATTAAATGACAAATGCTTGTTCAATGATACATTCTAATCATCCCTCTGTCTAAGATGACCTCTGTCACAATGATTATATTTTTATTTTTTATCTTAGTTAAATAAAGGTTAACTAGGCAAGTCCGTTCAGAACATTCTTATTTACAATGACGGCCTTAACGATTTACTCTTTGCAAGAGTCGATACAGTTAATACATATTAGATATATACTTTTTTTGAGACCATTAAAAACGTCATTAAATGATTGACTTACCTGTGGCATTCCATCCGTATGCAGTCATGCCGTGGGTAGCTCAGCCTAATTATCGTCCCATATCAACCTTGCTGAGCTTTTTTGGGCATGGTTTAAACTAGAGTAAATGGGTATATTGTATTCTTGTTCACAAAGATAAAGGTTTCAAGTTAAGCAATACTTTGGACTAAAAGCTGCAAAAGAAGGAGCTCTCTATACATTTTAGTCACACGTTTTATAGATAAAGTTGTATCCATAGCCTACTATTATTTTAATGGGCATGTGTGTCTGATTGTTTAATATCTATCAATGTAGCTATATATTGTACACAGAGCGCCGGGCACACCCATACTGATAATAGGTTATCTGCGTGTTACAGTAATCAAAGGCGTGCCCTTAAGTCTATTGACGCACCCAATCTAAGTAACATACTAAATAATCTGTTTTGCTCTATGAATTCCACAAGTGTCACGGGACTCGTCTGAATGTAACCCATACAAATTAATGTAAGTGTGGCGGTAGTTTTGTGCTAACAAAAATAAGGAGTTAAATATATGTCCAAAAAAACAAAAATATTTCCTGAGATCTCCTAGATATAGGTCAGACACTTCAAAACCTTATTCCTTGTGATTATTTTTTTTATAAATGCGTTATTCAAAATGTTTCTATGGGCTAAAGGCCATAGATTGTTTTAACCGGATCATCAAACTGTACATCTACTATGTGCTTTAAATCTAAATATTCCACTAATAATAACTTAAAATCTATACATCCTTGGCAGATGTATTTGTGTATGTCCTGGCAGTTTCATGATCAAATGCATCTCTTGAGAGACTATGATCTATTTTTAAGATACTATCCAAGAATCGAATTTGAAAAGGTGGATGTGAGAGTCTTCGCCACTTCCTGGTTTGTATAGTTTGATCATCTGTTGGAACAGTGACGTGGGACATGGAAAAAATCCCTGCGTGTCCAGTATTGTTGAGGGAACTGTCATTAGAACATAAAATTCCCTCTCTCTGCTCAGACAAGCCTGTTTTTGCAATCCTGAGGACAACTTCAGCATACATTGAGTAGTTCGATATACAAGGGCCATAAAAAAAGATCATAGAGAAAATGTCTCTACAGAGGCATAATAAAAGTATGTAACAAAGTAAAAGTTATTTGACTTATGCATTTAATTCACGTGAAGAAATCTGTTTTAAGTCCATCTTCCCAGAACAAGTTGGGAATCACTGCCTACTGGGCACAGACGTTCAACATCTAGTTTTGATTTTCATTTGGTTGAGTTGTCAACTAACGTGAATTCAATGTGAAATAAATATAGCATGTCACCACGTCATTTAGGTTCAAAGTTGCGTGAAAAAAATACTAAATTCCTTAACGTTGATTACTTTTTTCCAATCCAATCCATTTTCCATGATTCAACGTCATCTCGTAGAATTTCTTTGTTGAAATGACGGTGGATACAGCGTTTATTCAACCAGGTTTTGCCCGGTGGGTCATTTTTCATTGACACCACCAATGATGAATTGTGTCTGTCTAAATTAGGGCTGTTGCATAGGCCTACAGACACTCAATACCCGCATTGGCAAATAACGGGCCTAAAAGAAGATCTGAAAAGACAGAAATGACATCCCTGCTGCTGATGACCAAAACGATGAAGCACCAGGAGTTGACATTACATTTCAATGAAACATGGTGAAGCCCCAAAATTGCCCTCGCTAGAAGCATGTGTTTCAGACATAAGGAAGTGGATGGCTGCAAACGTTCTACTTTTAAACTCGGACAAAACAGAGATGCTTGTTCTAGGTCCCAAGAAACAAAGAGATTTTCTGTTGAATCTGACAATTAATCTTGTTGGTTGTACAATCGTCTCAAATAAAACTGTGAAGGACCTCTGCATTACTCTGGACCCTGATCTCTCTTTTGACGAACATATCAAGACTTTCAAGGACAGCTTTTTTCCATCTATGTTAGACTACTGCAATGCTCTACTTTCTGGTTACCCGGATAAAGCACTAAATAAACTTCAGGTAGTGCTAAATACGGCTGCATGAATCCTGACTAGAACCCAAAAATGTGATCATATTACTCCAGTGCTAGCCACCCTACACTGGCTTCCTGTTAAGGCAAGGGCTGATTTCAAGGTTTTACTGCTAACCTACAAAGCATTACATGGGCTTGCTCATACCTATCTTTCCAATTTGGTCCTGCCGTACATACAGTGCCTTGCGAAAGTACTCGGCCCCCTTGAACTTTGCGACCTTTTGCCACATTTCAGGGTTCAAACATAAAGATATAAAACTGTATTTTTTTGTGAAGAATCAACAACAAGTGGGACACAATCATGAAGTGGGACGACATTTATTGGATATTTCAAACTTTTTTAACAAATCAAAAACTGAAAAATTGGGCATGCAAAATTATTCAGCCCCTTTACTTTCAGTGCAGCAAACTCTCCAGAAGTTCAGTGAGGATCTCTGAATGATCCAATGTTGACCTGAATGACTAATGATGATAAATACAATCCACCTGTGTGTAATCAAGTCTCCGTATAAATGCACCTGCACTGTGATAGTCTCAGAGGTCCGTTAAAAGCGCAGAGAGCATCATGAAGAACAAGGAACACACCAGGCAGGTCCGAGATACTGTTGCGAAGAAGTTTAAAGCCGGATTTGGATACAAAAAGATTTCCCAAGCTTTAAACATCCCAATGAGCACTGTGCAAGCGATAATATTGAAATGGAAGGAGTATCAGACCACTACAAATCTACCAAGACCTGGCCGTCCCTCTAAACTTTCAGCTCATACAAGGAGAAGACTGATCAGAGATGGATTCCAGACAATTAATCTTCTCCTTTCCCCCTTCTGATGACCAGGTGGCGAATCGCATCTCTGCATGTCTGGCAGACATATCAGTGTGGATGACGGATCACCACCTCAAGCTGAACTTCGGCAAGACGGAGCTGCTCTTCCTCCCGGGGAAGGACTGCCCGTTCCATGATCTCGCCATCACGGTTGACAACTCCATTGTGTCCTCCTCCCAGAGCGCTAAGAACCTTGGCGTGATCCTGGACAACACCCTGTCGTTCTCAACTAACATCAAGGCGGTGGCCCGTTCCTGTAGGTTCATGCTCTACAACATCCGCAGAGTACGACCCTGCCTCACACAGGAAGCGGCGCAGGTCCTAATCCAGGCACTTGTCATCTCCCGTCTGGATTACTGCAACTCGCTGTTGGCTGGGCTCCCTGCCTGTGCCATTAAACCCCTACAACTCATCCAGAACGCCGCAGCCCATCTGGTGTTCGACCTTCCCATGTTCTCTCACGTCACCCCGCTCCTCCGCTCTCTCCACTGGCTTCCAGTTGAAGCTCGCATCCGCTACAAGACCATGGTGCTTGCCTACGGAGCTGTGAGGGGAACGGCACCTCAGTACCTCCAGGCTCTGATCAGGCCCTACACCCAAACAAGGGCACTGCGTTCATCCACCTCTGGCCTGCTCGCCTCCCTACCACTGAGGAAGTACAGTTCCCGCTCAGCCCAGTCAAAACTGTTCGCTGCTCTGGCCCCCCAATGGTGGAACAAACTCCCTCACGACGCCAGGACAGCGGAGTCAATCACCACCTTCCGGAGACACCTGAAACCCCACCTCTTTAAGGAATACCTAGGATAGGATAAGTAATCCTTCTCACCCCCCCTTTAAGATTTAGATGCACTATTGTAAAGTGACTGTTCTACTGGATGTCATAAGGTGAATGCACCAATTTGTAAGTCGCTCTGGATAAGAGCGTCTGCTAAACGACTTAAATGTAAATGATGTAAATGTAAGATGCAGCCAAGAGGCCCATGATCACTCTGGATGAACTGCAGAGATCTACAGCTGAGGTGGGAGACTCTGTCCATAGGACAACAATCAGTCGTATATTGCACAAATCTGGCCTTTATGGAAGAGTGGCAAGAAGAAAGCCATTTCTTAAAGATATCCATAAAAAGTGTCGTTTGAAGTTTGCCACAAGCCACCTGGGAGACACACCAAACATGTGGAAGAAGGTGCTCTGGTCAGATGAAACCAAAATGGAACTTTTTGGCAACAATGCAAAACGTTATGTTTG